>NC_092605.1:14820000-15120000 GCF_047663525.1 Anas platyrhynchos | reverse complement strand
TGTTCAACAATTAAAATATTTGTGTCTCAATGGTTATCATCCATGATGTCTGCCATACACCCAACACTTACAGGCAGTCCAGTCTACAACTGACAGTGTGTGAACTGGCTAGGGAAAAAGGCATAAAGAAACTAAGCTGAATACAGGTAAAATGCATGTTTTCACCAACAAAAATTATTGAACTGAAATTGTATCAGTTATATACTACTCCAAATTGAGGGACTTGGAGGATCAATACCGCAATTAACCTAACAAACAGAACCTTAATTCTACCATTTTTCAGTTTCTGAGTATTAGGATTTGCGTTCTAAATACCTTGTTATAAATCTAGTTGCTAAAGCGATGGATAAGTGTGAGAACATAAAATTTTGCAATTCTCAGATGATTCAAAAAAAAAAAAATCCCACAAACCATCAGAATATACACCGATCATTTGGTGGTCTCAGAATAAAACTAATAATAGGACTACTTCAGTTTTGTAGCTGTTTTTTAAAGCAGTAGAAATCATATTAAAATTAACTGCTGAAACAAACCTAGTAAGTTGGCAGTAGAGGCACCGCTTCTTCTTTTTGAACTGATAACTGCTACAGCACCACTCCTCCTCTTCATGGGAGTCTTCATACTACGTCGTGAACTTCTTGTTAAGTTGTTAGGTGTTGCCATTGAGGTTTTATCATCTTGGCTAACACCATTAGATTTAGGTGTTTTCTCTAGGGCACCATTTTTCTCCCCTGTATTCATATCTTTTGCAACACTGTTCTGCTCTTCTGCAATTGGTGATGGTGTTGTGATGTGCGAAACAGAGAAACGCCCTTTTGTGTAAGGTGCTGGAGAGCCTGTAGGAAGCTGCGGTGTTGCTTTTCCAGAGTCAGGGGAAGAGGCAGCTGGGGGCGTCTGGGCTGGCAATTTTTCTGGTGACATTTTTTCTTTTTGCAAACATACAGAAAGTTCTTGGTAGAAAAAAAAATAACAAAAAATTACTGTGCAAAGCTAAACTACAAGTGTTCTTTTCTATCTCTGAAAGTAAATGCAATAGTATAAAATAGCATCAGATCAGTTGAAAAAGTCTTAGATGTTACTCTCTAAGAAGAAAGCAAATTGGCAACAACTTTTAAATTTCAAAAGCCTCCAATGGCCTGTGCAAATCCAACTGAACAAATTAACTTTGTTACTCTAGTTTATTCAAAACAGTCTTATTCCCATAAAGTGCACTACAGGCTTTCACTAGCTTAAATCAGCAGCTGAATGTTTTCAGACTTCTGGCCAAGCCACACGGCCATAGCTTGCATAGTCTGGCAACAAACTACTCTTTCTAGATTGCGTCTCTTTTCTGCTATTTATGATTAACTGGTGCCAGTAGATTCTGCTGTTAAGCACAAGCACACAAACATACTCCAAAACATGCATGAGAACAAGCAAAAACGTGTGATGAAATAAAGCACACCCCCTGGATAAAGAGAGGTAGACGAACAATAAGCTGCACATCCTCCTTTGGAGGAAAAAGTTTAAAAACGCTGATTAAAAAATACCATTATAATTCCCAGTCAATATGTCCACTTCCTAACATACATCTTTATTATTCATTTTGAATTCATTTTTAGAAGTCTTTGAATTTACAAGTTCTGTTCGTATCACTTAGCTTAGCGACTCAATTAGCCTCAGCATTTATTTACCTGGACTGCAAAGTGCTTCAGCCCCTGAGCCTTTTTCAGCACTGCGCGTGGGGAGCCTCCAAACGGTAAGCTCAGCCTTGCAGGAATCGCACCTCGTTTAAGAGGTGAGTTGGGAGGCAAACTTTTGTCAAAGAGTTCCGGACTTAGATGACCACCAAAAGACAATCTTTTTCGCTTGCCTAAAGGCTGAGGTAACAGATCACCGCTCTTCCTCTTCTGAGACACTCTTTTTGTGTTACCTAAACAAAAAATAGCAATAATTGAATATATCTCCACAAATCAAAGAATCCAGGAAGTCACCATTTTAACCAGCACAGGAAACAAGGCTTACTTGGGCATTTTAAAGGCAGAAACATATTAGAAAGTAACTCATTTACATTCAATTGGAGAAAATTTTATAGAAATTACTGGTTATTTTTAGGGTCATATATATAAAAACATGATGTTACAGAACCAACGTATCAGCAATTAATTATATATTTAAATGGAAAAATTCTCACGAAAATTAAGAGATTTTCTCCAATTAAGTGCCAACAAGGCGCGAAATCTATTTACCTGATTCTTCTTCAGCCAACAGGTCAGAAACATTCATTTCTGCAACAGCCTCATTGTCTTCCAGTACACTAGCACTTCCCAAAGACCTTTTTGATGATGATCTCCGAGGTCTTAGAACACAAGTATCTTCCAAATCTGATTTCTGATTACACCCATTGGTGGCCAGATCTTGTTGAGTTCCACTGTCCTGTCTGTCTACAGTCTTATTGTCGTGTTCTTCAACTGCATTTGTCTCCAGTGCTTTCTCAGTTCGCAGTTCAGAGGTCCTCGGCCTACCCCTTTTTCTTCCAGAGCCAGATTTCTGACTAGCAGGAGATGCCAGTTCTGATGTTATCTCTCCTGAAGTTGGTGTCTCTGAATGGATGCTTTTGTTTACAAATTCTTTACTTTGTCTGACATTTCTTCTGGGACTCTTGGAATTAGAAGCAGGAGACTCAGAATCTCTCTTTTTTGAATCTACATTTGTCTGATCACAGATTTCTTTCAGCACTTCTACTTTCCCCGATTTTCTTGGTGTATGTTGTTTACTGTTTCGTCTCTGGTTTATGCATTTATTTTCTGCCAAAGGCTGTTGTTCGAGGCTATCATTTCTGCACACTGAATCTTCCCTTTGAATTTCAGCTGAAATTTCTGAAAAAGATTTGTGTTCCAACAACACATCTCCTCGAGCTGTCGGAGTACCAATATTTACAGAATCCACCCCAGTAGCTTCGTTGGTAGGTGACATGAAACAAGATCGAGGACTCTTCCTTCTGGGGGTTGGTGTAGACATAACATGTTTGTCTACTTCAGAAACGTTTGTCATGTTTGTTGTCTGTGCTATTTTCTCTGCTGTTATTGCAGAGTTGTAGATTTTCACCTCATCTGCATAACCCAAGCGTTCTATGGAGCATGGCTGCAGCAGACATGCTGCATTTCTGTCATTCTCCTTACTGGGTTTGGGTGTTTTGGCTGGAACTTCAGTGCCTTTAGATTTACCTGGTGTACTTTCTTCCTTATGATCTTGCAAGTTACTTCTCCTGAGAATACTTTTTGTCATCTCCTTTGAAACAGAAGTTCGCGGACTTCTGGTAAAACATTTCTTGGTAGCACTTCCTACCATTGAGATTTGATTAAGTTCTGAACTAATTACTTCTTGTTTCATTTTATATTCTTCATTATTTTCACTTATGCCAATTTCTTTTTCTTCAGTAGGGCTTACATGATCACAACTTGATGCGATTTGAGCACTTGGTTCCTGCAGGGCACCCTTACCACCTTCTTTTCCAGCTTTTTCAGGTACATTTCCTCCTTGCAGAGTTTTTTTCACTTTAATCTCATGTTTCAGCGTTTCATAGAGTTTACTAAAGGGAGACATTTCAGTTTGCTTTCTAGTAGATTGTTTTATCTTATATGAAGATTTAGGTGTTTGTAGCTTAACTGGTAAGGCTTTGGACATATTTTCCTCTGTACTTTGTTTATTTTCATCAGCATTTTGTTCTTTGCACTCAGAATGATCTACAGCGTAAGCAAAGCAAAAACAAAGTTATGTAAAAAAAGCAGAAACATAAGTAAAGTTCCTTAAATACAGATGAGAATTCCCTCCTTTCCTCTACCAAGGCTAGCAACCAGGCTCCAGGATATGGGACTGTACACAAAGCTCTGTTTACAATAACAATTCTCTCATAATAAAAGCATTAGTTGTGAAATGTTTAATAAATTTTAAGTTGCAATCTGGACCTTATCCCACATTCAGATAAGGCAATTTGTATTTCATGCTGCTGTTTTTCTTCGGTGGCTTATATACCTATCTTTCACGGCTGCCACAAGACAAATCTGTGAACACAGAACTAAACAATCACTGAGATCGGCTTACCACAATTCAGTCAGTTTCCTGTCTTGCATTTACCCAGGTGCTGTATTGTTCTAACTGTACCAATGCTTCTCTAGGGTAAAGCAAGACAATAAAACAGAGCTAGCACTTCCCAAATGAGACAGAGCAAGTGACCGCACGCATGCTGGAGGCCTGAAGTAACATGCTTCACTTCACATTTTCCACGCAGAGAGCAGTCAGCTAGCAGGGTTCATCCAAGAAGTTGCCTTTCGAAACCACAAGAAGCTGAGCCCTTGTGAACATTTACACATCCACAGTCTCAACACTGCCATATACCAGCATGAACATCTACTAAAACAAATGCTGACATGTCCACTTCTCTTAGATGCAACGGGAAATACATGTAAAGATGGAGAGACTAACAGACAAGGAAAAAGCACACTGATCAACTTTTGGAAAAGGAGATGGGGGTTAGGAAGGAGATCTTTAAACGTGATCTTTTGGGGTTTCAGCAAAACGTTCAATACTGTTTCTCAAAAAGTGTTACTGCCCGTTTGTCAGAATGCAACAATGTGTTTTCCCCTGGCATGGGTAAATCACAGCATTTAAGTACAATGCAGTAGTACACTGACACAGGAATGTGTACTGTGCTCAGTTTGAAAAATCTTTAAATATATTTATTTTGCTCTTTTCAACCTTGTTTTTCCTCCATATGCTAAGAATTAAAATTAAGGAGGAAGATGAACACAAACCCCCTATAATACAGGTACCAACCTGAAGATCTTTTAGATCCTGAAGTTTGCTTATGTAATAACTCCACTTCTGCCACCTGCTGAACATGAAGAACCTGTAAATTTGTACAACGTTACAGCAGAGCAACAAATATTTATTTAGCTTTCTACTGAACATTGGAAAAGGCTAGATTTATAAATGTGTAAGCATTGCATACTGAACAGGTTTAAAAGCACTCAAATTAAAACCGAGTATTTCACCACTTAAGAACACTAACTGATACTCTACACAGCAAGAGCTCAAGTCTTGTTTTATTATTATTAGCTCTAAAAGCAGCTGTAGCATATGAACATGTACAAGCACATTCTAAGCTCACTTTTGTACCAGACCTAGTGGAAGAATTTTATTTAAATAAGAGAAACAGAACGTACAAAAATCTTCAATAGCCACAGTACTCGCTAAGTAGCAATATCCCCTTGAAGGGTTAAAACATTGTTGGGAATTAAAAAAAGAAACAAGTGCAAATCAATTATTAAAAGATAAACTTAGTTTGATATTTATAAATTCCAACAATTTACTAGCCCATAAAACAACATACTTTTGGAGGAAAAAAATGCTCAGGTTCTAGGGCAAACATCCCCATTTAAAAGTACAAGTATATCCAATGTTAATACTTTGTTTCCTGCATCCTATCCTCTCCTCAAAAAAGATAAGGATTCGTTTCAATAGGTTGCCTATAATCTTAATAGATGAGTAATAGATCTATTAACAGAAACTGATAACTCTAAAAATAATATATTGAGTTTAAAAAAGATATGAGTTCATTTGCATTTTCAAACGGAAAGCTAGCCTACGATTGAAAAAATATTCCTCATTTAAAAAAAAGCAGACAAAACCCACAACAAAACAGGGAAATAGAATTCATCCTTATCAATACTGATACCAATGTATTTAGAAGTAAGCCTGTCACCACAAATTTACCTGCCGCGTTTCATCTTTTGGAGATCTGGAACGCCTTTTTCTTGGAGTTGATTGGAGAGGATATTCAAACCTGGATGAAATATTTTAAAAGTAAAAACAAGCATTTTTTTGGTTAAATAGCTGATAACTAAATTCGCATTATTAAGATAAATGACCTAGAAAGAGTTGTCCCACTCCCAGCAATACCAACATATTGCTTTAAAGTACTTTCACTACATCAAAATATTCTCTTCTCCTAGAAATGTGTTTGTCCTTGAAACAAAATCAAAATGATCTCTCCAGACAATTCTATCTTTATTGATTTAGCTTAATATAATACATAAAAGTAATAAAAAAAATCTTTAAGCCGTCTTGCCTTCTGGAGAAGCTCTATAAGACATTGTAAAGAGATACAAAATAAACTAAATTATCTTTCTGAAAATGGTAAAACGATGTTTTAGGTTTTCCCATTCATCTACTGCTATCTCCTGTATCTTCATCCGGCAGGTAGAGACCGTCCACAGAGTTCCCCACACTGTTTGGCTGCAGAACATGTTCTAGGATCAAGGCATTGTCTGTCAGAGACAGTTTGTCACTGGCACTTACCTGAAAGAACGATCAATAATAGTTAACACATCTCCGTGCTTCAGAGGTACAGGTTGCTGAAAACAGCTACCGTTCAGCTGCGTAGGATTTACTGTACTTAAATTTGTCAAGATTGCCTAGAAATAAAACAAAAATTTCAGTAGCCCGATGAGATGCAACAATGCAATACAAATGTCATTAAAATATGCATATCTTACCTCCTCGTTTTCATTTACTTCAATTTTACAATGTTCTTTTGAGACATGAGGCAACTGGATACGGATGTCACATTCTGTTCTCCTAGAGGTGAAAATATAATTGGAGTTTACAGACATGCAGAGAAGACAAAAAATCTCACTGCTGTAGAATTTGGTGCTTTGACATCCCAAATTTCAGCTAATAATTTGGATGACTGTACACAGAAGAACAAAGGGACAAGAAAATACATTGAATGAAATACTTAACGTGATGTCTATCGCACCAAAAGAGTTTGGAACACTAGGAAAAAGCCAGAAAGTTATTGCTACCACAGGGAAACCTTTTCTCCACCAAAGAAAAAAATGAATGTGATCAGCAGTTTAAATTCCACCACTTTTCTCTGGACATATACATTTAATACATGCCAACAGACCTAAGGCAAGAGAGCAGTCACTAAGTTCTCCAGGTAAGAAACAGGGGGAATGCTGTACTTGGTGCTAATTTCTGTGATGAAAAGTGGTGGAAAAAACAGCACTGCAGTAAAAAGGATCGAAAGAGAAACGCGGAGTCTAAAGCTTGGATTCTAAGTCACGTTATCAGCAAAATACACTCTGTCCAAAATCTGTCCTAGTGCTAACAACACAGAGATCAAAAAAACCAGTGTCTGAGTGGCTGAGAAGCAGCCTTTTCATCCGCCAGTAAAGCCAATTATTATAGGACTGGCTCCAGTGTGAAGCCGCAGATTACCATTAGTGGCCAAAATTGTTAGAATGCAGGCTTGCCCTGCCTAACCCACCAGGGAGCGTTGAACTCATTCACCTTAATTGGCTAAAAGAGTTGAGATCCTGAAGACAATTAAGTCTGAAAAAAAATGCAGGACATTAGGCAATGAACGGGAAGAAATGAACCACCTAAGGCTTTCAACTGTGACAAAAAAATATCAGGAGCTTATGTTTCTGTAATGCCAGAGAATCCATACTGGAAAAAAGGTAAAATAACCAAAAATCTGTTCATGACAAGCCTAAAAAGACATTAAAACTGATTATCATCTGCCTGGGCAGCTCTGCTGAAGCCAAAGAAGAGTATTATTGACACTGCAGTGCTTCCCACAGACTGGCACTACGGGATCTGATGCAGGACTGGATAATTAGTTAAGATATTAATCAATCAATCAGAGAAGTGCTGAGCAAACCCAGTTCAAGAGAAGTAAAAACATTTATCAATTCTTGATACTAGCTCGTGCATTTCATTACTGAGGCCTTGGAGAACCAAAAAAATAATTAAAAAAAAATTAAAAAAATAAAAATAAATGCAAAAGAGCACTGGTATGAGCACAGTTGAATGCAAGCCACTTTCCCTTCTGCACTGGTTGGTTCTCTAGGACCTGCCCGCAGATAAGAGTGCCACCACTTGCTAATTGGACACACGTCACATGTAGATTACTTGCAATCTCATAGCTCTAGCGGATCTCTTTGACAGAAACTTTGGGGAAAAAAAAAGAACTTTTTTTTAAACAAGGAAAGGTCAAAAAGCGATGACAAACAGTAAGTTCCGCTCAAGTAATGTGAGTCCAATACCACTTTTCCTACCTTGAACAGCATTCACAAATACAAACAGTTCTTTCTTGCAAGTAAATATTAAAAAGATTCTGTCTGCAGGAACTATCATTAATGTTATTTCAATGCATCCGAGTACTCGACACATTCTCACCTTCCAAATAAACAAGAACTTGCAGTGAGTGGAAAGTGAATTCCATCGGTCCCATTGCGTTTAATTACAATTATTTTCCCGAAGAGCGGCATCTTCCAACATAAGAAGTCTTACCTATGTGAGAATGTCAAAATTACTCATCCAAGTCATGATTTATTCTCATAAATATGTAAAGCAACGTAACCCTTTTTTAATGCCGTTCAAAACACTCCTAAAGTACAGCACAAGAGCCTTGTGCCTGTGCCACGTGAACGAAGTGCCATTTCCATGTGTTTCCCTGCACCTGGGAACTATCCACCACGAGCATTGGTTGAAATCGTGCACAGGAGCGCGGGCACTACACGTTTGGAGGAAACAACGCTTTTAACAGCGGTAAGAGCAGTCATCACGTGCTCACACAAACTTAGCAATACCGCTTTGACGTATGCCATAGCTGCTTGGTATCCATCAGAGCCTGCAAAGAGGCAGCACCACTCATACAATGGTTCATTCCATGAGCGATTTAAAGCTATTTTCAGGCAAGCAGTCACTCCTGCTCACCTACACCTGGTGCGTTACCTTCCTCTCATCTACTGGGACGTTCTCGGACTTGGCTTTCAAGCAAAGCTGCCTTTGAAGCAAACCTGGAGAAGCCGTGACTGCGGCTGGAGCTATTTATCTGCAGCTCCCTGTCAGTGCCAGCTCTCACACCCGCAGAGGTTTCACAGAAATCCCGCTGCAGGCTGGGTCTCAGAAGCGACTGCGTCCCCTGGGCTCTCAGGGAGCTCCCTCCTCCAGGAGGAGGCTGAAGCACCCGTCATTACCACAGGATCAGGGTCCCGAGCGTTGCGTTAAATACAAACCTGACCAAACCACGACATTTCTCACCCCTTGGCCCGTCAGCAAAGGAAGGACCGAAGGGGAAAGGCCTGGCAGGAGCCCCGCGGTGCCGGCTCCCTGAGGGGCTCCCACAGACACACACAGCGTGTGACAGCACTGACAGCGCCCCTCCGCCAGCAAACCCTTGGGTGTGCCTGTGCACGGTGCAGCGCCACATGTTGTTCATTTGAAAGCAGGCCCTACAACAACACCTATAACCCGCGCATGGGATTAAAGCCCAGCACCCCCACGCCACAAGCACCGTAAGGGCAGCACCACGGAGCGATCCCAGCCCGCTCTCAGCATCCTCCCCGGCACTCCGCTTCCCCCAGCAATAACCGCGTGTGGTTTTAAAGCTTATTCCCAACGCCAGCAGCCCCCCGCCCCCCCTCACCCCGTCCCGTCCCGGCGCTCACCCCCTCAGCGCGGTGCCGGCTCCCTCCTGCTGCCGCCGCCGCTCCCCGCGGCGCCCCCCTCCCGTCCCTCCCGTCCCTCCCGCCCCTCCCGCCCTTGCCGCGCGCGCCAGCGCCGCCTCCGCCCGCTCGTATCCCTCCGCCGCGCCGCTCCAGGCACCTGAGGCACCGGAGACACCGGGAGCTGCCGGAGCTGCCCCGGGGGGACACGGCCCCACACACCCAGCCCCGGTCGAGCCGCCTCGAGGCCCCTCGGCTCTATCCAGCGCCGCTCGGCGGACGGACTCTTTTAGCCCGGGAGGCCCCAGTTGGGCAGCAGCTCGCTAAAAGCTTCCTAAACTAACGCAGACAGCCGAGGCTGGCTTCTGAGCCGCTCCTCCCCTAATTCAAATTGGTTTTGGTTTTGTTTTCTTCATCATAAAAACAGGGCGCTTCGAAGGGGTAACAGTAGGGGGAGCGCGGAAGGAAGCAGCAGTAAAAGTGTTGAAAATAAAATCAGCGCTTTAAGTCTGTTGTCGTCATCTAAGTAGTTACCTGCTGTTACCTACAAAAATTTATTCCCTGACAGGAATTGAGTACTAAGGCTTAAAGTTGAGACTCTCAAGAACTCAAAACAAAGCCCATGCTGCTCTATATGTGAAGATTTTAAAAAAAAAAAAAAAAAAAAAAAAACACTGGTGAGGAGCCAGGGTGACTCAGGCCTTGACCAGAAGGCCTTGACTGCATAAAAGTAGAAAGCTGATACGAGAGAAAATTGTCATCACCACATCCAACATCACGGCCATCCACATTCTTGGCCAAGTCTACGCTTGATATCTATCATTTAAGCAAAAATTGACTTCCAGTCAATGAGATAATATGGTATGAAAAATGACAAGAAACCCTGATCTGAAAATAGGCAAGCAGAAGATGCCTTTGAACCCTTTAAATGTAGACTCGGGTCAGAAACATTTTTAGACTGGAAGGACTCCACCTCAGCCCTTCGTGACATAGAGAAGATTATTTTTAAAATGCTCTTTAAAACATTTAAGCACAGATGAAAATTAACTACATTAAGACACATAACTTCCATCATTATGCTCAATTTTTCTTCATTTTGCACATTTTTACCAGTGGCCTGCGGTTACAAAGCGCAGGCCCCAACTACCTCACGTTTCATTCTCCAGCCTCCTCCACGCAGTACATAAAGCCAATTTAAAAGCAAGTCATGTATTTGCTCTCTGCTGATTCTCTCTGAGGCTTAAGGGAGTCACAAAAGAGTTTGGACTTCTATAAAAGGGATTAGAGAGTACGGCTCTCTTCCCCTCCATGAAACAGAACAGGAAAGTTCTTAGAAATGAGGGAGTAGAGGTAGGCCAGGCAGCAGATGGAGATGCAGGTGACTTAATGCTCCTCCTGCTCTTTGGGCATTGGTTAGCCTGGCTGCTCGAAACCTCATTTTCAGGCTGTGGTTTCACAACAAATGAAAGCCAACCTGACCTTTACCTACTGCCAGAGTTAAACAGAGTTGAGGTATTTAAAATAAGCACGAAAGAAACAAAGTACGCCTAAAAGTTCTGAATAATTAGACAGAGAGAACAAGTTACTCTTACGGACAAAATCAAAAATACTTCAAAAACTTGGCATTGCTCGTCGGTCGAGGGAAATGATTGCCCTGTTCTGCTCTGCCCTGGAGTGGCCTCACCTCGAGCACTGTGCGCGGTTCTGGGCACCACAGCACAAAAAGGACATTAAACTGTTGGGAGAGTGTCCAGAGAATGTGTGACTCCAACCATGTCTTCTACCAGCTGATGTTTCAATTTCGGATTTTTCTGGATTAAATTAACTCTTGTCACATCTTTTACTACCTCCTTGTTTTCTACTGGAGTCTCCGGCAATTTCTGCAAGGCATTTTCATCTGTAGTAGGTTCCAATTTTTGCTGTGGGGCCCTTGTGAGCTGCTTGATGCCTGACAGGAAATCAGTAGGCTCTACAGGCTCTGGCTTCTGCTTGGCGGTCTTCATGAGCTGCTTGATGCCCGACAGGACCTCTACAGGTTCTGGCTTCTTCTTTGGGGTTTTTCATAGCTGTTTGATGCCTGATGCAACGTTGACTGACTCCAACTTCTGATCTGGAGTTTTGTGACTCCAGTGGAGTGACATGCTATCCACATCAAGATCTTCTTCCAGCATAGCTATTCGTCCTTCTGGAATTCTGGAGGACATTATTTCAAATATAGACTTTGGAGATTCCTTCTCTCTCATCAAATCTGAGATGTCTTGACAATCCAGTATCTCTCCTGAAGAATCTGGAGTATTTAATGGTGACACCATCATCTCTCCTGAAATAAACAGTAGGTTTATCTAATTTGGCAAACAAACTAAGCAGAAAATCCAAACATTCCAGTCGCTGTATAACTAAGTAAAAAATGGATTCAATCAGCCAAAGCTTTCTACAAGCTAAATCCAAAACTGTGTTTCAGCAATTGGTTTGGTAATTAGCAAGAAGGCAATTAGCTCCTACAAGGCACAGCATACGTTAAAAAAATTAAGCCTAAAAAACCTTGATGATTTTTTATTTAATCTGATAAAAATCATTAGTATTACTACTCTGAATATTGGATAATTCATTCTTGATTTTTGTTGGTGATTCACTAGATGCTCACTTTTGCTAAATTCTTAGTAAAACAGAATTTAAAGAATTCTGAGTTATTCAGGAACACGACTGATATGCAAAGTCATATGCAAAAGACAGAAAAAAAAAGCTAAGGATCATCTTAACACAAATCTTCCTAATCTGACATTTTTCTTAAGTAGAATCTTTGCAAAATTCTACAGCATAACCACTCCCTGCCGTAAGATTTTGTCATTGAATCTAGATGTATCCCCTGACAATTGATTAAAGGATTGCCATGCTTCAACACAAGGTTTGCCTGAAACAATACTTCAGCATTTAGAAGTTCGATATAAAACTGAATGAATAAAAAAATAACACCTACCAAAAAAAATAACTGGAACTACTGGAAAATGTCCTCCAATACATGATAAAAAAAAAAAATCAATGGTTGCAAGATGCTTTATCTTTACACTAAGTCTGCCTAGCATTAGGCTATGCACTATCAGTGAGTTGCAGACACAGCTACCCCAAAGTATACTTTAATAATTTCTTTCCAATTAACAACCATACCAGATTCTTCAGGAGTACGCAGTTCAGAAATGTCCATTGTGGTGCACGGTGGTGTAAGATCACTGTCACGAACAGTGCTTGAAGGTGATGTGTTTCCACTCGTATTTTCTGGAGTTTTAAACATCTCAGCCAGCCCTATAAATTATATTCAGAAAAATGAGCACTTGTTTCGGAAAAAAAAAAAAAAAAGTGCACAGTTGGCAGAACCAGTAACAGGTTTTAAAAATCTCACAACGTACCTGTGAAGCTTTCATCCATATTCAAGTTTTGTTTCGAGATTGGATTTTTCACCACTTTAGGGACCTGTCCAGCTATTCTACCAGTGGTAGAGTGCGCTCTGCCTACAACTACTGTAGCAGGAGATTCTGCATGACCTGTGCTAAAATGACCTTTTATTTTTCTTTCTGGAGGAAAAAAAGGAAAAAAATAAATAAAAATTAGGACACAAAGATCCCTTTTATTTAAAACCTAGCCAGAATCACTCAAGAGATTCCACAAATTTATTGGTCGTGTTTAGCTATTGAATTTGAATGTTCAACAATTAAAATATTTGTGTCTCAATGGTTATCATCCATGATGTCTGCCATACACCCAACACTTACAGGCAGTCCAGTCTACAACTGACAGTGTGTGAACTGGCTAGGGAAAAAGGCATAAAGAAACTAAGCTGAATACAGGTAAAATGCATGTTTTCACCAACAAAAATTATTGAACTGAAATTGTATCAGTTATATACTACTCCAAATTGAGGGACTTGGAGGATCAATACCGCAATTAACCTAACAAACAGAACCTTACTTAATGAGTTTAATTCACGTGAAAGGTTCACCCCACTGCCATTCCTCCCTCATTCTGTCCTCCTGGTGAGGCCAGGAGTGTCCCGAGAGCACATAGAAGTGTGCCCAAAGGGAATTGCTGATTTTGGAGGCACAAGGTGCCTATGGGGCCAGGTCGGGAGCTGGGCTGGGATGAGCTCCATCAGGCAGCCGGACCAGGCCCGTTTCCAGCGTGGCGGACGAGCAGCCTTTGCCCTGAAACTCAAAAGTCAAACTCTGTCGCTGACTTCCCTTATTAAAATGGGAGCGTGGTTGAGAGGGGCCATCTCTTGCCTGGGGATGCCAGTCTTTCCCTGTAGTTAATGGAAAGAAGGAGGCTTCTCTAGAGGGCGAAGGCGAGCTGAAACCTCAGCTGGAGTGCCCTGGAGGTACTGCTGTGTCTCCACTGCCTACACAGGGATCTTGGGAGGCAGGTCTCCGGGTGATCAAATTAGTCTTTGTGTCTGCCTCATTCCCTAATTGTCAGTAGATATCCCAACTAGTGAACAATGTACAGCATAACAAAGGAGGCACACATATAAAAAGGAGCAGAATTAGCCTGCGCTAATTGGTGGGCCTGACTTTGCTGACAGGAACCAGGCAGTTAAGAGGAGGGCTAGGAAGTAATTCACTAACTAAAATACACCTCAGAACACAGTAGTAAAATGATTTTATCTTGGTAATTTGACAGACTGGAACAGCAACAGATGAAAGTTTTTCATTTGTTTGTTTGTTTTAACCTGGCCCAGCTACCAGGTCAGACTGCTAGAAGTCTTGGCTGTTGATGTAAATGAGTTGAAGGCTTTGACTTGAAACTTGTTCTCGGTGGGTCCGATTAAAGTGAATTTGGCCCTCGTTTTACATGTGATTTCTGACAAAATGATCTGTCTGACCCTCCTACAGGGTGTTATCATTGTCCTTTATTTAAAAATAGATCATTTGGAGCTTTATGTACGTACGCAAAATATTAATTACAAAATTCACACAACTTCCACAGTTGGCTGGCTTGCAGAATATTTCTCTCAAACAAAACCAAGGATTTAACACTTTGCCTTACTTTGCCTTAGTAAATGTGCTTTTAGCTTGTTAAGAAAAGCCCAATCTTTAAATATAATTTAAAGCTCTAATTAGTTGATTTTAGGCAATTTTTTTTTTTGACATTTTAATGGCAAGGATACCTGGATTTTTTCTGGTATTCATGAAGATATTTGATAAAAAGGTAGATGCAACTCTCTCTGAAAATAGCAAAAAACCAAGTTCATGGGATCTTTTCTAAGCCATACAGTAGCCATTTAGATTTTCTTATATGCTTTCAAAGCTATCCAGGAGCCTGGTAAAGGCTCTTAATTGCAGAACTTCCCAATTTCTACTCCACTAGCACTTCTTTAACTAGGTCTTTTCCTCCAAAATACGATCCTGTCACTGAAGGAAATAATACTGAGGAAATGAAATATGGAAGTTAAATATTAACTTTTTTTTCCCTTTTTAGAGAAAAAATATATATATATATATATACTTTTCAGATGGCTGCAAGTCTGAGCAGTCCTTTCATCTCCCACTCTCAATGGCAAAAGATGCATTTCTAGAAATGGCATGCAAGTTTTATGGTTAATAAAATAGTTTATTGCGCCATTATTGTTAAGAAGTTTTTCTTGCAATGGAAAAGCATTCAGGTACACACTAAAACAACACCAATCCCACAGAATATTGTGTTTGTTCAAGCATTCAAACTTGATTAAACTTCTCTTTCAAAGTACTGCTGCATCACAGTTCAGTGAGCCCAAATCTCTCCTAATGCTTGGACACTTCTGATAAAGGATTTGTGTCAGGAACGTGTTTTAAAGTGCTGTTCTGAAGTCGGAATAGTTCTAGACAGAGATATTCAACTTCCTGCTAGGGAGAGGTGCTCAAATTAAGCATAAGAAGGTACTTGTATCTACCCTGAGTACCATAAAAAGCTATCAGATGACCCAATATAACTGACAGTTAAAATTCTACTTCTACATCACCTTCTTCCAGTGTATTGCCTCCCCAAATTTGAGCCTTTCAAGTGCACATACAAGCGCAAGTCACAAGCCTCAGAATATTCACTAACTGAGTTTTGGAGATGCAAGTAACCCCAAAGGCTTTTTTTTTTTTTTTTTTTTTTTTTTTAAAGAAGGGTGCAAGTTCCACCTGTTTCAGTTTTATTTTGTTTGTTTGTTTTCTTTTGTTTTTTCTTCCTCCCCTGAGGACAAACCATAAATTCTATCCTAAAGAAGCAAGAAAGGAAGCTGAAATAAGAATCTATGGAGATGACATCCTCAAAGATCATCAATTACCTGATATCTTTTAATCTTTGAGAATTGGCTCCATCAGATCTCAGCCTTTGGGAAATTATTGAACCTGACAGTGTTTACAACTCAGCATCAAGGTTAACAACTACAATCACACTGTTCTCTCAAAATAGCATTGCACCTTAGTGTCAAGTCAGGAGAGGAATGCCATGGAAAGATACAAATTAAAAGATGGAAAATTCAAACCAATACAGGTTTTCTTGTAATTAAGCAGCTGATCTTGTTATCAAGAAACTTTTTTGAGCTATGAACTCACAGTAGTCAGAAAGGATATTGGATATGAAAGAGAAAGTCAAGAGTAAATGACATATCTCTATATAAACTATACCATTGATTACAATACAGGTTTGAAATATTAAAATCTAATGTCAGGATTATTTTTTTATTTTTTTATTTTTGGAAGATTGCTTAGAAAATATGAATACCGAGTTAACTAAACGCTCAGCCTTACAGCGAATATTTTAGTTACCCATTTTAATAAAATGTGACAAGGCTCTTAAACAAAAATAGAATAATAAAAAATAATAATAAAATGGACTGCATATTTACTATCTTACTGTATCCATGTAAAATGTTATTTAAAATTTTATTTAAAAGCCTTTCTGGAGAGTATATATTATACCATTACTGAAAATTATATTATCTTTACATACTTGCAGGTATTTATGGAATGTTCTTGTTTCTTTTGGACAGATAAAATATATATATATGTTTTTGCCTTTCAAAATATAGTTTTCAAATATATTGAACCCAAAAAAAGTCTGATGCACTGTCAGGCACCTCAATTTCTTATACGTCTCCCTAGTTTGGTATAAAGGAAACAGTCTGCTGATGAAAAGAAAGGCAGCTGTGATATTCTTTCTTATGTTTATTTTACCTGGCCATGGATATTCACCACCACTCTTCACCAACATTATTTAGTACTCATTCTCTACTGTTCTACTGTCTAAATATCTCTCTCCTCCTTAAAATATATTTATAAATGTAAAAATATATAGACACATACAGAGAAAACTATGAATCCAAATAAAGCCATGAGTAACTGTAAACATATTTTTATGAATTCCTGGAAGCTACATTTATTATATAAAACAAACAAACAAACAAACAAAAACACAAACACAGAATTAAAGTCAACTTTATTTTATTTACTATTGTCAAACAAAAACTTTCGAGGGCAAGACATTAAAAGAAGTGAGGCATATATAGAAACTTAATTACATTCTTTCAAAATCCATAGTCAAAACATCCTAGTTCAATGGACACATAGCACATTATGTGGTGTACAAAAGTTTTACTGCAGATAAAGACATTATGGCGACATCTGCCTGGCACTTTAACACCTCCTTATATTAAAAATTACATACACCTTATATTAAAAATTACATACACTTCCAATGCTAAGGATCAGCTGTTTCTCCACCTTATGTTTTCAGTCTATGCCTCTTGAAAAATACAGAAATATTTCTTTAAGTGAAAGCCAAACAGTATTTGGAAATAAATAAGTAAATACATAAGTAAATGAAGTCTTTGCTATGATCACTTACAGTTCATACCTGGGGACAGAAAAGGACACTGTAAAGTCACATCCCAAAGGTAAATAAATCAAGGTAGCGATAGAGTTATAAATACCTCCACATAGGATATTTTACAATTTGTATTGAAAATAAGCATTACAGAATTTCTGAGTTTCTCTTAAATTATTTTTGTGTCACTTTCTTTCAGAAGTTCTGCATAGGTACCCTTGTTTTTCCCTTGAATATTTACCTAGCATAAGACTCAGAATATTTTAGCTTGAGACTCAGACCATTTTAGAAGATATTTTCGTGTAATAAAAGAATTGCAATTTGCATTCTTTAAGGACACCACCACCTTCCAGAAACACATTAAATGAAGCAGAATGAAATCGAAGTAGGGCAGTTTGGGAATTATTTTCAGCTGTGTTGCAGCTCTGAAGGGCTCTTTCAAGTTAGGCATTCAATTTAGGCAAAAATACCTGGCTTCTTGTAGAGTTTATAACCTAAAGGGTATTGATTTGGCAGTATCAAAGTCGGTGAAGATTCCTGGAAGGAGCTGAGTGTCGGTGTACACTCAGGAGATGACCAATGACACAAGACATGGGATGACAACCGCACATTTATATTTGCCATCAAAATTTTTGAGAAAATAGTTAACTTGAGACTCCTAGCTATACTTGAGAGCAAATTGCAAGATATTTATGCGTACTATGTTACAGAAAATAATCCTATGACACATTTTTCCTTGTGGGGCTGTGAGTCTCACGAGATGAAGGTTGACCACCTTCTGTCCCCCTGAACTACTGTAATGGTACAGATCTGGTCGACACGTCACCATTTGCCTAGGGATGGATACCACTTTTTCTTTACTCATGTTTAGCTTGTACTAAATAGTAATATAAAAGTAGAAAATAAATTAGTTCACTGCCACAGAGATATCAAATGTATATCAAGTATTAATTATGCATTTAGTATGTTCAGAAATTGGTAACTCAGCTCTGAAAAATATATATAAGTGTATAACTTTGATAACTTTATATGCATACTTTACATATACATAGAAAGTCACAAACTAGGAGCAAACAAAAAATGAGATATCAGACAGAATCACTGGAGACAAAAATATATATATTAATTAGAATCAGAAAATATGCCTGTGTTCAGCTCTATTTCTCAATAAGGCTATAACGTTTGCATACGTGTGGTTCACTGGAGCTTGTTCTCACTGTAGGTGTGTTGGTAGGACTTTGCTTTCCTCTGAGATTCTACAACTAAAGTAGGTTATTTTTTCCCATTCTGTGTTAAACAGACACATAATTTACTTCAAACCACTGTTACCATTGCTCCCCGAAATGATGTGCATAGGCTGCTGATCTTTAAAACTTGTTAAAATACATGTATATACATATATATATACATGTATATCAGTTTACTAGTTTTGAAGAGACAGACTTCAAAACAAATCAGAGACACCAAATACTTGAGTTTAAAATCCTGTATAAAACCTTTAACGTGACCTGTAGAATTACCAATTCTGCTGCATGAAAGTCACAGATACTGTCTTAAAACAAGAGTGTGGACTCTTTCTGCTGGTGTCAGTTAGGACAAGGCTGGTTTTTAGAATAAAAGCAAGGACAAAACTAACAATCATCTTTAGAAGGGAATTTCTTGCACTGCCCCAAAAGGCCATTAGGACCTCTTTTGCTAAGCGAGGCCCCATTTCTGTAGTATCTCAGCAGACAGAGTCAGCTGCTCTTTATGGACTATTATTTACTTATTAATTAGATATTTCAAGTCAATTTACTTAGTCTGGGCATTAGCTGCTCAACAGAAAACAACCACAGAGCAGTTACTTTCCTGTGGATCGCAGCCCCAATTAATAAGCCCGAGTGGCTGAATGGGGAGCAAGCTCAGGCCCTGTGTGGCAGTGGGGTTAAGCAGTCACAGCCCAGCTTCTGGCACGCTTCGTTAGCCCCCGCTCATCAGCAGTCACGTGCTGACCACAGCTGAAGTGGTGGGATGTGTGATACCCTAACGCAGTGTGCCAGGTGCTATGAAAAATGATTTGCTCCTAGCGGCGCTATCTAGTTAAGGGTGTTCTCTCAGTTCTTCTGAAATAGTTTGTGAAAAGGAGCCGAGAATCCCCCCTCCTGCTTCTTTCAAGAACTTTGTTTGGAAAAAAAAAGAATATTGCCCTGTTAGGAAAGCCTTAATTAGGTTTTATCCAATGAGTCAAGAGTAACATTTATGCAGAACAGCTTTTGTGTGGTGAATGTCTTGTTTGCACAACCTGTGACACTCAACAAACCCAAACAAAATGCCCCTTTGCTCATCTCGCTGACGAGCTCTTCACTTTGCACAGCTTGGCACAGAGGCCAAGATGCCCTCTTATATCCTAGTTGCAGCTACTGAATGGAAAACAAGGCAGCTCCTTCAATGCAGTGATGGAAACTTGGCAAGTGTTCTTCCTCTACCCTCACAACTCCGTGCCTCTGCCCAAGGCTTTCATCTCCTCTGGTATGGAGGCCGCCTCACTATCGAACACGTACTAGCTAAATTAGGGAAGATGGAATGATCCCTTATCATTAAGGCTGTGTGTAATGCAATTAAAATGGAGCATTTTCTCACAGCACAAGAGTTCAGCCCTGTTCTCATTCTGAAAAAAAAAAATAAAATAAAAAATAAAAATTGGGGTGTGCCTTAGGACTTTGATTTGTTAGAAATTACTGCCTTGAATAATTATGGGATGATATTAAAGACTGAAATGACAGAGAAAGAGCAACTTAGAGGCACTTGCTTCTCTTACATAACTGCAAGAACAAAAAATACAGGTTGGAACACGGAAGACAGCAAGGCTGTGAAGCTGACCTAGAAGGGTACTTATATCATGAGCTTCCAGAGGTCAAAGCGCTGCTGTTATTTCCTCTTTCTACCCACATTGCATAGGGAAAGCTACTAAGCCAAATGACAAATTGATCCCAAGCACATCACCTTCAAGGGGTTACAAATGCCAAGCTGCTTTGTCCTGTTTCTCTTCTGAATCTGTTGGTGGCTATCACCAGGTTTCTTTGGAAAACAACCAAACCAACCAAAAGGGATACTTCTAAGCAGCAGCCAGTAGGGGCCGACACAGGATTAGGTTCGTGAAGATGGCTTTGTGAAGTCTCCCTGTTGCAGTTAAGGAGACTGAGTCACAAACAGAGCAGGAGAAAATGAGTGCAAGGAAACTGGAGTTGCTCAACATGCAAGGACTTCATATGGATCCAGTAAAATCGGTAAAATTCTGTAAAACTCCAAGGTCACTAGTCTAGACCTACTGCTTGAGTTGTTGCTGAGACAAGAAGCATGAAGCTACATGTCCTGGAATTTGGGATGATCATAAATCCTGCACCACAGAGCCAATTAAACATCTTGGGTGAAGATACTCCTCTCATTTCAGAGGCTGCAACCTAAGCTGGTGGAAGCAACCCCTCACTCCTCTTGTGGTAACACTTTGAAAACACGGATTTCACAAATCAGAACTTGCCCAAAGGGCCATTCATCTTCTCCAAAAGAAGCCCTAAGAAAAACATCAGAAAATAAACTCTATCTGTCCTTCCATAGAAATCTATTACTCCTCCTAGACTATATGAAAATGTAGGTTCTTAACTGGGGTTTTAAAAATGCATAGATACCTGAGCTGAATTTTTTTTTTTTTTTTTTTTTGCATTTCATAGAGGAACAGAAAGCTACCACCCTTTGAGATGTGTGCACGCCAACATTATCCACAGGCCGCAGACACTGACCTCTAGAAAATATTCTCCAAACCACATTCAGTACTCCACATCAGCTGCAGCTCTGAAAAGGGCAACATCGCAACCTCATACGCTCACTGCTCCTCTTCCCAGTGCTCACCTCCCTTTACAAGCACTGCACAGCGTGGCCATGTTTACAAGAGAATTGCCTGAATTTCAGAGGCACCCACATTACACTTCCAAAAATTATGGCATTTGGCTAAAAAAATTAAATATGGTTGTAAGAGGACAGTAGTAATTACATCTTTAATTATTCCTAAGAACACAAAACACTTAAGTCCTAAATTGTTTACAAATTTAACGGCTTACAAACCCGTACTTCTCAGTAAATTTTTTTTTTTTTTTTAAATAGCATTTTCATTCATAGTAGTTCTACTAATAAATCTATAGTTTTTAAAAGAATATTTACAGAACTTTAATGAAAAAATAAGACTTAAGCACATAAAATTTAAGCAGAAAATAGCTTACAATTACACTGGCAGTAAAGTAACATGGCTTCCTGGCTACTGTACTCATTACCATAAAAAAGGGGATAAATACGAGCATAAAAGATTTATTTTTCTACCTGCCATTCTGCACAAGCATCGCATGGTATAGGAACCACTATATGTATCTACTAAAACAGGCGGCATCATATCTGTAAACATATTAAGAAAAGTACTTAGATAATATCATCAGCGATAGCTTTACAAAATCTGAACTTAAAATCTGAGTGTAAGTCAAGTCACATTAAAAATTCCAATGTCATTTACAGAATCATTCTAAAAACTGGCTCTTTAACTGTTAAGACTATTTTCTTGTTCTTGCACTTGCTCTTGTGCTTGATCTTGTTGTCCTGTTCGTCCCTCCAGCAGTCTGAGTTGTCTTCACATTGCCTTCAAGTTTTTCTTCAGTTTTGTTTCTTTTCCCTTTTTTGGGTGATCCGTTTTCATCATTCTCTATTCGTAGACAGAAATATTAAATGGAAATTTATATCATAAATCAAGCATTTTATAGAAAGTCAATCTTCAGTTCCATTGTTTTTGAAGGGAGATGTCCCTAATGACTACGTTCCAAAGCTTACATCTATGAGTTCAACAAACCAGTTACAAAACCCACACTTCTGCACATCCAATATCCTTTAAAATAGGTCCCCAAGGACATACAGCTATTTCTGAAAGTAGGTTAACATTAATGAGAGCACCAAAACCAATTAGCTATTATTTTAGCTAAAAATTCTTCTACTGATATGTAAAACTAAAACATATCTAACACTGAAGAAAAAAACAGCAAAAATGAATGTACAGCAACTAATTTATTGTCCAGCTAGAACTGCAAAGTCAGGCTTGTAGTTGTAACAAACACACTGGACGCTTCTGGAAGAATCCACATGGCACAGACCAGTGAAGCTGCTCCAAGAGATGAGCATCGACCCAAGCACCACCACTAAAATCCATGTGGGGAAAAAGGACCTCCCCCCAAAAGAAACTATTCAGACCGGTAGAAAAGCACTGGGAGAGATCAGTCCTTTGGGAGGTGCATGTAGCAGTGTCAAGAAGTGAAAACTAGCAGAAGTGTGAAGTCAATAAACCAAGAGGGGAACCTGCCACAATAGATGTACGTGTTACGTTTGGATAAGCACATGTAACAGATAAAGAGATGAAGAGAAATGAAACGAGAGCATGGCCAAATCACAATAGGATTAATGCACATAACCTGCCAGAAAATTCTTTGTGCATCTGTAAAGATTCATTACTTCCATTTTATTATATTTATTTGACGATAATTTCTTATTACAACGTGGTATCTTTAAAATTTTATCACATCCAGCTGAAAGGTTTAGGGAATATTTCAAGTGTCTGAAGCTAGAGCTCTATTGGCTTGGGGAAAATAAAACTGAAAAACGGGAAAAGTGAGAGACATGTGGAACTTCTGCTGTCATTTGAGCTCAAATACAGCTCCAAGTCCTTCTAGCACCAACTTCATTACAGCACGGATAAGTTGTACAAGCTACCCAAAACCTGGACATACAAAAGCAGGAGCTTAGATGGTATTTAGGAGAAAACAAGCACAGACAATGGGTGCTACAAATGTAATTATCATGCTATGCTCATAACCACCTGTAAGTTAGTTAATTGCTGTTATTTAACCTGCAAGTTACGGATTGAGACAGCAGAAGAGCATGAGAGCATTTGAATAACTCAGCAGAAGAGGAATACAGCTGTCAGATGCCATACAATCAATCCATTCTGCTTTGGAGAAACATCTGGTTTGTACAGGATAACCTAGCCCCTTCTTTACTTACCACTCTTTGCTACATTAAAGACCCACTCTCTATTTACATTAGACTATGGCAGCCAACAGTAATAACCTGTACAAAATTCTAGACTTAGCTATATGTAGAAAATAGAAATATTTTTTTTTCCTCACCTGATTTTGATTTTTTAGGTGGTACATCATCTGCTGGCAACAGACATTTTCTTCTGCAAGAAGTGGAAGTTGTCTGTTGGGTAGGGTTAACCTCTTTTCCTTTTCCAGACTGATTACTTTCTTCAGAACCAGTGGGTATCAAACACTGCATTTCCGAAATGTTGCCGTTTTCAGGCAAGTTGCCATTGTCACGAAGAGAAGTAGCTGCCTCTGGTTTGAATTGTACATTTTTCCTCTTATTTCTCAGTTGCCTTTGTTTTTCCTGGGATGAGTTATTTTCCAGAGCTGTACCTTCACCTTCCTTAAGGATTCCGTTTTGACCTCTGTCTTCAGGCAAGACAAGCTTTTCCCTGAGAAAGGTTGAACTAGTTTCTTCAGATTTGGAAGGAACTATTTTCCTTCTGCCTGCCTTCGATGGATTTTCTTTTCCTGATTGGGTTACTTCCAAAAGTATACCCTGTTGCTCTTTGGGAGTTTCATTCTTACCATCTTCTGGCAAACCTTGAAGTGAACTAGAACTAACAGCCAGTGAAGTGATACTACACTTTTTCCCTGAGTACCCTTTTGAAAGGTCAATTTTTTCTTCGGAAGAGGGTTTTTCAGAAATCATTTGTTTAGCTTTCCTATGATTATTATTTCTGCTACTTTCTTTTGATAAGTTACGTTTTCCCCGAGCAGGAGTAGAACTTGTGGCTTCTAATAATATGGCAGCTTCATTCCTTCTGCCTCTTTTTGGTTGATCTTTTAGACTTGAAACAACTGCTCCTAACGGAACATTTTGATCTTTAAGAGCCTCTTCTTTACCATTATCTGCTGGCAAACCACGTTTTCTTCTAAGAGAAATGGAATTAGTTGTGTGTGACACTGGAGGAGTTTCTTTCCTTCTGCCCCTTCCTAATGGCTTTGCTTTTGCACAGGACACCGATTCCAAAAGCACGTTTTGTTCTTCATTAGTACTCTCCTCTTTGTCATCAGTTTCTGACAAGCCACGTTTTCTCCAGAGAGAAGCTGAACATTTTGCCTCTGCTGCTAGATCAATCTCTTTTCTTTTGTCCCTTGCTGATGCATTTGCTTTTGCCTGTGTTCGATTCTCTTGCAGGATTTCAGTTTGCTTTGGTTCATTTGCTTCCTGCTCATTTCTTGTCTGCTTTTGATGTCTATGAGCAATGCCATCACTGTTTAGAGCAGTTACCAATGTGTCAGCTGTGTTGTTCTGGTCTTTCATTACTTGGTGTGCCTGCTTGACACAACTAGAGGCTGAAGACTCTTTGGGAGAAGATTCCTCTGTTTCTGACTTACATTTAAGCATAAGATCTAGGCTGTTTACATCCTGGGCAAATTCATCAGCCTTCTTCTCTGAAGAGTCTTTTTTCCCTCTCCTGCTTCTAGTTCTGTTTGCTTCTTGTTTGAATTCCAAGTTGAGAACAGTTACTGGCATTTTATCTGTCTCTCCAGAAGGTGATTCTGACTTTAATCTTTGAGATGCCTTTGTAGTATTTTCCTGAGCATTTTCCGCTTCATCTCCCAGAGATACTTTCCTCTCATTTTTGGTGGGTGATTTTGTTTCCGTAATGGTTTCATTTGAAGTCTCCTTGGCTTTCTGAACATTCTGTGTATTTTCAAGTGCCATCCCGCACATGTCTGGTTTTACTTCTGTTGGTTGTTTTCTAGCATTTCTTGAAGACTTACCTCTTTTTTCTGTTACCTTTACTTCAAGTTCAGTTCTGTTTCCAGATGCTTCTGTGGGGGCAGTCTCAGAAGTCTGCTCATCACCTTGTAGTAATTTTGCTGATTGGTGTTTACGAAGTTTCCTTGTCGTCCCATGAAGTTCCTCTGAAGGAGCTTGTTCAACCTGTTCATTCCTAGCTCTTCTTTGTCTTTTGGGTGGAAGCAGTGCTTCTGTGTTTTCTATTTTTTTCATTCCTCTAGACCTCTTCTGATGCAATAGAAGAATTTCTTCTCTGTCTTCTACACTACCTTTGTCAGATGCGTTTTCAGATTTTTTTAAATCTGTTTGCAGTTGGTGATTTTCATCCTGAGTGCTACTAGATACGCCTTCTGTCTTTCTGCTTTGATCATCTTCAGTTACAGATGTGCTACTGATATCATACTCCTGCAAAGCCTGTTTCCTATTTGCAGGATCTTTTTGTAGCACTGAAGAATCTTTTTCAGAAGACTCAAGATCCTCACTAGGATGTTTTAACTCCTTAGGTTCCTTAGTTTTACCTCTTCTTGGTCTTCGAGTATCAACCTGCGTTTCCACAAGTGAAACGGTTTCAACTGTTTTCTCAACAGGATGCTTTGAAACAATTTCTTTTTCCATGCAAAGATTTGTTCTCCTTCCTCTTCCTGTATTTTTAGCTACTGAAGTTGAAGTACTGATCTCTCCCATCTCTTCTTGGATGCTCTTTTTCTCCAGACCTTGCAATTCTTTTGAATTTAAATCCTTTTCACACTGCTTTGTTGAAGGTGGATGTACAGTCTTCCTTGGTCTGCCCCTTGTTAGTCTCTGGGTAGAGTGGTCTTCGCTAGTTGACAACTTTTGTTGAGAATCTTTATCTTGTGAAGTATTTCCTTTGTCTTCTAAAACAGTTTTATTCCCCCCTACAAAGTTTGTCATATAGAAAAGAGCACAATCAAAAGTTATACATTACTATGCCCGATCAAAGTATCTCTTGAGTTTTCATTTTCCTAGTAAAGCGGTCTTGCTCAAATGAATCATATTTTATTTTAAAAAGTAACAGGGATTTAAACAGACTCCTAGAATAAAACCCAGTTTAGTACACAGAGTTATTTGTTTTATTTGACAGGTAGCACTCAAGCTTTAAGATATATTTTGAAAGTCTTTGCAAATAAAGGTGATTTTAAGTGGATACCTTAGCAACAGGTGATTTTTTGTTTGTTTGTTTTTTACACTGGTATGTTTGGAGATGCCACCGTTATTACATCAAACTACTACACCATTTTTTAAACACCAATAGAATGCCAACACTGGTTTGTGTTACAGATTACTGCTCAAATTCCCTGAGATATTTGCTCCTTCCATACTATATAATTTGGAATTTTTACAACACGTTGAAACTTCCTAACAACACACACAGTCCTGCATATTCATTATTACTCTAGTTAAAATAAAAGTGTTTGTACTTACCATACTCACGACTGCCATTAGTACAAGCAGTTACAGCATCTTCCTGCTTAGGATCCATAACATTTTCTGACCTGACCTAAGGAAATAAGCAATAATCAATACTTTTGTGTGTGTCTGACAGGACAAGAAATAGTTAACTAATAGAAAATTGGGAGTGAAACAGTTGAAAAAAGTCCTGCCAAATACTTTATGAGAAAATGAAGCCAACTTCGTTTGCTAACTGCATCATATATTTGGTACTACCACAAAATTGAACTTAATACTTGTTATCTGAGCTAGTGTAGCAGTTTTTACAGTGAAAGACAACACAGTAGAGTTTTAAAAAGCATTCAGTAAACGGGCTGAACATTGTCTAGTAAGATTAGAAAAAGAGGGTTATTGAATCTAAATCATTTGAATGTTTTGAAGTGTTTTATTGTAGTTCTACACAGACCAGCAATACTCATTTTAATCTATGGATCTGGGAGTCAACAAAAATCGAGGCTAATAAAATACACCAATGACAAGAGTGATGAAGGTGCGAATTGTAAGGTCAAAATGGTAACCCAGAGCAGCCTCAGCAGCCATTTAGGTAGGGTTCCTCTAAACAAAGTACATCCTAATACAAGCAAACAGAGTAGAATTGGTGTCCATTCAGCAAGCAGTGAATGAAAGCCTTATGGGCATGAAGAGCAATCAACTGACTACGTGGTAACACCAAATTTTGGCAAAAGCTCAGTGCTCTTGGATGTTTAAAGAAAAAAAGCGTTTTGAATTTAATCTACAAGCTATGAAGAAGCTGTACAAAAAAAACAAACATGCATATATCCCACTTATGAAAAGGAAGGCACAGAAAGAACTCCATTGTAGTCTGTAAGTAATTTAAGGGTGCTTTAAACATAACAGAAACAAATGACTAGAAAAAAAGTGCTCCTTCAAATTTGTACTCAGCTGCATCTTCTGGTTTTTACCCATTCACACCTGGACAAAGCTACCAAGGAAAACACAGGTTGTCAACTTCACTGTTTTCAAATAAACATCAGGTGCTCTTCCAGAAGGTATTTTGTCAGCCACAGGTCTTGTGCATGAGATATTTTAATGAAAATACAATGATATAAAACATGTCTTATTAGATGGCCTAAGAGTTCACTTCAACCACAGGCTCCAAGCTTAAATAAACTCTTTCCAAAAGCTAAAGAAAATATTTACCTTTGTTTCCTCTGACTTCTGCTTGGCAGTCTTCATAAGCTGCTTGATGCCCGACAGGACCTCTACAAGTCCTGGCTTCTTCTTTGGGGTTTTTAATGGCTGCTTGATGGCTGATCCAACGTTGACTGACTCCAGCTTCTCATCTGGTGTTTTCCTTTTACTTTCCAATTTCACCTGAGAGGCTTGTTTCTCTGCACTTAATGATACGCTGTCCACATCAAGATCTTCTTCCAGCATAGCTATTCCTTCTGGAATTCTGGAGTACATTATTTCAAATATAGACTTTGGAGATTCCTCCTCTCTCATCAAATCTGAGATGTCATGACAATCCAGTATCTCTCCTGAAGAATCTGGAGTATTTAATGGTGACACCATCATCTCTCCTGAAATAAACAGTAGGTTTATCTAATTTGGCAAACAAACTAAGCAGGAAATCCAAACATTCCAATCGCTGTATAACTAAGTAAAAAATGGATTCAATCAGCCAAAGCTTTCTACAAGCTAAATCCAAAACTGTGTTTCAGCAATTGGTTTGGTAATTAGCAAGAAGGCAATTAGCTCCTACAAGGCACAGCATACGTTAAAAAAATTAAGCCTAAAAAACCTTGATGATTTTTTATTTAATCTGATAAAAATCATTAGTATTACTACTCTGAATATTGGATAATTCATTCTTGATTTTTGTTGGTGATTCACTAGATGCTCACTTTTGCTAAATTCTTAGTAAAACAGAATTTAAAGAATTCTGAGTTATTCAGGAACACGACTGATATGCAAAGTCATATGCAAAAGACAGAAAAAAAAAGCTAAGGATCATCTTAACACAAATCTTCCTAATCTGACATTTTTCTTAAGTAGAATCTTTGCAAAATTCTACAGCATAACCACTCCCTGCCGTAAGATTTTGTCATTGAATCTAGATGTATCCCCTGACAATTGATTAAAGGATTGCCATGCTTCAACACAAGGTTTGCCTGAAACAATACTTCAGCATTTAGAAGTTCGATATAAAACCGAATGAATAAAAAAATAGCACCTACCAAAAAAAATAACTGGAACTACTGGAAAATGTCCTCCAATACATGATAAAAAAAAAATCAATGGTTGCAAGATGCTTTATCTCTACACTAAGTCTGCCTAGCATTAGGCTATGCACTATCAGTGAGTTGCAGACACAGCTACCCCAAAGTATACTTTAATAATTTCTTTCCAATTAACAACCATACCAGATTCTTCAGGAGTACGCAGTTCAGAAGTGTCCATTGTCGTGCACGGTGGTGTAAGATCACTGTCACGAACAGTGCTTGAAGGTGATGTTTTTCCACTTGTATTTTCTGGAGTTTTAAACATCTCAGCCAGCCCTATAAATTATATTCAGAAAAATGAGCACTTGTTTCGGAAAAAAAAAAAAAAAAAGTGCACAGTTGGCAGAACCAGTAACAGGTTTTAAAAATCTCACAACGTACCTGTGAAGCTTTCATCCATATTCAAGTTTTGTTTCGAGATTGGATTTTTCACCACTTTAAGGACCTGTCCAGCTATTCTACCAGTGGTAGAGTGCGCTCTGCCTACAACTACTGTAGCAGGAGATTCTGCATGACCTGTGCTAAAATGACCTTTTATTTTTCTTTCTGGAGGAAAAAAAGGAAAAAAATAAATAAATAAATAAATAAAAATTAGGACACAAAGATCCCTTTTATTTAAAACCTAGCCAGAATCACTCAAGAGATTCCACAAATTTATTGGTCGTGTTTAGCTAATACAGACTGCTGGGCATACAGAAGTGGTTAAATTGCAGCTACTTTAAAGGGCTGATTCGTTGTGAAATGCAGCTCATATATTCGTTTAAGATTTGAGTGACTACGCTCAATGAGCATCTGAGACAAGTTTTCTTAGCTTTCAGAAACGCTCAGGGATTATCCTGAGAGTCTTTCAGTCTTACTCCTTTCCACCTGCATAGAATCCTTTAGGTTGGGAAAGACCTTCACCATCATCCAACGACCAACCTCACCACCACGTAAAGTGGTTAAACCGGAACAGAACCTCTTTCAAACAGCACTACAGCTTCAACTACAGACAAGGGACAAATACTTACTCCATCCACCCAACACAATTAGTTATTTAGATACATTCTTAAGATGTTTTGAATTAATACATTTCAGTAAATTCAAGTAGATTTACACGCTGTGAGAAAGACACCAATACCCATTTAACATCTTGCCAAAATCTCAAACTTCCAGCTTCTGCAGTTAAATGCCAACAAGCTGTTTCAAGGTTAAGCAAACCCCCAAACCTTAAAAAGAAGTAAAACAAATACCTTTGGTGACTGTGTTGTCTTCTTCATTGGTCTTCGTTTTGGGGCACGTTTTTTAACGGCCTTTGCCTGTGATCTTGCAACACCCAATTTTACCACTTCTGCCCAAGATTTCGCAACTACGAAGCAAAACAGACACAATAACCTTAACTGGCAGCTGTGTAAACAGGACTTCACAGCTATTTATGATTCCAAAGGATTTGCTGTAGTCAGAAATCACAATTTCAAGCTGAATCTTAACGAGTGTCCAAGCATCCAGTACGAGCGTCCAAGCATCCAGTACAAGTGTCCAAGCATCCAGTACGTTTCTACAACAAAAAGCGTCATACAGTTCCAGAATCTGTGCTAAGTGCTGACCTCACTCTGTCCTCACTCTCTGCTCGAGTTCAAAAAGCATTTGGACAGTGCTCTCAGACATGTGGTCTGATTTTCTGGGCGGTCATTTAAGGACCCAGGAGTTAAACTTGATGATCATTGTGGGTTCCTTCCAATTCAGGATATTCTGCGATTCTGTGAAATATTTTCCTCATTACAAATTTGCCATAAGCCTTTCAGTCTTGCACTTTATTGTACCTGAATTTTTCCTTAACAGAATGTAAGGTTTAACAGCAAAAAAATGTTTTTTTTGTTTTTTTTTTTGTTTTTTTTTTGCTTTTTTGTTTTTTTTTGTTTGTTTGTTTGTTTTTTGTTTTTTTTTAAGTGAAACATATCCAGGATTAACCAGGAAGGCCTGTGATTTTATCTCACCATATAATAGGACTATCACTGAGACACTGCACACAGACACTGCACACAGCATGTTATTCACAACTTTAAAATGATTCTACAAAAAACGAAGATAGCAAAGAATAATAAATTGCCAGATGAATGTTGATATTGATGGGAAATTTTAAATTTGAAAGAGTCAAATTGATATAATTTGTTTTCATAAATTAAAGACATCTCATCTTTAAGTGTTTTCATAAAGATTAAATTTTCAAGAACCAGATTCCCTCTCAATTTTTCCAGTGGTATCAAAACTATTTTGACCAACATTTGAATTTGAATGTTCAACAATTAAAATATTTGTGTCTCAATGGTTATCATCCATGATGTCTGCCATACACCCAACACTTACAGGCAGTCCAGTCTACAACTGACAGTGTGTGAACTGGCTAGGGAAAAAGGCATAAAGAAACTAAGCTGAATACAGGTAAAATGCATGTTTTCACCAACAAAAATTATTGAACTGAAATTGTATCAGTTATATACTACTCCAAATTGAGGGACTTGGAGGATCAATACCGCAATTAACCTAACAAACAGAACCTTAATTCTACCATTTTTCAGTTTCTGAGTATTAGGATTTGCGTTCTAAATACCTTGTTATAAATCTAGTTGCTAAAGCGATGGATAAGTGTGAGAACATAAAATTTTGCAATTCTCAGATGATTCAAAAAAAAAAAAATCCCACAAACCATCAGAATATACACCGATCATTTGGTGGTCTCAGAATAAAACTAATAATAGGACTACTTCAGTTTTGTAGCTGTTTTTTAAAGCAGTAGAAATCATATTAAAATTAACTGCTGAAACAAACCTAGTAAGTTGGCAGTAGAGGCACCGCTTCTTCTTTTTGAACTGATAACTGCTACAGCACCACTCCTCCTCTTCATGGGAGTCTTCATACTACGTCGTGAACTTCTTGTTAAGTTGTTAGGTGTTGCCATTGAGGTTTTATCATCTTGGCTAACACCATTAGATTTAGGTGTTTTCTCTAGGGCACCATTTTTCTCCCCTGTATTCATATCTTTTGCAACACTGTTCTGCTCTTCTGCAATTGGTGATGGTGTTGTGATGTGCGAAACAGAGAAACGCCCTTTTGTGTAAGGTGCTGGAGAGCCTGTAGGAAGCTGCGGTGTTGCTTTTCCAGAGTCAGGGGAAGAGGCAGCTGGGGGCGTCTGGGCTGGCAATTTTTCTGGTGACATTTTTTCTTTTTGCAAACATACAGAAAGTTCTTGGTAGAAAAAAAAATAACAAAAAATTACTGTGCAAAGCTAAACTACAAGTGTTCTTTTCTATCTCTGAAAGTAAATGCAATAGTATAAAATAGCATCAGATCAGTTGAAAAAGTCTTAGATGTTACTCTCTAAGAAGAAAGCAAATTGGCAACAACTTTTAAATTTCAAAAGCCTCCAATGGCCTGTGCAAATCCAACTGAACAAATTAACTTTGTTACTCTAGTTTATTCAAAACAGTCTTATTCCCATAAAGTGCACTACAGGCTTTCACTAGCTTAAATCAGCAGCTGAATGTTTTCAGACTTCTGGCCAAGCCACACGGCCATAGCTTGCATAGTCTGGCAACAAACTACTCTTTCTAGATTGCGTCTCTTTTCTGCTATTTATGATTAACTGGTGCCAGTAGATTCTGCTGTTAAGCACAAGCACACAAACATACTCCAAAACATGCATGAGAACAAGCAAAAACGTGTGATGAAATAAAGCACACCCCCTGGATAAAGAGAGGTAGACGAACAATAAGCTGCACATCCTCCTTTGGAGGAAAAAGTTTAAAAACGCTGATTAAAAAATACCATTATAATTCCCAGTCAATATGTCCACTTCCTAACATACATCTTTATTATTCATTTTGAATTCATTTTTAGAAGTCTTTGAATTTACAAGTTCTGTTCGTATCACTTAGCTTAGCGACTCAATTAGCCTCAGCATTTATTTACCTGGACTGCAAAGTGCTTCAGCCCCTGAGCCTTTTTCAGCACTGCGCGTGGGGAGCCTCCAAACGGTAAGCTCAGCCTTGCAGGAATCGCACCTCGTTTAAGAGGTGAGTTGGGAGGCAAACTTTTGTCAAAGAGTTCCGGACTTAGATGACCACCAAAAGACAATCTTTTTCGCTTGCCTAAAGGCTGAGGTAACAGATCACCGCTCTTCCTCTTCTGAGACACTCTTTTTGTGTTACCTAAACAAAAAATAGCAATAATTGAATATATCTCCACAAATCAAAGAATCCAGGAAGTCACCATTTTAACCAGCACAGGAAACAAGGCTTACTTGGGCATTTTAAAGGCAGAAACATATTAGAAAGTAACTCATTTACATTCAATTGGAGAAAATTTTATAGAAATTACTGGTTATTTTTAGGGTCATATATATAAAAACATGATGTTACAGAACCAACGTATCAGCAATTAATTATATATTTAAATGGAAAAATTCTCACGAAAATTAAGAGATTTTCTCCAATTAAGTGCCAACAAGGCGCGAAATCTATTTACCTGATTCTTCTTCAGCCAACAGGTCAGAAACATTCATTTCTGCAACAGCCTCATTGTCTTCCAGTACACTAGCACTTCCCAAAGACCTTTTTGATGATGATCTCCGAGGTCTTAGAACACAAGTATCTTCCAAATCTGATTTCTGATTACACCCATTGGTGGCCAGATCTTGTTGAGTTCCACTGTCCTGTCTGTCTACAGTCTTATTGTCGTGTTCTTCAACTGCATTTGTCTCCAGTGCTTTCTCAGTTCGCAGTTCAGAGGTCCTCGGCCTACCCCTTTTTCTTCCAGAGCCAGATTTCTGACTAGCAGGAGATGCCAGTTCTGATGTTATCTCTCCTGAAGTTGGTGTCTCTGAATGGATGCTTTTGTTTACAAATTCTTTACTTTGTCTGACATTTCTTCTGGGACTCTTGGAATTAGAAGCAGGAGACTCAGAATCTCTCTTTTTTGAATCTACATTTGTCTGATCACAGATTTCTTTCAGCACTTCTACTTTCCCCGATTTTCTTGGTGTATGTTGTTTACTGTTTCGTCTCTGGTTTATGCATTTATTTTCTGCCAAAGGCTGTTGTTCGAGGCTATCATTTCTGCACACTGAATCTTCCCTTTGAATTTCAGCTGAAATTTCTGAAAAAGATTTGTGTTCCAACAACACATCTCCTCGAGCTGTCGGAGTACCAATATTTACAGAATCCACCCCAGTAGCTTCGTTGGTAGGTGACATGAAACAAGATCGAGGACTCTTCCTTCTGGGGGTTGGTGTAGACATAACATGTTTGTCTACTTCAGAAACGTTTGTCATGTTTGTTGTCTGTGCTATTTTCTCTGCTGTTATTGCAGAGTTGTAGATTTTCACCTCATCTGCATAACCCAAGCGTTCTATGGAGCATGGCTGCAGCAGACATGCTGCATTTCTGTCATTCTCCTTACTGGGTTTGGGTGTTTTGGCTGGAACTTCAGTGCCTTTAGATTTACCTGGTGTACTTTCTTCCTTATGATCTTGCAAGTTACTTCTCCTGAGAATACTTTTTGTCATCTCCTTTGAAACAGAAGTTCGCGGACTTCTGGTAAAACATTTCTTGGTAGCACTTCCTACCATTGAGATTTGATTAAGTTCTGAACTAATTACTTCTTGTTTCATTTTATATTCTTCATTATTTTCACTTATGCCAATTTCTTTTTCTTCAGTAGGGCTTACATGATCACAACTTGATGCGATTTGAGCACTTGGTTCCTGCAGGGCACCCTTACCACCTTCTTTTCCAGCTTTTTCAGGTACATTTCCTCCTTGCAGAGTTTTTTTCACTTTAATCTCATGTTTCAGCGTTTCATAGAGTTTACTAAAGGGAGACATTTCAGTTTGCTTTCTAGTAGATTGTTTTATCTTATATGAAGATTTAGGTGTTTGTAGCTTAACTGGTAAGGCTTTGGACATATTTTCCTCTGTACTTTGTTTATTTTCATCAGCATTTTGTTCTTTGCACTCAGAATGATCTACAGCGTAAGCAAAGCAAAAACAAAGTTATGTAAAAAAAGCAGAAACATAAGTAAAGTTCCTTAAATACAGATGAGAATTCCCTCCTTTCCTCTACCAAGGCTAGCAACCAGGCTCCAGGATATGGGACTGTACACAAAGCTCTGTTTACAATAACAATTCTCTCATAATAAAAGCATTAGTTGTGAAATGTTTAATAAATTTTAAGTTGCAATCTGGACCTTATCCCACATTCAGATAAGGCAATTTGTATTTCATGCTGCTGTTTTTCTTCGGTGGCTTATATACCTATCTTTCACGGCTGCCACAAGACAAATCTGTGAACACAGAACTAAACAATCACTGAGATCGGCTTACCACAATTCAGTCAGTTTCCTGTCTTGCATTTACCCAGGTGCTGTATTGTTCTAACTGTACCAATGCTTCTCTAGGGTAAAGCAAGACAATAAAACAGAGCTAGCACTTCCCAAATGAGACAGAGCAAGTGACCGCACGCATGCTGGAGGCCTGAAGTAACATGCTTCACTTCACATTTTCCACGCAGAGAGCAGTCAGCTAGCAGGGTTCATCCAAGAAGTTGCCTTTCGAAACCACAAGAAGCTGAGCCCTTGTGAACATTTACACATCCACAGTCTCAACACTGCCATATACCAGCATGAACATCTACTAAAACAAATGCTGACATGTCCACTTCTCTTAGATGCAACGGGAAATACATGTAAAGATGGAGAGACTAACAGACAAGGAAAAAGCACACTGATCAACTTTTGGAAAAGGAGATGGGGGTTAGGAAGGAGATCTTTAAACGTGATCTTTTGGGGTTTCAGCAAAACGTTCAATACTGTTTCTCAAAAAGTGTTACTGCCCGTTTGTCAGAATGCAACAATGTGTTTTCCCCTGGCATGGGTAAATCACAGCATTTAAGTACAATGCAGTAGTACACTGACACAGGAATGTGTACTGTGCTCAGTTTGAAAAATCTTTAAATATATTTATTTTGCTCTTTTCAACCTTGTTTTTCCTCCATATGCTAAGAATTAAAATTAAGGAGGAAGATGAACACAAACCCCCTATAATACAGGTACCAACCTGAAGATCTTTTAGATCCTGAAGTTTGCTTATGTAATAACTCCACTTCTGCCACCTGCTGAACATGAAGAACCTGTAAATTTGTACAACGTTACAGCAGAGCAACAAATATTTATTTAGCTTTCTACTGAACATTGGAAAAGGCTAGATTTATAAATGTGTAAGCATTGCATACTGAACAGGTTTAAAAGCACTCAAATTAAAACCGAGTATTTCACCACTTAAGAACACTAACTGATACTCTACACAGCAAGAGCTCAAGTCTTGTTTTATTATTATTAGCTCTAAAAGCAGCTGTAGCATATGAACATGTACAAGCACATTCTAAGCTCACTTTTGTACCAGACCTAGTGGAAGAATTTTATTTAAATAAGAGAAACAGAACGTACAAAAATCTTCAATAGCCACAGTACTCGCTAAGTAGCAATATCCCCTTGAAGGGTTAAAACATTGTTGGGAATTAAAAAAAGAAACAAGTGCAAATCAATTATTAAAAGATAAACTTAGTTTGATATTTATAAATTCCAACAATTTACTAGCCCATAAAACAACATACTTTTGGAGGAAAAAAATGCTCAGGTTCTAGGGCAAACATCCCCATTTAAAAGTACAAGTATATCCAATGTTAATACTTTGTTTCCTGCATCCTATCCTCTCCTCAAAAAAGATAAGGATTCGTTTCAATAGGTTGCCTATAATCTTAATAGATGAGTAATAGATCTATTAACAGAAACTGATAACTCTAAAAATAATATATTGAGTTTAAAAAAGATATGAGTTCATTTGCATTTTCAAACGGAAAGCTAGCCTACGATTGAAAAAATATTCCTCATTTAAAAAAAAGCAGACAAAACCCACAACAAAACAGGGAAATAGAATTCATCCTTATCAATACTGATACCAATGTATTTAGAAGTAAGCCTGTCACCACAAATTTACCTGCCGCGTTTCATCTTTTGGAGATCTGGAACGCCTTTTTCTTGGAGTTGATTGGAGAGGATATTCAAACCTGGATGAAATATTTTAAAAGTAAAAACAAGCATTTTTTTGGTTAAATAGCTGATAACTAAATTCGCATTATTAAGATAAATGACCTAGAAAGAGTTGTCCCACTCCCAGCAATACCAACATATTGCTTTAAAGTACTTTCACTACATCAAAATATTCTCTTCTCCTAGAAATGTGTTTGTCCTTGAAACAAAATCAAAATGATCTCTCCAGACAATTCTATCTTTATTGATTTAGCTTAATATAATACATAAAAGTAATAAAAAAAATCTTTAAGCCGTCTTGCCTTCTGGAGAAGCTCTATAAGACATTGTAAAGAGATACAAAATAAACTAAATTATCTTTCTGAAAATGGTAAAACGATGTTTTAGGTTTTCCCATTCATCTACTGCTATCTCCTGTATCTTCATCCGGCAGGTAGAGACCGTCCACAGAGTTCCCCACACTGTTTGGCTGCAGAACATGTTCTAGGATCAAGGCATTGTCTGTCAGAGACAGTTTGTCACTGGCACTTACCTGAAAGAACGATCAATAATAGTTAACACATCTCCGTGCTTCAGAGGTACAGGTTGCTGAAAACAGCTACCGTTCAGCTGCGTAGGATTTACTGTACTTAAATTTGTCAAGATTGCCTAGAAATAAAACAAAAATTTCAGTAGCCCGATGAGATGCAACAATGCAATACAAATGTCATTAAAATATGCATATCTTACCTCCTCGTTTTCATTTACTTCAATTTTACAATGTTCTTTTGAGACATGAGGCAACTGGATACGGATGTCACATTCTGTTCTCCTAGAGGTGAAAATATAATTGGAGTTTACAGACATGCAGAGAAGACAAAAAATCTCACTGCTGTAGAATTTGGTGCTTTGACATCCCAAATTTCAGCTAATAATTTGGATGACTGTACACAGAAGAACAAAGGGACAAGAAAATACATTGAATGAAATACTTAACGTGATGTCTATCGCACCAAAAGAGTTTGGAACACTAGGAAAAAGCCAGAAAGTTATTGCTACCACAGGGAAACCTTTTCTCCACCAAAGAAAAAAATGAATGTGATCAGCAGTTTAAATTCCACCACTTTTCTCTGGACATATACATTTAATACATGCCAACAGACCTAAGGCAAGAGAGCAGTCACTAAGTTCTCCAGGTAAGAAACAGGGGGAATGCTGTACTTGGTGCTAATTTCTGTGATGAAAAGTGGTGGAAAAAACAGCACTGCAGTAAAAAGGATCGAAAGAGAAACGCGGAGTCTAAAGCTTGGATTCTAAGTCACGTTATCAGCAAAATACACTCTGTCCAAAATCTGTCCTAGTGCTAACAACACAGAGATCAAAAAAACCAGTGTCTGAGTGGCTGAGAAGCAGCCTTTTCATCCGCCAGTAAAGCCAATTATTATAGGACTGGCTCCAGCGTGAAGCCGCAGATTACCATTAGTGGCCAAAATTGTTAGAATGCAGGCTTGCCCTGCCTAACCCACCAGGGAGCGTTGAACTCATTCACCTTAATTGGCTAAAAGAGTTGAGATCCTGAAGACAATTAAGTCTGAAAAAAAATGCAGGACATTAGGCAATGAACGGGAAGAAATGAACCACCTAAGGCTTTCAACTGTGACAAAAAAATATCAGGAGCTTATGTTTCTGTAATGCCAGAGAATCCATACTGGAAAAAAGGTAAAATAACCAAAAATCTGTTCATGACAAGCCTAAAAAGACATTAAAACTGATTATCATCTGCCTGGGCAGCTCTGCTGAAGCCAAAGAAGAGTATTATTGACACTGCAGTGCTTCCCACAGACTGGCACTACGGGATCTGATGCAGGACTGGATAATTAGTTAAGATATTAATCAATCAATCAGAGAAGTGCTGAGCAAACCCAGTTCAAGAGAAGTAAAAACATTTATCAATTCTTGATACTAGCTCGTGCATTTCATTACTGAGGCCTTGGAGAACCAAAAAAATAATTAAAAAAAAATTAAAAAAATAAAAATAAATGCAAAAGAGCACTGGTATGAGCACAGTTGAATGCAAGCCACTTTCCCTTCTGCACTGGTTGGTTCTCTAGGACCTGCCCGCAGATAAGAGTGCCACCACTTGCTAATTGGACACACGTCACATGTAGATTACTTGCAATCTCATAGCTCTAGCGGATCTCTTTGACAGAAACTTTGGGGAAAAAAAAAGAACTTTTTTTTAAACAAGGAAAGGTCAAAAAGCGATGACAAACAGTAAGTTCCGCTCAAGTAATGTGAGTCCAATACCACTTTTCCTACCTTGAACAGCATTCACAAATACAAACAGTTCTTTCTTGCAAGTAAATATTAAAAAGATTCTGTCTGCAGGAACTATCATTAATGTTATTTCAATGCATCCGAGTACTCGACACATTCTCACCTTCCAAATAAACAAGAACTTGCAGTGAGTGGAAAGTGAATTCCATCGGTCCCATTGCGTTTAATTACAATTATTTTCCCGAAGAGCGGCATCTTCCAACATAAGAAGTCTTACCTATGTGAGAATGTCAAAATTACTCATCCAAGTCATGATTTATTCTCATAAATATGTAAAGCAACGTAACCCTTTTTTAATGCCGTTCAAAACACTCCTAAAGTACAGCACAAGAGCCTTGTGCCTGTGCCACGTGAACGAAGTGCCATTTCCATGTGTTTCCCTGCACCTGGGAACTATCCACCACGAGCATTGGTTGAAATCGTGCACAGGAGCGCGGGCACTACACGTTTGGAGGAAACAACGCTTTTAACAGCGGTAAGAGCAGTCATCACGTGCTCACACAAACTTAGCAATACCGCTTTGACGTATGCCATAGCTGCTTGGTATCCATCAGAGCCTGCAAAGAGGCAGCACCACTCATACAATGGTTCATTCCATGAGCGATTTAAAGCTATTTTCAGGCAAGCAGTCACTCCTGCTCACCTACACCTGGTGCGTTACCTTCCTCTCATCTACTGGGACGTTCTCGGACTTGGCTTTCAAGCAAAGCTGCCTTTGAAGCAAACCTGGAGAAGCCGTGACTGCGGCTGGAGCTATTTATCTGCAGCTCCCTGTCAGTGCCAGCTCTCACACCCGCAGAGGTTTCACAGAAATCCCGCTGCAGGCTGGGTCTCAGAAGCGACTGCGTCCCCTGGGCTCTCAGGGAGCTCCCTCCTCCAGGAGGAGGCTGAAGCACCCGTCATTACCACAGGATCAGGGTCCCGAGCGTTGCGTTAAATACAAACCTGACCAAACCACGACATTTCTCACCCCTTGGCCCGTCAGCAAAGGAAGGACCGAAGGGGAAAGGCCTGGCAGGAGCCCCGCGGTGCCGGCTCCCTGAGGGGCTCCCACAGACACACACAGCGTGTGACAGCACTGACAGCGCCCCTCCGCCAGCAAACCCTTGGGTGTGCCTGTGCACGGTGCAGCGCCACATGTTGTTCATTTGAAAGCAGGCCCTACAACAACACCTATAACCCGCGCATGGGATTAAAGCCCAGCACCCCCACGCCACAAGCACCGTAAGGGCAGCACCACGGAGCGATCCCAGCCCGCTCTCAGCATCCTCCCCGGCACTCCGCTTCCCCCAGCAATAACCGCGTGTGGTTTTAAAGCTTATTCCCAACGCCAGCAGCCCCCCGCCCCCCCTCACCCCGTCCCGTCCCGGCGCTCACCCCCTCAGCGCGGTGCCGGCTCCCTCCTGCTGCCGCCGCCGCTCCCCGCGGCGCCCCCCTCCCGTCCCTCCCGCCCCTCCCGCCCTTGCCGCGCGCGCCAGCGCCGCCTCCGCCCGCTCGTATCCCTCCGCCGCGCCGCTCCAGGCACCTGAGGCACCGGAGACACCGGGAGCTGCCGGAGCTGCCCCGGGGGGACACGGCCCCACACACCCAGCCCCGGTCGAGCCGCCTCGAGGCCCCTCGGCTCTATCCAGCGCCGCTCGGCGGACGGACTCTTTTAGCCCGGGAGGCCCCAGTTGGGCAGCAGCTCGCTAAAAGCTTCCTAAACTAACGCAGACAGCCGAGGCTGGCTTCTGAGCCGCTCCTCCCCTAATTCAAATTGGTTTTGGTTTTGTTTTCTTCATCATAAAAACAGGGCGCTTCGAAGGGGTAACAGTAGGGGGAGCGCGGAAGGAAGCAGCAGTAAAAGTGTTGAAAATAAAATCAGCGCTTTAAGTCTGTTGTCGTCATCTAAGTAGTTACCTGCTGTTACCTACAAAAATTTATTCCCTGACAGGAATTGAGTACTAAGGCTTAAAGTTGAGACTCTCAAGAACTCAAAACAAAGCCCATGCTGCTCTATATGTGAAGATTTTAAAAAAAAAAAAAAAAAAAAAAAAACACTGGTGAGGAGCCAGGGTGACTCAGGCCTTGACCAGAAGGCCTTGACTGCATAAAAGTAGAAAGCTGATACGAGAGAAAATTGTCATCACCACATCCAACATCACGGCCATCCACATTCTTGGCCAAGTCTACGCTTGATATCTATCATTTAAGCAAAAATTGACTTCCAGTCAATGAGATAATATGGTATGAAAAATGACAAGAAACCCTGATCTGAAAATAGGCAAGCAGAAGATGCCTTTGAACCCTTTAAATGTAGACTCGGGTCAGAAACATTTTTAGACTGGAAGGACTCCACCTCAGCCCTTCGTGACATAGAGAAGATTATTTTTAAAATGCTCTTTAAAACATTTAAGCACAGATGAAAATTAACTACATTAAGACACATAACTTCCATCATTATGCTCAATTTTTCTTCATTTTGCACATTTTTACCAGTGGCCTGCGGTTACAAAGCGCAGGCCCCAACTACCTCACGTTTCATTCTCCAGCCTCCTCCACGCAGTACATAAAGCCAATTTAAAAGCAAGTCATGTATTTGCTCTCTGCTGATTCTCTCTGAGGCTTAAGGGAGTCACAAAAGAGTTTGGACTTCTATAAAAGGGATTAGAGAGTACGGCTCTCTTCCCCTCCATGAAACAGAACAGGAAAGTTCTTAGAAATGAGGGAGTAGAGGTAGGCCAGGCAGCAGATGGAGATGCAGGTGACTTAATGCTCCTCCTGCTCTTTGGGCATTGGTTAGCCTGGCTGCTCGAAACCTCATTTTCAGGCTGTGGTTTCACAACAAATGAAAGCCAACCTGACCTTTACCTACTGCCAGAGTTAAACAGAGTTGAGGTATTTAAAATAAGCACGAAAGAAACAAAGTACGCCTAAAAGTTCTGAATAATTAGACAGAGAGAACAAGTTACTCTTACGGACAAAATCAAAAATACTTCAAAAACTTGGCATTGCTCGTCGGTCGAGGGAAATGATTGCCCTGTTCTGCTCTGCCCTGGAGTGGCCTCACCTCGAGCACTGTGCGCGGTTCTGGGCACCACAGCACAAAAAGGACATTAAACTGTTGGGAGAGTGTCCAGAGAATGTGTGACTCCAACCATGTCTTCTACCAGCTGATGTTTCAATTTCGGATTTTTCTGGATTAAATTAACTCTTGTCACATCTTTTACTACCTCCTTGTTTTCTACTGGAGTCTCCGGCAATTTCTGCAAGGCATTTTCATCTGTAGTAGGTTCCAATTTTTGCTGTGGGGCCCTTGTGAGCTGCTTGATGCCTGACAGGAAATCAGTAGGCTCTACAGGCTCTGGCTTCTGCTTGGCGGTCTTCATGAGCTGCTTGATGCCCGACAGGACCTCTACAGGTTCTGGCTTCTTCTTTGGGGTTTTTCATAGCTGTTTGATGCCTGATGCAACGTTGACTGACTCCAACTTCTGATCTGGAGTTTTGTGACTCCAGTGGAGTGACATGCTATCCACATCAAGATCTTCTTCCAGCATAGCTATTCGTCCTTCTGGAATTCTGGAGGACATTATTTCAAATATAGACTTTGGAGATTCCTTCTCTCTCATCAAATCTGAGATGTCTTGACAATCCAGTATCTCTCCTGAAGAATCTGGAGTATTTAATGGTGACACCATCATCTCTCCTGAAATAAACAGTAGGTTTATCTAATTTGGCAAACAAACTAAGCAGAAAATCCAAACATTCCAATCGCTGTATAACTAAGTAAAAAATGGATTCAATCAGCCAAAGCTTTCTACAAGCTAAATCCAAAACTGTGTTTCAGCAATTGGTTTGGTAATTAGCAAGAAGGCAATTAGCTCCTACAAGGCACAGCATACGTTAAAAAAATTAAGCCTAAAAAACCTTGATGATTTTTTATTTAATCTGATAAAAATCATTAGTATTACTACTCTGAATATTGGATAATTCATTCTTGATTTTTGTTGGTGATTCACTAGATGCTCACTTTTGCTAAATTCTTAGTAAAACAGAATTTAAAGAATTCTGAGTTATTCAGGAACACGACTGATATGCAAAGTCATATGCAAAAGACAGAAAAAAAAAGCTAAGGATCATCTTAACACAAATCTTCCTAATCTGACATTTTTCTTAAGTAGAATCTTTGCAAAATTCTACAGCATAACCACTCCCTGCCGTAAGATTTTGTCATTGAATCTAGATGTATCCCCTGACAATTGATTAAAGGATTGCCATGCTTCAACACAAGGTTTGCCTGAAACAATACTTCAGCATTTAGAAGTTCGATATAAAACTGAATGAATAAAAAAATAACACCTACCAAAAAAAATAACTGGAACTACTGGAAAATGTCCTCCAATACATGATAAAAAAAAAAAATCAATGGTTGCAAGATGCTTTATCTTTACACTAAGTCTGCCTAGCATTAGGCTATGCACTATCAGTGAGTTGCAGACACAGCTACCCCAAAGTATACTTTAATAATTTCTTTCCAATTAACAACCATACCAGATTCTTCAGGAGTACGCAGTTCAGAAATGTCCATTGTGGTGCACGGTGGTGTAAGATCACTGTCACGAACAGTGCTTGAAGGTGATGTGTTTCCACTCGTATTTTCTGGAGTTTTAAACATCTCAGCCAGCCCTATAAATTATATTCAGAAAAATGAGCACTTGTTTCGGAAAAAAAAAAAAAAAAGTGCACAGTTGGCAGAACCAGTAACAGGTTTTAAAAATCTCACAACGTACCTGTGAAGCTTTCATCCATATTCAAGTTTTGTTTCGAGATTGGATTTTTCACCACTTTAGGGACCTGTCCAGCTATTCTACCAGTGGTAGAGTGCGCTCTGCCTACAACTACTGTAGCAGGAGATTCTGCATGACCTGTGCTAAAATGACCTTTTATTTTTCTTTCTGGAGGAAAAAAAGGAAAAAAATAAATAAAAATTAGGACACAAAGATCCCTTTTATTTAAAACCTAGCCAGAATCACTCAAGAGATTCCACAAATTTATTGGTCGTGTTTAGCTATTGAATTTGAATGTTCAACAATTAAAATATTTGTGTCTCAATGGTTATCATCCATGATGTCTGCCATACACCCAACACTTACAGGCAGTCCAGTCTACAACTGACAGTGTGTGAACTGGCTAGGGAAAAAGGCATAAAGAAACTAAGCTGAATACAGGTAAAATGCATGTTTTCACCAACAAAAATTATTGAACTGAAATTGTATCAGTTATATACTACTCCAAATTGAGGGACTTGGAGGATCAATACCGCAATTAACCTAACAAACAGAACCTTACTTAATGAGTTTAATTCACGTGAAAGGTTCACCCCACTGCCATTCCTCCCTCATTCTGTCCTCCTGGTGAGGCCAGGAGTGTCCCGAGAGCACATAGAAGTGTGCCCAAAGGGAATTGCTGATTTTGGAGGCACAAGGTGCCTATGGGGCCAGGTCGGGAGCTGGGCTGGGATGAGCTCCATCAGGCAGCCGGACCAGGCCCGTTTCCAGCGTGGCGGACGAGCAGCCTTTGCCCTGAAACTCAAAAGTCAAACTCTGTCGCTGACTTCCCTTATTAAAATGGGAGCGTGGTTGAGAGGGGCCATCTCTTGCCTGGGGATGCCAGTCTTTCCCTGTAGTTAATGGAAAGAAGGAGGCTTCTCTAGAGGGCGAAGGCGAGCTGAAACCTCAGCTGGAGTGCCCTGGAGGTACTGCTGTGTCTCCACTGCCTACACAGGGATCTTGGGAGGCAGGTCTCCGGGTGATCAAATTAGTCTTTGTGTCTGCCTCATTCCCTAATTGTCAGTAGATATCCCAACTAGTGAACAATGTACAGCATAACAAAGGAGGCACACATATAAAAAGGAGCAGAATTAGCCTGCGCTAATTGGTGGGCCTGACTTTGCTGACAGGAACCAGGCAGTTAAGAGGAGGGCTAGGAAGTAATTCACTAACTAAAATACACCTCAGAACACAGTAGTAAAATGATTTTATCTTGGTAATTTGACAGACTGGAACAGCAACAGATGAAAGTTTTTCATTTGTTTGTTTGTTTTAACCTGGCCCAGCTACCAGGTCAGACTGCTAGAAGTCTTGGCTGTTGATGTAAATGAGTTGAAGGCTTTGACTTGAAACTTGTTCTCGGTGGGTCCGATTAAAGTGAATTTGGCCCTCGTTTTACATGTGATTTCTGACAAAATGATCTGTCTGACCCTCCTACAGGGTGTTATCATTGTCCTTTATTTAAAAATAGGTCATTTGGAGCTTTATGTACGTACACAAAATATTAAGTACAAAATTCACACAACTTCCACAGTTGGCTGGCTTGCAGAATATTTCTCTCAAACAAAACCAAGGATTTAAAACTTTGCCTTACTTTGCCTTAGTAAATGTGCTTTTAGCTTGTTAAGAAAAGCCCAATCTTTAAATATAATTTAAAGCTCTAATTAGTTGATTTTAGGCAATTTTTTTTTGACATTTTAATGGCAAGGATACCTGGATTTTTTCTGGTATTCATGAAGATATTTGATAAAAAGGTAGATGCAACTCTCTCTGAAAATAGCAAAAAAACAAGTTCATGGGATCTTTTCTAAGCCATACAGTAGCCATTTAGATTTTCTTATATGCTTTCAAAGCTATCCAGGAGCCTGGTAAAGGCTCTTAATTGCAGAACTTCCCAATTTCTACTCCACTAGCACTTCTTTAACTAGGTCTTTTCCTCCAAAATACGATCCTGTCACTGAAGGAAATAATACTGAGGAAATGAAATATGGAAGTTAAATATTAACTTTTTTTTCCCTTTTTAGAGAAAAAATATATATATATATATATACTTTTCAGATGGCTGCAAGTCTGAGCAGTCCTTTCATCTCCCACTCTCAATGGCAAAAGATGCATTTCTAGAAATGGCACGCAAGTTTTATGGTTAATAAAATAGTTTATTGCGCCATTATTGTTAAGAAGTTTTTCTTGCAATGGAAAAGCATTCAGGTACACACTAAAACAACACCAATCCCACAGAATATTGTGTTTGTTCAAGCATTCAAACTTGATTAAACTTCTCTTTCAAAGTACTGCTGCATCACAGTTCAGTGAGCCCAAATCTCTCCTAATGCTTGGACACTTCTGATAAAGGATTTGTGTCAGGAACGTGTTTTAAAGTGCTGTTCTGAAGTCGGAATAGTTCTAGACAGAGATATTCAACTTCCTGCTAGGGAGAGGTGCTCAAATTAAGCATAAGAAGGTACTTGTATCTACCCTGAGTACCATAAAAAGCTATCAGATGACCCAATATAACTAACAGTTAAAATTCTACTTCTACATCACCTTCTTCCAGTGTATTGCCTCCCCAAATTTGAGCCTTTCAAGTGCACATACAAGCGCAAGTCACAAGCCTCAGAATATTCACTAACTGAGTTTTGGAGATGCAAGTAACCCCAAAGGCTTTTTTTTTTTTTTTTTTTTTTTTTAAAGAAGGGTGCAAGTTCCACCTGTTTCAGTTTTATTTTGTTTGTTTGTTTTCTTTTGTTTTTTCTTCCTCCCCTGAGGACAAACCATAAATTCTATCCTAAAGAAGCAAGAAAGGAAGCTGAAATAAGAATCTATGGAGATGACATCCTCAAAGATCATCAATTACCTGATATCTTTTAATCTTTGAGAATTGGCTCCATCAGATCTCAGCCTTTGGGAAATTATCGAACCTGACAGTGTTTACAACTCAGCATCAAGGTTAACAACTACAATCACACTGTTCTCTCAAAATAGCATTGCACCTTAGTGTCAAGTCAGGAGAGGAATGCCATGGAAAGATACAAATTAAAAGATGGAAAATTCAAACCAATACAGGTTTTCTTGTAATTAAGCAGCTGATCTTGTTATCAAGAAACTTTTTTGAGCTATGAACTCACAGTAGTCAGAAAGGATATTGGATATGAAAGAGAAAGTCAAGAGTAAATGACATATCTCTATATAAACTATACCATTGATTACAGTACAGGTTTGAAATATTAAAATCTAATGTCAGGATTATTTTTTTATTTTTTTATTTTTGGAAGATTGCTTAGAAAATATGAATACCGAGTTAACTAAACGCTCAGCCTTACAGCGAATATTTTAGTTACCCATTTTAATAAAATGTGACAAGGCTCTTAAACAAAAATAGAATAATAAAAAATAATAATAAAATGGACTGCATATTTACTATCTTACTGTATCCATGTAAAATGTTATTTAAAATTTTATTTAAAAGCCTTTCTGGAGAGTATATATTATACCATTACTGAAAATTATATTAGAAAGGCAGCTGTGATATTCTTTCTTATTTTTATTTTACCTGGCCATGGATATTCACCACCACTCTTCACCAACATTATTTAGTACTCATTCTCTACTGTTCTACTGTCTAAATATCTCTCTCCTCCTTAAAATATATTTATAAATGTAAAAATATATAGACACATACAGAGAAAACTATGAATCCAAATAAAGGCATGAGTAACTGTAAACATATTTTTATGAATTCCTGAAAGCTACATTTATTATATAAAACAAACAAACAAACAAACAAAAACACAAACACAGAATTAAAGTCAACTTTATTTTATTTACTATTGTCAAACAAAAACTTTCTAGGGCAAGACATTAAAAGAAGTGAGGCATATATAGAAACTTAATTACATTCTTTCAAAATCCATAGTCAAAACATCCTAGTTCAATGGACACATAGCACATTATGTGGTGTACAAAAGTTTTACTGCAGATAAAGACATTATGGCGACATCTGCCTGGCACTTTAACACCTCCTTATATTAAAAATTACATACACCTTATATTAAAAATTACATACACTTCCAATGCTAAGGATCAGCTGTTTCTCCACCTTATGTTTTCAGTCTATGCCTCTTGAAAAATACAGAAATATTTCTTTAAGTGAAAGCCAAACAGTATTTGGAAATAAATAAATAAATACATAAGTAAATGAAGTCTTTGCTATGATCACTTACAGTTCATACCTGGGGACAGAAAAGGACACTGTAAAGTCACATCCCAAAGGTAAATAAATCAAGGTAGCGATAGAGTTATAAATACCTCCACATAGGATATTTTACAATTTGTATTGAAAATAAGCATTACAGAATTTCTGAGTTTCTCTTAAATTATTTTTGTGTCACTTTCTTTCAGAAGTTCTGCATAGGTACCCTTGTTTTTCCCTTGAATATTTACCTAGCATAAGACTCAGAATATTTTAGCTTGAGACTCAGACCATTTTAGAAGATATTTTCGTGTAATAAAAGAATTGCAATTTGCATTCTTTAAGGACACCACCACCTTCCAGAAACACATTAAATGAAGCAGAATGAAATCGAAGTAGGGCAGTTTGGGAATTATTGTCAGCTGTGTTGCAGCTCTGAAGGGCTCTTTCAAGTTAGGCATTCAATTTAGGCAAAAATACCTGGCTTCTTGTAGAGTTTATAACCTAAAGACTATTGATTTGGCAGTATCAAAGTCGGTGAAGATTCCTGGAAGGAGCTGAGTGTCGGTGTACACTCAGGAGATGACCAATGACACAAGACATGGGATGACAACTGCACATTTATATTTGCCATCAAAATTTTTGAGAAAATAGTTAACTTGAGACTCCTAGCTATACTTGAGAGCAAATTGCAAGATATTTATGCGTACTATGTTACAGAAAATAATCCTATGACACATTTTTCCTTGTGGGGCTGTGAGTCTCACGAGATGAAGGTTGACCACCTTCTGTCCCCCTGAACTACTGTAATGGTACAGATCTAGTCGAGACGTCACCATTTGCCTAGGGATGGATACCACTTTTTCTTTACTCATGTTTAGCTTGTACTAAATAGTAATATAAAAGTAGAAAATAAATTAATTCACTGCCACAGAGATATTAAATGTATATCAAGTATTAATTATGCATTTAGTATGTTCAGAAATTGGTAACTCAGCTCTGAAAAATATATATAAGTGTATAACTTTGATAACTTTATATGCATACTTTACATATACATAGAAAGTCACAAACTAGGAGCAAACAAAAAATGAGATATCAGACAGAATCACTGGAGACAAAAATATATATATTAATTAGAATCAGAAAATATGCCTGTGTTCAGCTCTATTTCTCAATAAGGCTATAACGTTTGCATATGTGTGGTTCACTGGAGCTTGTTCTCACTGTAGGTGTGTTGGTAGGACTTTGCTTTCCTCTGAGATTCTACAACTAAAGTAGGTTATTTATTCCCATTCTGTGTTAAACAGATGCATAATTTACTTCAAACCACTGTTACCATTGCTCCCCAAAATGATGTGCATAGGCTGCTGATCTTTAAAACTTGTTAAAATACATGTATATACATATATATATACATGTATATCAGTTTACTAGTTTTGAAGAGACAGACTTCAAAACAAATCAGAGACACCAAATACTTGAGTTTAAAATCCTGTATAAAACCTTTAACGTGACCTGTAGAATTACCAATTCTGCTGCATGAAAGTCACAGATACTGTCTTAAAACAAGAGTGTGGACTCTTTCTGCTGGTGTCAGTTAGGACGAGGCTGGTTTTTAGAATAAAAGCAAGGACAAAACTAACAATCATCTTTAGAAGGGAATTTCTTGCACTGCCCCAAAAGGCCATTAGGACCTCTTTTGCTAAGCGAGGCCCCATTTCTGTAGTATCTCAGCAGACAGAGTCAGCTGCTCTTTATGGACTATTATTTACTTATTAATTAGATATTTCAAGTCAATTTACTTAGTCTGAGCATTAGCTGCTCAACAGAAAACAACCACAGAGCAGTTACTTTCCTGTGGATCGCAGCCCCAATTAATAAGCCCGAGTGGCTGCATGGGGAGCAAGCTCAGGCCCTGTGTGGCAGTGGGGTTAAGCAGTCACAGCCCAGCTTCTGGCACGCTTCGTTAGCCCCTGCTCATCAGCAGACACGTGCTGACCACAGCTGAAGTGGTGGGATGTGTGATACCCTAACGCAGTGTGCCAGGTGCTATGAAAAATGATTTGCTCCTAGCGGCGCTATCTAGTTAAGGGTGTTCTCTCAGTTCTTCTGAAATAGTTTGTGAAAAGGAGCCGAGAATCCCCCCTCCTGCTTCTTTCAAGAACTTTGTTTGGAAAAAAAAAGAATATTGCCCTGTTAGGAAAGCCTTAATTAGGTTTTATCCAATGAGTCAAGAGTAACATTTATGCAGAACAGCTTTTGTGTGGTGAATGTCTTGTTTGCACAACCTGTGACACTCAACAAACCCAAACAAAATGCCCCTTTGCTCATCTCGCTGACGAGCTCTTCACTTTGCACAGCTTGGCACAGAGGCCAAGATGCCCTCTTATATCCTAGTTGCAGCTACTGAATGGAAAACAAGGCAGCTCCTTCAATGCAGTGATGGAAACTTGGCAAGTGTTCTTCCTCTACCCTCACAACTCCGTGCCTCTGCCCAAGGCTTTCATCTCCTCTGGTATGGAGGCCGCCTCACTATCGAACACGTACTAGCTAAATTAGGGAAGATGGAATGATCCCTTATCATTAAGGCTGTGTGTGATGCAATTAAAATGGAGCATTTTCTCACAGCACAAGAGTTCAGCCCTGTTCTCATTCTGAAAAAAAAAAATAAAATAAAAAATAAAAATTGGGGTGTGCCTTAGGACTTTGATTTGTTAGAAATTACTGCCTTGAATAATTATGGGATGATATTAAAGACTGAAATGACAGAGAAAGAGCAACTTAGAGGCACTTGCTTCTCTTACATAACTGCAAGAACAAAAAATACAGGTTGGAACACGGAAGACAGCAAGGCTGTGAAGCTGACCTAGAAGGGTACTTATATCATGAGCTTCCAGAGGTCAAAGCGCTGCTGTTATTTCCTCTTTCTACCCACATTGCATAGGGAAAGCTACTAAGCCAAATGACAAATTGATCCCAAGCACATCACCTTCAAGGGGTTACAAATGCCAAGCTGCTTTGTCCTGTTTCTCTTCTGAATCTGTTGGTGGCTATCACCAGGTTTCTTTGGAAAACAACCAAACCAACCAAAAGGGATACTTCTAAGCAGCAGCCAGTAGGGGCCGACACAGGATTAGGTTCGTGAAGATGGCTTTGTGAAGTCTCCCTGTTGCAGTTAAGGAGACTGAGTCACAAACAGAGCAGGAGAAAATGAGTGCAAGGAAACTGGAGTTGCTCAACATGCAAGGACTTCATATGGATCCAGTAAAATCGGTAAAATTCTGTAAAACTCCAAGGTCACTAGTCTAGACCTACTGCTTGAGTTGTTGCTGAGACAAGAAGCATGAAGCTACATGTCCTGGAATTTGGGATGATCATAAATCCTGCACCACAGAGCCAATTAAACATCTTGGGTGAAGATACTCCTCTCATTTCAGAGGCTGCAACCTAAGCTGGTGGAAGCAACCCCTCACTCCTCTTGTGGTAACACTTTGAAAACACGGATTTCACAAATCAGAACTTGCCCAAAGGGCCATTCATCTTCTCCAAAAGAAGCCCTAAGAAAAACATCAGAAAATAAACTCTATCTGTCCTTCCATAGAAATCTATTACTCCTCCTAGACTATATGAAAATGTAGGTTCTTAACTGGGGTCTTAAAAATGCATAGATACCTGAGCTGAATTTTTTTTTTTTTTTTTTTTTTTGCATTTCATAGAGGAACAGAAAGCTACCACCCTTTGAGATGTGTGCACGCCAACATTATCCACAGGCCGCAGACACTGACCTCTAGAAAATATTCTCCAAACCACATTCAGTACTCCACATCAGCTGCAGCTCTGAAAAGGGCAACATCGCAACCTCATACGCTCACTGCTCCTCTTCCCAGTGCTCACCTCCCTTTACAAGCACTGCACAGCGTGGCCATGTTTACAAGAGAATTGCCTGAATTTCAGAGGCACCCACATTACACTTCCAAAAATTATGGCATTTGGCTAAAAAAAATTAAATTTGGTTGTAAGAGGACAGTAGTAATTACATCTTTAATTATTCCTAAGAACACAAAACACTTAAGTCCTAAATTGTTTACAAATTTAATGGCTTACAAACCCGTACTTCTCAGTAAAATTATTTTTTTTAAAATACCATTTTCATTCATAGTAGTTCTACTAATAAATCTATAGTTTTTAAAAGAATATTTACAGAACTTTAATGAAAAAATAAGACTTAAGCACATAAAATTTAAGCAGAAAATAGCTTACAATTACACTGGCAGTAAAGTAACATGGCTTCCTGGCTACTGTACTCATTACCATAAAAAAGGGGATAAATACGAGCATAAAAGATTTATTTTTCTACCTGCCATTCTGCACAAGCATCGCATGGTATAGGAACCACTATATGTATCTACTAAAACAGGCGGCATCATATCTGTAAACATATTAAGAAAAGTACTTAGATAATATCATCAGCGATAGCTTTACAAAATCTGAACTTAAAATCTGAGTGTAAGTCAAGTCACATTAAAAATTCCAATGTCATTTACAGAATCATTCTAAAAACTGGCTCTTTAACTGTTAAGACTATTTTCTTGTTCTTGCACTTGCTCTTGTGCTTGATCTTGTTGTCCTGTTCATCCCTCCAGCAGTCTGAGTTGTCTTCACATTGCCTTCAAGTTTTTCTTCAGTTTTGTTTCTTTTCCCGTTTTTGGGTGATCCGTTTTCATCATTCTCTATTCGTAGACAGAAATATTAAATGGAAATTTATATCATAAATCAAGCATTTTATAGAAAGTCAATCTTCAGTTCCATTGTTTTTGAAGGGAGATGTCCCTAATGACTACGTTCCAAAGCTTACATCTATGAGTTCAACAAACCAGTTACAAAACCCACACTTCTGCACATCCAATATCCTTTAAAATAGGTCCCCAAGGACATACAGCTATTTCTGAAAGTAGGTTAACATTAATGAGAGCACCAAAACCAATTAGCTATTATTTTAGCTAAAAATTCTTCTACTGATATGTAAAACTAAAACATATCTAACACTGAAGAAAAAAACAGCAAAAATGAATGTACAGCAACTAATTTATTGTCCAGCTAGAACTGCAAAGTCAGGCTTGTAGTTGTAACAAACACACTGGACGCTTCTGGAAGAATCCACATGGCACAGACCAGTGAAGCTGCTCCAAGAGATGAGCATCGACCCAAGCACCACCACTAAAATCCATGTGGGGAAAAAGGACCTCCCCCCAAAAGAAACTATTCAGACCGGTAGAAAAGCACTGGGAGAGATCAGTCCTTTGGGAGGTGCATGTAGCAGTGTCAAGAAGTGAAAACTAGCAGAAGTGTGAAGTCAATAAACCAAGAGGGGAACCTGCCACAATAGATGTACGTGTTACGTTTGGATAAGCACATGTAACAGATAAAGAGATGAAGAGAAATGAAACGAGAGCATGGCCAAATCACAATAGGATTAATGCACATAACCTGCCAGAAAATTCTTTGTGCATCTGTAAAGATTCATTACTTCCATTTTATTATATTTATTTGACGATAATTTCTTATTACAACGTGGTATCTTTAAAATTTTATCACATCCAGCTGAAAGGTTTAGGGAATATTTCAAGTGTCTGAAGCTAGAGCTCTATTGGCTTGGGGAAAATAAAACTGAAAAACAGGAAAAGTGAGAGACATGTGGAACTTCTGCTGTCATTTGAGCTCAAATACAGCTCCAAGTCCTTCTAGCACCAACTTCATTACAGCACGGATAAGTTGTACAAGCTACCCAAAACCTGGACATACAAAAGCAGGAGCTTAGATGGTATTTAGGAGAAAACAAGCACAGACAATGGGTGCTACAAATGTAATTATCATGCTATGCTCATAACCACCTGTAAGTTAGTTAATTGCTGTTATTTAACCTGCAAGTTACGGATTGAGACAGCAGAAGAGCATGAGAGCATTTGAATAACTCAGCAGAAGAGGAATACAGCTGTCAGATGCCATACAATCAATCCATTCTGCTTTGGAGAAACATCTGGTTTGTACAGGATAACCTAGCCCCTTCTTTACTTACCTCTCTTTGCTACATTAAAGACCCACTCTCTATTTACATTAGACTATGGCAGCCAACAGTAATAACCTGTACAAAATTCTAGACTTAGCTATATGTAGAAAATAGAAATATTTTTTTTTCCTCACCTGATTTTGATTTTTTAGGTGGTACATCATCTGCTGGCAACAGACATTTTCTTCTGCGAGAAGTGGAAGTTGTCTGTTGGGTAGGGTTAACCTCTTTTCCTTTTCCAGACTGATTACTTTCTTCAGAACCAGTGGGTATCAAACACTGCATTTCCGAAATGTTGCCGTTTTCAGGCAAGTTGCCATTGTCACGAAGAGAAGTAGCTGCCTCTGGTTTGAATTGTACATTTTTCCTCTTATTTCTCAGTTGCCTTTGTTTTTCCTGGGATGAGTTATTTTCCAGAGCTGTACCTTCACCTTCCTTAAGGATTCCGTTTTGACCTCTGTCTTCAGGCAAGACAAGCTTTTCCCTGAGAAAGGTTGAACTAGTTTCTTCAGATTTGGAAGGAACTATTTTCCTTCTGCCTGCCTTCGATGGATTTTCTTTTCCTGATTGGGTTACTTCCAAAAGTATACCCTGTTGCTCTTTGGGAGTTTCATTCTTACCATCTTCTGGCAAACCTTGAAGTGAACTAGAACTAACAGCCACTGAAGTGATACTACTCTTTTTCCCTGAGTACCCTTTTGAAAGGTCAATTTTTTCTTCGGAAGAGGGTTTTTCAGAAATCATTTGTTTAGCTTTCCTATGATTATTATTTCTGCTACTTTCTTTTGATAAGTTACGTTTTCCCCGAGCAGGAGTAGAACTTGTGGCTTCTAATAATATGGCAGCTTCATTCCTTCTGCCTCTTTTTGGTTGATCTTTTAGACTTGAAACAACTGCTCCTAACGGAACATTTTGATCTTTAAGAGCCTCTTCTTTACCATTATCTGCTGGCAAACCACGTTTTCTTCTAAGAGAAATGGAATTAGTTGTGTGTGACACTGGAGGAGTTTCTTTCCTTCTGCCCCTTCCTAATGGCTTTGCTTTTGCACAGGACACCGATTCCAAAAGCACGTTTTGTTCTTCATTAGTACTCTCCTCTTTGTCATCAGTTTCTGACAAGCCACGTTTTCTCCGGAGAGAAGCTGAACATTTTGCCTCTGCTGCTAGATCAATCTCTTTTCTTTTGTCCCTTGCTGATGCATTTGCTTTTGCCTGTGTTCGATTCTCTTGCAGGATTTCAGTTTGCTTTGGTTCATTTGCTTCCTGCTCATTTCTTGTCTGCTTTTGATGTCTATGAGCAATGCCATCACTGTTTAGAGCAGTTACCAATGTGTCAGCTGTGTTGTTCTGGTCTTTCATTACTTGGTGTGCCTGCTTGACACAACTAGAGGCTGAAGACTCTTTGGGAGAAGATTCCTCTGTTTCTGACTTACATTTAAGCATAAGATCTAGGCTGTTTACATCCTGGGCAAATTCATCAGCCTTCTTCTCTGAAGAGTCTTTTTTCCCTCTCCTGCTTCTAGTTCTGTTTGCTTCTTGTTTGAATTCCAAGTTGAGAACAGTTACTGGCATTTTATCTGTCTCTCCAGAAGGTGATTCTGACTTTAATCTTTGAGATGCCTTTGTAGTATTTTCCTGAGCATTTTCCGCTTCATCTCCCAGAGATACTTTCCTCTCATTTTTGGTGGGTGATTTTGTTTCCGTAATGGTTTCATTTGAAGTCTCCTTGCCTTTCTGAACATTCTGTGTATTTTCAAGTGCCATCCCGCACATGTCTGGTTTTACTTCTGTTGGTTGTTTTCTAGCATTTCTTGAAGACTTACCTCTTTTTTCTGTTACCTTTACTTCAAGTTCAGTTCTGTTTCCAGATGCTTCTGTGGGGGCAGTCTCAGAAGTCTGCTCATCACCTTGTAGTAATTTTGCTGATTGGTGTTTACGAAGTTTCCTTGTCGTCCCATGAAGTTCCTCTGAAGGAGCTTGTTCAACCTGTTCATTCCTAGCTCTTCTTTGTCTTTTGGGTGGAAGCAGTGCTTCTGTGTTTTCTATTTTTTTCATTCCTCTAGACCTCTTCTGATGCAATAGAAGAATTTCTTCTCTGTCTTCTACACTACCTTTGTCAGATGCGTTTTCAGATTTTTTTAAATCTGTTTGCAGTTGGTGATTTTCATCCTGAGTGCTACTAGATACGCCTTCTGTCTTTCTGCTTTGATCATCTTCAGTTACAGATGTGCTACTGATATCATACTCCTGCAAAGCCTGTTTCCTATTTGCAGGATCTTTTTGTAGCACTGAAGAATCTTTTTCAGAAGACTCAAGATCCTCACTAGGATGTTTTAACTCCTTAGGTTCCTTAGTTTTACCTCTTCTTGGTCTTCGAGTATCAACTTGCGTTTCCACAAGTGAAACGGTTTCAACTGTTTTCTCAACAGGATGCTTTGAAACAATTTCTTTTTCCATGCAAAGATTTGTTCTCCTTCCTCTTCCTGTATTTTTAGCTACTGAAGTTGAAGTACTGATCTCTCCCATCTCTTCTTGGATGCTCTTTTTCTCCAGACCTTGCAATTCTTTTGAATTTAAATCCTTTTCACACTGCTTTGTTGAAGGTGGATGTACAGTCTTCCTTGGTCTGCCCCTTGTTAGTCTCTGGGTAGAGTGGTCTTCGCTAGTTGACAACTTTTGTTGAGAATCTTTATCTTGTGAAGTATTTCCTTTGTCTTCTAAAACAGTTTTATTCCCCCCTACAAAGTTTGTCATATAGAAAAGAGCACAATCAAAAGTTATACATTACTATGCCCGATCAAAGTATCTCTTGAGTTTTCATTTTCCTAGTAAAGCGGTCTTGCTCAAATGAATCATATTTTATTTTAAAAAGTAACAGGGATTTAAACAGACTCCTAGAATAAAACCCAGTTTAGTACACAGAGTTATTTGTTTTATTTGACAGGTAGCACTCAAGCTTTAAGATATATTTTGAAAGTCTTTGCAAATAAAGGTGATTTTAAGTGGATACCTTAGCAACAGGTGATTTTTTGTTTGTTTGTTTTTTACACTGGTATGTTTGGAGATGCCACCGTTATTACATCAAACTACTACACCATTTTTTAAACACCAATAGAATGCCAACACTGGTTTGTGTTACAGATTACTGCTCAAATTCCCTGAGATATTTGCTCCTTCCATACTATATAATTTGGAATTTTTACAACACGTTGAAACTTCCTAACAACACACACAGTCCTGCATATTCATTATTACTCTAGTTAAAATAAAAGTGTTTGTACTTACCATACTCACGACTGCCATTAGTACAAGCAGTTACAGCATCTTCCTGCTTAGGATCCATAACATTTTCTGACCTGACCTAAGGAAATAAGCAATAATCAATACTTTTGTGTGTGTCTGACAGGACAAGAAATAGTTAACTAATAGAAAATTGGGAGTGAAACAGTTGAAAAAAGTCCTGCCAAATACTTTATGAGAAAATGAAGCCAACTTCGTTTGCTAACTGCATCATATATTTGGTACTACCACAAAATTGAACTTAATACTTGTTATCTGAGCTAGTGTAGCAGTTTTTACAGTGAAAGACAACACAGTAGAGTTTTAAAAAGCATTCAGTAAACGGGCTGAACATTGTCTAGTAAGATTAGAAAAAGAGGGTTATTGAATCTAAATCATTTGAATGTTTTGAAGTGTTTTATTGTAGTTCTACACAGACCAGCAATACTCATTTTAATCTATGGATCTGGGAGTCAACAAAAATCGAGGCTAATAAAATACACCAATGACAAGAGTGATGAAGGTGCGAATTGTAAGGTCAAAATGGTAACCCAGAGCAGCCTCAGCAGCCATTTAGGTAGGGTTCCTCTAAACAAAGTACATCCTAATACAAGCAAACAGAGTAGAATTGGTGTCCATTCAGCAAGCAGTGAATGAAAGCCTTATGGGCATGAAGAGCAATCAACTGACTACGTGGTAACACCAAATTTTGGCAAAAGCTCAGTGCTCTTGGATGTTTAAAGAAAAAAAGTGTTTTGAATTTAATCTACAAGCTATGAAGAAGCTGTACAAAAAAAAAACAAACATGCATATATCCCACTTATGAAAAGGAAGGCACAGAAAGAACTCCATTGTAGTCTGTAAGTAATTTAAGGGTGCTTTAAACATAACAGAAACAAATGACTAGAAAAAAAGTGCTCCTTCAAATTTGTACTCAGCTGCATCTTCTGGTTTTTACCCATTCACACCTGGACAAAGCTACCAAGGAAAACACAGGTTGTCAACTTCACTGCTTTCAAATAAACATCAGGTGCTCTTCCAGAAGGTATTTTGTCAGCCACAGGTCTTGTGCATGAGATATTTTAATGAAAATACAATGATATAAAACATGTCTTATTAGATGGCCTAAGAGTTCACTTCAACCACAGGCTCCAAGCTTAAATAAACTCTTTCCAAAAGCTAAAGAAAATATTTTACCTTTGTTTCCTCTGACTTCTGCTTGGCAGTCTTCATAAGCTGCTTGATGCCCGACAGGACCTCTACAAGTCCTGGCTTCTTCTCTGGGGTTTTTAATGGCTGCTTGATGGCTGATCCAACGTTGACTGACTCCAGCTTCTCATCTGGTGTTTTCCTTTTACTTTCCAATTTCACCTGAGAGGCTTGTTTCTCTGCACTTAATGATACGCTGTCCACATCAAGATCTTCTTCCAGCATAGCTATTCCTTCTGGAATTCTGGAGTACATTATTTCAAATATAGACTTTGGAGATTCCTCCTCTCTCATCAAATCTGAGATGTCATGACAATCCAGTATCTCTCCTGAAGAATCTGGAGTATTTAATGGTGACACCATCATCTCTCCTGAAATAAACAGTAGGTTTATCTAATTTGGCAAACAAACTAAGCAGGAAATCCAAACATTCCAATCGCTGTATAACTAAGTAAAAAATGGATTCAATCAGCCAAAGCTTTCTACAAGCTAAATCCAAAACTGTGTTTCAGCAATTGGTTTGGTAATTAGCAAGAAGGCAATTAGCTCCTACAAGGCACAGCATACGTTAAAAAAATTAAGCCTAAAAAACCTTGATGATTTTTTATTTAATCTGATAAAAATCATTAGTATTACTACTCTGAATATTGGATAATTCATTCTTGATTTTTGTTGGTGATTCACTAGATGCTCACTTTTGCTAAATTCTTAGTAAAACAGAATTTAAAGAATTCTGAGTTATTCAGGAACACGACTGATATGCAAAGTCATATGCAAAAGACAGAAAAAAAAAGCTAAGGATCATCTTAACACAAATCTTCCTAATCTGACATTTTTCTTAAGTAGAATCTTTGCAAAATTCTACAGCATAACCACTCCCTGCCGTAAGATTTTGTCATTGAATCTAGATGTATCCCCTGACAATTGATTAAAGGATTGCCATGCTTCAACACAAGGTTTGCCTGAAACAATACTTCAGCATTTAGAAGTTCGATATAAAACTGAATGAATAAAAAAATAACACCTACCAAAAAAAATAACTGGAACTACTGGAAAATGTCCTCCAATACATGATAAAAAAAAAATCAATGGTTGCAAGATGCTTTATCTCTACACTAAGTCTGCCTAGCATTAGGCTATGCACTATCAGTGAGTTGCAGACACAGCTACCCCAAAGTATACTTTAATAATTTCTTTCCAATTAACAACCATACCAGATTCTTCAGGAGTACGCAGTTCAGAAGTGTCCATTGTCGTGCACGGTGGTGTAAGATCACTGTCACGAACAGTGCTTGAAGGTGATGTGTTTCCACTTGTATTTTCTGGAGTTTTAAACATCTCAGCCAGCCCTATAAATTATATTCAGAAAAATGAGCACTTGTTTCGGAAAAAAAAAAAAAAAAAAGTGCACAGTTGGCAGAACCAGTAACAGGTTTTAAAAATCTCACAACGTACCTGTGAAGCTTTCATCCATATTCAAGTTTTGTTTCGAGATTGGATTTTTCACCACTTTAAGGACCTGTCCAGCTATTCTACCAGTGGTAGAGTGCGCTCTGCCTACAACTACTGTAGCAGGAGATTCTGCATGACCTGTGCTAAAATGACCTTTTATTTTTCTTTCTGGAGGAAAAAAAGGAAAAAAATAAATAAATAAATAAATAAAAATTAGGACACAAAGATCCCTTTTATTTAAAACCTAGCCAGAATCACTCAAGAGATTCCACAAATTTATTGGTCGTGTTTAGCTAATACAGACTGCTGGGCATACAGAAGTGGTTAAATTGCAGCTACTTTAAAGGGCTGATTCGTTGTGAAATGCAGCTCATATATTCGTTTAAGATTTGAGTGACTACGCTCAATGAGCATCTGAGACAAGTTTTCTTAGCTTTCAGAAACGCTCAGGGATTATCCTGAGAGTCTTTCAGTCTTACTCCTTTCCACCTGCATAGAATCCTTTAGGTTGGGAAAGACCTTCACCATCATCCAACGACCAACCTCACCACCACGTAAAGTGGTTAAACCGGAACAGAACCTCTTTCAAACAGCACTACAGCTTCAACTACAGACAAGGGACAAATACTTACTCCATCCACCCAACACAATTAGTTATTTAGATACATTCTTAAGATGTTTTGAATTAATACATTTCAGTAAATTCAAGTAGATTTACACGCTGTGAGAAAGACACCAATACCCATTTAACATCTTGCCAAAATCTCAAACTTCCAGCTTCTGCAGTTAAATGCCAACAAGTTGTTTCAAGGTTAAGCAAACCCCCAAACCTTAAAAAGAAGTAAAACAAATACCTTTGGTGACTGTGTTGTCTTCTTCATTGGTCTTCGTTTTGGGGCACGTTTTTTAACGGCCTTTGCCTGTGGTCTTGCAACACCCAATTTTACCACTTCTGCCCAAGATTTCGCAACTACGAAGCAAAACAGACACAATAACCTTAACTGGCAGCTGTGTAAACAGGACTTCACAGCTATTTATGATTCCAAAGGATTTGCTGTAGTCAGAAATCACAATTTCAAGCTGAATCTTAACGAGTGTCCAAGCATCCAGTACGAGCGTCCAAGCATCCAGTACAAGTGTCCAAGCATCCAGTACGTTTCTACAACAAAAAGCGTCATACAGTTCCAGAATCTGTGCTAAGTGCTGACCTCACTCTGTCCTCACTCTCTGCTCGAGTTCAAAAAGCATTTGGACAGTGCTCTCAGACATGTGGTCTGATTTTCTGGGCGGTCATTTAAGGACCCAGGAGTTAAACTTGATGATCATTGTGGGTTCCTTCCAATTCAGGATATTCTGCGATTCTGTGAAATATTTTCCTCATTACAAATTTGCCATAAGCCTTTCAGTCTTGCACTTTATTTTACCTGAATTTTTCCTTAACAGAATGTAAGGTTTAACAGCAAAAAAATGTTTTTTTTGTTTTTTTTTTTTTGTTTTTTTTTGCTTTTTTGTTTTTTTTTGTTTGTTTGTTTGTTTTTTGTTTTTTTTTAAGTGAAACATATCCAGGATTAACCAGGAAGGCCTGTGATTTTATCTCACCATATAATAGGACTATCACTGAGACACTGCACACAGACACTGCACACAGCATGTTATTCACAACTTTAAAATGATTCTACAAAAAACGAAGATAGCAAAGAATAATAAATTGCCAGATGAATGTTGATATTGATGGGAAATTTTAAATTTGAAAGAGTCAAATTGATATAATTTGTTTTCATAAATTAAAGACATCTCATCTTTAAGTGTTTTCATAAAGATTAAATTTTCAAGAACCAGATTCCCTCTCAATTTTTCCAGTGGTATCAAAACTATTTTGACCAACATTTGAATTTGAATGTTCAACAATTAAAATATTTGTGTCTCAATGGTTATCATCCATGATGTCTGCCATACACCCAACACTTACAGGCAGTCCAGTCTACAACTGACAGTGTGTGAACTGGCTAGGGAAAAAGGCATAAAGAAACTAAGCTGAATACAGGTAAAATGCATGTTTTCACCAACAAAAATTATTGAACTGAAATTGTATCAGTTATATACTACTCCAAATTGAGGGACTTGGAGGATCAATACCGCAATTAACCTAACAAACAGAACCTTAATTCTACCATTTTTCAGTTTCTGAGTATTAGGATTTGCGTTCTAAATACCTTGTTATAAATCTAGTTGCTAAAGCGATGGATAAGTGTGAGAACATAAAATTTTGCAATTCTCAGATGATTCAAAAAAAAAAAAATCCCACAAACCATCAGAATATACACTGATCATTTGGTGGTCTCAGAATAAAACTAATAATAGGACTACTTCAGTTTTGTAGCTGTTTTTTAAAGCAGTAGAAATCATATTAAAATTAACTGCTGAAACAAACCTAGTAAGTTGGCAGTAGAGGCACCGCTTCTTCTTTTTGAACTGATAACTGCTACAGCACCACTCCTCCTCTTCATGGGAGTCTTCATACTACGTCGTGAACTTCTTGTTAAGTTGTTAGGTGTTGCCATTGAGGTTTTATCATCTTGGCTAACACCATTAGATTTAGGTGTTTTCTCTAGGGCACCATTTTTCTCCCCTGTATTCATATCTTTTGCAACACTGTTCTGCTCTTCTGCAATTGGTGATGGTGTTGTGATGTGCGAAACAGAGAAACGCCCTTTTGTGTAAGGTGCTGGAGAGCCTGTAGGAAGCTGCGGTGTTGCTTTTCCAGAGTCAGGGGAAGAGGCAGCTGGGGGCGTCTGGGCTGGCAATTTTTCTGGTGACATTTTTTCTTTTTGCAAACATACAGAAAGTTCTTGGTAGAAAAAAAAATAACAAAAAATTACTGTGCAAAGCTAAACTACAAGTGTTCTTTTCTATCTCTGAAAGTAAATGCAATAGTATAAAATAGCATCAGATCAGTTGAAAAAGTCTTAGATGTTACTCTCTAAGAAGAAAGCAAATTGGCAACAACTTTTAAATTTCAAAAGCCTCCAATGGCCTGTGCAAATCCAACTGAACAAATTAACTTTGTTACTCTAGTTTATTCAAAACAGTCTTATTCCCATAAAGTGCACTACAGGCTTTCACTAGCTTAAATCAGCAGCTGAATGTTTTCAGACTTCTGGCCAAGCCACACGGCCATAGCTTGCATAGTCTGGCAACAAACTACTCTTTCTAGATTGCGTCTCTTTTCTGCTATTTATGATTAACTGGTGCCAGTAGATTCTGCTGTTAAGCACAAGCACACAAACATACTCCAAAACATGCATGAGAACAAGCAAAAACGTGTGATGAAATAAAGCACACCCCCTGGATAAAGAGAGGTAGACGAACAATAAGCTGCACATCCTCCTTTGGAGGAAAAAGTTTAAAAACGCTGATTAAAAAATACCATTATAATTCCCAGTCAATATGTCCACTTCCTAACATACATCTTTATTATTCATTTTGAATTCATTTTTAGAAGTCTTTAAATTTACAAGTTCTGTTCGTATCACTTAGCTTAGCGACTCGATTAGCCTCAGCATTTATTTACCTGGACTGCAAAGTGCTTCAGCCCCTGAGCCTTTTTCAGCACTGCGCGTGGGGAGCCTCCAAACGGTAAGCTCAGCCTTGCAGGAATCGCACCTCGTTTAAGGGGTGAGTTGGGAGGGAAACTTTTGTCAAAGAGTTCCGGACTTAGATGACCACCAAAAGACAATCTTTTTCGCTTGCCTAAAGGCTGAGGTAACAGATCACCGCTCTTCCTCTTCTGAGACACTCTTTTTGTGTTACCTAAACAAAAAATAGCAATAATTGAATATATCTCCACAAATCAAAGAATCCAGGAAGTCACCATTTTAACCAGCACAGGAAACAAGGCTTACTTGGGCATTTTAAAGGCAGAAACATATTAGAAAGTAACTCATTTACATTCAATTGGAGAAAATTTTATAGAAATTACTGGTTATTTTTAGGGTCATATATATAAAAACATGATGTTACAGAACCAACGTATCAGCAATTAATTATATATTTAAATGGAAAAATTCTCACGAAAATTAAGAGATTTTCTCCAATTAAGTGCCAACAAGGCGCGAAATCTATTTACCTGATTCTTCTTCAGCCAACAGGTCAGAAACATTCATTTCTGCAACAGCCTCATTGTCTTCCAGTACACTAGCACTTCCCAAAGACCTTTTTGATGATGATCTCCGAGGTCTTAGAACACAAGTATCTTCCAAATCTGATTTCTGATTACACCCATTGGTGGCCAGATCTTGTTGAGTTCCACTGTCCTGTCTGTCTACAGTCTTATTGTCGTGTTCTTCAACTGCATTTGTCTCCAGTGCTTTCTCAGTTCGCAGTTCAGAGGTCCTCGGCCTACCCCTTTTTCTTCCAGAGCCAGATTTCTGACTAGCAGGAGATGCCAGTTCTGATGTTATCTCTCCTGAAGTTGGTGTCTCTGAATGGATGCTTTTGTTTACAAATTCTTTACTTTGTCTGACATTTCTTCTGGGACTCTTGGAATTAGAAGCAGGAGACTCAGAATCTCTCTTTTTTGAATCTACATTTGTCTGATCACAGATTTCTTTCAGCACTTCTACTTTCCCCGATTTTCTTGGTGTATGTTGTTTACTGTTTCGTCTCTGGTTTATGCATTTATTTTCTGCCAAAGGCTGTTGTTGGAGGCTATCATTTCTGCACACTGAATCTTCCCTTTGAATTTCAGCTGAAATTTCTGAAAAAGATTTGTGTTCCAACAACACATCTCCTCGAGCTGTCGGAGTACCAATATTTACAGAATCCACCCCAGTAGCTTCGTTGGTAGGTGACATGAAACAAGATCGAGGACTCTTCCTTCTGGGGGTTGGTGTAGACATAACATGTTTGTCTACTTCAGAAACGTTTGTCATGTTTGTTGTCTGTGCTATTTTCTCTGCTGTTATTGCAGAGTTGTAGATTTTCACCTCATCTGCATAACCCAAGCGTTCTATGGAGCATGGCTGCAGCAGACATGCTGCATTTCTGTCATTCTCCTTACTGGGTTTGGGTGTTTTGGCTGGAACTTCAGTGCCTTTAGATTTACCTGGTGTACTTTCTTCCTTATGATCTTGCAAGTTACTTCTCCTGAGAATACTTTTTGTCATCTCCTTTGAAACAGAAGTTCGCGGACTTCTGGTAAAACATTTCTTGGTAGCACTTCCTACCATTGAGATTTGATTAAGTTCTGAACTAATTACTTCTTGTTTCATTTTATATTCTTCATTATTTTCACTTATGCCAATTTCTTTTTCTTCAGTAGGGCTTACATGATCACAACTTGATGCGATTTGAGCACTTGGTTCCTGCAGGGCACCCTTACCACCTTCTTTTCCAGCTTTTTCAGGTACATTTCCTCCTTGCAGAGTTTTTTTCACTTTAATCTCATGTTTCAGCGTTTCATAGAGTTTACTAAAGGGAGACATTTCAGTTTGCTTTCTAGTAGATTGTTTTATCTTATATGAAGATTTAGGTGTTTGTAGCTTAACTGGTAAGGCTTTGGACATATTTTCCTCTGTACTTTGTTTATTTTCATCAGCATTTTGTTCTTTGCACTCAGAATGATCTACAGCGTAAGCAAAGCAAAAACAAAGTTATGTAAAAAAAGCAGAAACATAAGTAAAGTTCCTTAAATACAGATGAGAATTCCCTCCTTTCCTCTACCAAGGCTAGCAACCAGGCTCCAGGATATGGGACTGTACACAAAGCTCTGTTTACAATAACAATTCTCTCATAATAAAAACATTAGTTGTGAAATGTTTAATAAATTTTAAGTTGCAATCTGGACCTTATCCCACATTCAGATAAGGCAATTTGTATTTCATGCTGCTGTTTTTCTTCGGTGGCTTGTATACCTATCTTTCACGGCTGCCACAAGACAAATCTGTGAACACAGAACTAAACAATCACTGAGATCGGCTTACCACAATTCAGTCAGTTTCCTGTCTTGCATTTACCCAGGTGCTGTATTGTTCTAACTGTACCAATGCTTCTCTAGGGTAAAGCAAGACAATAAAACAGAGCTAGCACTTCCCAAATGAGACAGAGCAAGTGACCGCACGCATGCTGGAGGCCTGAAGTAACATGCTTCACTTCACATTTTCCACGCAGAGAGCAGTCAGCTAGCAGGGTTCATCCAAGAAGTTGCCTTTCGAAACCACAAGAAGCTGAGCCCTTGTGAACATTTACACATCCACAGTCTCAACACTGCCATATACCAGCATGAACATCTACTAAAACAAATGCTGACATGTCCACTTCTCTTAGATGCAACGGGAAATACATGTAAAGATGGAGAGACTAACAGACAAGGAAAAAGCACACTGATCAACTTTTGGAAAAGGAGATGGGGGTTAGGAAGGAGATCTTTAAACGTGATCTTTTGGGGTTTCAGCAAAACGTTCAATACTGTTTCTCAAAAAGTGTTACTGCCCGTTTGTCAGAATGCAACAATGTGTTTTCCCCTGGCATGGGTAAATCACAGCATTTAAGTACAATGCAGTAGTACACTGACACAGGAATGTGTACTGTGCTCAGTTTGAAAAATCTTTAAATATATTTATTTTGCTCTTTTCAACCTTGTTTTTCCTCCATATGCTAAGAATTAAAATTAAGGAGGAAGATGAACACAAACCCCCTATAATACAGGTACCAACCTGAAGATCTTTTAGATCCTGAAGTTTGCTTATGTAATAACTCCACTTCTGCCACCTGCTGAACATGAAGAACCTGTAAATTTGTACAACGTTACAGCAGAGCAACAAATATTTATTTAGCTTTCTACTGAACATTGGAAAAGGCTAGATTTATAAATGTGTAAGCATTGCATACTGAACAGGTTTAAAAGCACTCAAATTAAAACCGAGTATTTCACCACTTAAGAACACTAACTGATACTCTACACAGCAAGAGCTCAAGTCTTGTTTTATTATTATTAGCTCTAAAAGCAGCTGTAGCATATGAACATGTACAAGCACATTCTAAGCTCACTTTTGTACCAGACCTAGTGGAAGAATTTTATTTAAATAAGAGAAACATCACGTACAAAAATCTTCAATAGCCACAGTACTCGCTAAGTAGCAATATCCCCTTGAAGGGTTAAAACATTGTTGGGAATTAAAAAAAGAAACAAGTGCAAATCAATTATTAAAAGATAAACTTAGTTTGATATTTATAAATTCCAACAATTTACTAGCCCATAAAACAACATACTTTTGGAGGAAAAAAATGCTCAGGTTCTAGGGCAAACATCCCCATTTAAAAGTACAAGTATATCCAATGTTAATACTTTGTTTCCTGCATCCTATTCTCTCCTCAAAAAAGATAAGGATTCGTTTCAATAGGTTGCCTATAATCTTAATAGATGAGTAATAGATCTATTAACAGAAACTGATAACTCTAAAAATAATATATTGAGTTTAAAAAAGATATGAGTTCATTTGCATTTTCAAACGGAAAGCTAGCCTACGATTGAAAAAATATTCCTCATTTAAAAAAAAGCAGACAAAACCCACAACAAAACAGGGAAATAGAATTCATCCTTATCAATACTGATACCAATGTATTTAGAAGTAAGCCTGTCACCACAAATTTACCTGCCGCGTTTCATCTTTTGGAGATCTGGAACGCCTTTTTCTTGGAGATGATTGGAGAGGATATTCAAACCTGGATGAAATATTTTAAAAGTAAAAACAAGCATTTTTTTGGTTAAATAGCTGATAACTAAATTCGCATTATTAAGATAAATGACCTAGAAAGAGTTGTCCCACTCCCAGCAATACCAACATATTGCTTTAAAGTACTTTCACTACATCAAAATATTCTCTTCTCCTAGAAATGTGTTTGTCCTTGAAACAAAATCAAAATGATCTCTCCAGACAATTCTATCTTTATTGATTTAGCTTAATATAATACATAAAAGTAATAAAAAAAATCTTTAAGCCGTCTTGCCTTCTGGAGAAGCTCTATAAGACATTGTAAAGAGATACAAAATAAACTAAATTATCTTTCTGAAAATGGTAAAATGATGTTTTAGGTTTTCCCATTCATCTACTGCTATCTCCTGTATCTTCATCCGGCAGGTAGAGACCGTCCACAGAGTTCCCCACACTGTTTGGCTGCAGAACATGTTCTAGGATCAAGGCATTGTCTGTCAGAGACAGTTTGTCACTGGCACTTACCTGAAAGAACGATCAATAATAGTTAACACATCTCCGTGCTTCAGAGGTACAGGTTGCTGAAAACAGCTACCGTTCAGCTGCGTAGGATTTACTGTACTTAAATTTGTCAAGATTGCCTAGAAATAAAACAAAAATTTCAGTAGCCCGATGAGATGCAACAATGCAATACAAATGTCATTAAAATATGCATATCTTACCTCCTCGTTTTCATTTACTTCAATTTTACAATGTTCTTTTGAGACATGAGGCAACTGGATACGGATGTCACATTCTGTTCTCCTAGAGGTGAAAATATAATTGGAGTTTACAGACATGCAGAGAAGACAAAAAATCTCACTGCTGTAGAATTTGGTGCTTTGACATCCCAAATTTCAGCTAATAATTTGGATGACTGTACACAGAAGAACAAAGGGACAAGAAAATACATTGAATGAAATACTTAACGTGATGTCTATCGCACCAAAAGAGTTTGGAACACTAGGAAAAAGCCAGAAAGTTATTGCTACCACAGGGAAACCTTTTCTCCACCAAAGAAAAAAATGAATGTGATCAGCAGTTTAAATTCCACCACTTTTCTCTGGACATATACATTTAATACATGCCAACAGACCTAAGGCAAGAGAGCAGTCACTAAGTTCTCCAGGTAAGAAACAGGGGGAATGCTGTACTTGGTGCTAATTTCTGTGATGAAAAGTGGTGGAAAAAACAGCACTGCAGTAAAAAGGATCGAAAGAGAAACGCGGAGTCTAAAGCTTGGATTCTAAGTCACGTTATCAGCAAAATACACTCTGTCCAAAATCTGTCCTAGTGCTAACAACACAGAGATCAAAAAAACCAGTGTCTGAGTGGCTGAGAAGCAGCCTTTTCATCCGCCAGTAAAGCCAATTATTATAGGACTGGCTCCAGTGTGAAGCCGCAGATTACCATTAGTGGCCAAAATTGTTAGAATGCAGGCTTGCCCTGCCTAACCCACCAGGGAGCGTTGAACTCATTCACCTTAATTGGCTAAAAGAGTTGAGATCCTGAAGACAATTAAGTCTGAAAAAAAATGCAGGACATTAGGCAATGAACGGGAAGAAATGAACCACCTAAGGCTTTCAACTGTGACAAAAAAATATCAGGAGCTTATGTTTCTGTAATGCCAGAGAATCCATACTGGAAAAAAGGTAAAATAACCAAAAATCTGTTCATGACAAGCCTAAAAAGACATTAAAACTGATTATCATCTGCCTGGGCAGCTCTGCTGAAGCCAAAGAAGAGTATTATTGACACTGCAGTGCTTCCCACAGACTGGCACTACGGGATCTGATGCAGGACTGGATAATTAGTTAAGATATTAATCAATCAATCAGAGAAGTGCTGAGCAAACCCAGTTCAAGAGAAGTAAAAACATTTATCAATTCTTGATACTAGCTCGTGCATTTCATTACTGAGGCCTTGGAGAACCAAAAAAATAATTAAAAAAAAAATTAAAAAAATAAAAATAAATGCAAAAGAGCACTGGTATGAGCACAGTTGAATGCAAGCCACTTTCCCTTCTGCACTGGTTGGTTCTCTAGGACCTGCCCGCAGATAAGAGTGCCACCACTTGCTAATTGGACACACGTCACATGTAGATTACTTGCAATCTCATAGCTCTAGCGGATCTCTTTGACAGAAACTTTGGGGAAAAAAAAAAGAACTTTTTTTTAAACAAGGAAAGGTCAAAAAGCGATGACAAACAGTAAGTTCCGCTCAAGTAATGTGAGTCCAATACCACTTTTCCTACCTTGAACAGCATTCACAAATACAAACAGTTCTTTCTTGCAAGTAAATATTAAAAAGATTCTGTCTGCAGGAACTATCATTAATGTTATTTCAATGCATCCGAGTACTCGACACATTCTCACCTTCCAAATAAACAAGAACTTGCAGTGAGTGGAAAGTGAATTCCATCGGTCCCATTGCGTTTAATTACAATTATTTTCCCGAAGAGCGGCATCTTCCAACATAAGAAGTCTTACCTATGTGAGAATGTCAAAATTACTCATCCAAGTCATGATTTATTCTCATAAATATGTAAAGCAACGTAACCCTTTTTTAATGCCGTTCAAAACACTCCTAAAGTACAGCACAAGAGCCTTGTGCCTGTGCCACGTGAACGAAGTGCCATTTCCATGTGTTTCCCTGCACCTGGGAACTATCCACCACGAGCATTGGTTGAAATCGTGCACAGGAGCGCGGGCACTACACGTTTGGAGGAAACAACGCTTTTAACAGCGGTAAGAGCAGTCATCACGTGCTCACACAAACTTAGCAATACCGCTTTGACGTATGCCATAGCTGCTTGGTATCCATCAGAGCCTGCAAAGAGGCAGCACCACTCATACAATGGTTCATTCCATGAGCGATTTAAAGCTATTTTCAGGCAAGCAGTCACTCCTGCTCACCTACACCTGGTGCGTTACCTTCCTCTCATCTACTGGGACGTTCTCGGACTTGGCTTTCAAGCAAAGCTGCCTTTGAAGCAAACCTGGAGAAGCCGTGACTGCGGCTGGAGCTATTTATCTGCAGCTCCCTGTCAGTGCCAGCTCTCACACCCGCAGAGGTTTCACAGAAATCCCGCTGCAGGCTGGGTCTCAGAAGCGACTGCGTCCCCTGGGCTCTCAGGGAGCTCCCTCCTCCAGGAGGAGGCTGAAGCACCCGTCATTACCACAGGATCAGGGTCCCGAGCGTTGCGTTAAATACAAACCTGACCAAACCACGACATTTCTCACCCCTTGGCCCGTCAGCAAAGGAAGGACCGAAGGGGAAAGGCCTGGCAGGAGCCCCGCGGTGCCGGCTCCCTGAGGGGCTCCCACAGACACACACAGCGTGTGACAGCACTGACAGCGCCCCTCCGCCAGCAAACCCTTGGGTGTGCCTGTGCACGGTGCAGCGCCACATGTTGTTCATTTGAAAGCAGGCCCTACAACAACACCTATAACCCGCGCATGGGATTAAAGCCCAGCACCCCCACGCCACAAGCACCGTAAGGGCAGCACCACGGAGCGATCCCAGCCCGCTCTCAGCATCCTCCCCGGCACTCCGCTTCCCCCAGCAATAACCGCGTGTGGTTTTAAAGCTTATTCCCAACGCCAGCAGCCCCCCGCCCCCCCTCACCCCGTCCCGTCCCGGCGCTCACCCCCTCAGCGCGGTGCCGGCTCCCTCCTGCTGCCGCCGCCGCTCCCCGCGGCGCCCCCCTCCCGTCCCTCCCGCCCCTCCCGCCCTTGCCGCGCGCGCCAGCGCCGCCTCCGCCCGCTCGTATCCCTCCGCCGCGCCGCTCCAGGCACCTGAGGCACCGGAGACACCGGGAGCTGCCGGAGCCGCCCCGGGGGGACACGGCCCCACACACCCAGCCCCGGTCGAGCCGCCTCGAGGCCCCTCGGCTCTATCCAGCGCCGCTCGGCGGACGGACTCTTTTAGCCCGGGAGGCCCCAGTTGGGCAGCAGCTCGCTAAAAGCTTCCTAAACTAACGCAGACAGCCGAGGCTGGCTTCTGAGCCGCTCCTCCCCTAATTCAAATTGGTTTTGGTTTTGTTTTCTTCATCATAAAAACAGGGCGCTTCGAAGGGGTAACAGTAGGGGGAGCGCGGAAGGAAGCAGCAGTAAAAGTGTTGAAAATAAAATCAGCGCTTTAAGTCTGTTGTCGTCATCTAAGTAGTTACCTGCTGTTACCTACAAAAATTTATTCCCTGACAGGAATTGAGTACTAAGGCTTAAAGTTGAGACTCTCAAGAACTCAAAACAAAGCCCATGCTGCTCTGTATGTGAAGATTTTAAAAAAAAAAAAAAAAAAAAAAAACACTGGTGAGGAGCCAGGGTGACTCAGGCCTTGACCAGAAGGCCTTGACTGCATAAAAGTAGAAAGCTGATACGAGAGAAAATTGTCATCACCACATCCAACATCACGGCCATCCACATTCTTGGCCAAGTCTACGCTTGATATCTATCATTTAAGCAAAAATTGACTTCCAGTCAATGAGATAATATGGTATGAAAAATGACAAGAAACCCTGATCTGAAAATAGGCAAGCAGAAGATGCCTTTGAACCCTTTAAATGTAGACTCGGGTCAGAAACATTTTTAGACTGGAAGGACTCCACCTCAGCCCTTCATGACATAGAGAAGATTATTTTTAAAATGCTCTTTAAAACATTTAAGCACAGATGAAAATTAACTACATTATGACACATAACTTCCATCATTATGCTCAATTTTTCTTCATTTTGCACATTTTTACCAGTGGCCTGCGGTTACAAAGCGCAGGCCCCAACTACCTCACGTTTCATTCTCCAGCCTCCTCCACGCAGTACATAAAGCCAATTTAAAAGCAAGTCATGTATTTGCTCTCTGCTGATTCTCTCTGAGGCTTAAGGGAGTCACAAAAGAGTTTGGACTTCTATAAAAGGGATTAGAGAGTACGGCTCTCTTCCCCTCCATGAAACAGAACAGGAAAGTTCTTAGAAATGAGGGAGTAGAGATAGGCCAGGCAGCAGATGGAGATGCAGGTGACTTAATGCTCCTCCTGCTCTTTGGGCATTGGTTAGCCTGGCTGCTCGAAACCTCATTTTCAGGCTGTGGTTTCACAACAAATGAAAGCCAACCTGACCTTTACCTACTGCCAGAGTTAAACAGAGTTGAGGTATTTAAAATAAGCACGAAAGAAACAAAGTACGCCTAAAAGTTCTGAATAATTAGACAGAGAGAACAAGTTACTCTTACGGACAAAATCAAAAATACTTCAAAAACTTGGCATTGCTCGTCGGTCGAGGGAAATGATTGCCCTGTTCTGCTCTGCCCTGGAGTGGCCTCACCTCGAGCACTGTGCGCGGTTCTGGGCACCACAGCACAAAAAGGACATTAAACTGTTGGGAGAGTGTCCAGAGAATGTGTGACTCCAACCATGTCTTCTACCGGCTGATGTTTCAATTTCGGATTTTTCTGGATTAAATTAACTCCTGTCACATCTTTTACTACCTCCTTGTTTTCTACTGGAGTCTCCGGCAATTTCTGTAAGGCATTTTCATCTGTAGTAGGTTCCAATTTTTGCTATGGGGTCCTTGTGAGCTGCTTGATGCCTGACAGGAAATCAGTAGGCTCTACAGGCTCTGGCTTCTGCTTGGCGGTCTTCATGAGCTGCTTGATGCCCGACAGGACCTCTACAGGTTCTGGCTTCTTGTTTGGGGTTTTTAATGGCTGCTTGATGCCTGATGCAACGTTGACTGACTCCAACTTCTGATCTGGTGTTTTGTGACTCCAGTGGAGTGACATGCTATCCACATCAAGATCTTCTTCCAGCATAGCTATTCGTCCTTCTGGAATTCTGGAGGACATTATTTCAAATATAGACTTTGGAGATTCCTTCTCTCTCATCAAATCTGAGATGTCTTGACAATCCAGTATCTCTCCTGAAGAATCTGGAGTATTTAATGGTGACACCATCATCTCTCCTGAAATAAACAGTAGGTTTATCTAATTTGGCAAACAAACTAAGCAGGAAATCCAAACATTCCAATCGCTGTATAACTAAGTAAAAAATGGATTCAATCAGCCAAAGCTTTCTACAAGCTAAATCCAAAACTGTGTTTCAGCAATTGGTTTGGTAATTAGCAAGAAGGCAATTAGCTCCTACAAGGCACAGCATACGTTAAAAAAATTAAGCCTAAAAAACCTTGATGATTTTTTATTTAATCTGATAAAAATCATTAGTATTACTACTCTGAATATTGGATAATTCATTCTTGATTTTGGTTGGTGATTCACTAGATGCTCACTTTTGCTAAATTCTTAGTAAAACAGAATTTAAAGAATTCTGAGTTATTCAGGAACACGACTGATATGCAAAGTCATATGCAAAAGACAGAAAAAAAAAAAGCTAAGGATCATCTTAACACAAATCTTCCTAATCTGACATTTTTCTTAAGTAGAATCTTTGCAAAATTCTACAGCATAACCACTCCCCGCCGTAAGATTTTGTCATTGAATCTAGATGTATCCCCTGACAATTGATTAAAGGATTGCCATGCTTCAACACAAGGTTTGCCTGAAACAATACTTCAGCATTTAGAAGTTCGATATAAAACTGAATGAATAAAAAAATAACACCTACCAAAAAAAATAACTGGAACTACTGGAAAATGTCCTCCAATACATGATAAAAAAAAAATCAATGGTTGCAAGATGCTTTATCTCTACACTAAGTCTGCCTAGCATTAGGCTATGCACTATCAGTGAGTTGCAGACACAGCTACCCCAAAGTATACTTTAATAATTTCTTTCCAATTAACAACCATACCAGATTCTTCAGGAGTACGCAGTTCAGAAGTGTCCATTGTCGTGCACGGTGGTGTAAGATCACTGTCACGAACAGTGCTTGAAGGTGATGTTTTTCCACTCGTATTTTCTGGAGTTTTAAACATCTCAGCCAGCCCTATAAATTATATTCAGAAAAATGAGCACTTGTTTCGGAAAAAAAAAAAAAAAAGTGCACAGTTGGCAGAACCAGTAACAGGTTTTAAAAATCTCACAACGTACCTGTGAAGCTTTCATCCATATTCCAGTTTTGTTTCGTTAAGTGTTTTCATAAAGATTAAATTTTCAAGAACCAGATTCCCTCTCAATTTTTCCAGTGGTATCAAAACTATTTTGACCAACATTTGAATTTGAATGTTCAACAATTAAAATATTTGTGTCTGAATGGTTATCATCCATGATGTCTGCCATACACCCAACACTTACAGGCAGTCCAGTCTACAACTGACAGTGTGTGAACTGGCTAGGGAAAAAGGCATAAAGAAACTAAGCTGAATACAGGTAAAATGCATGTTTTCACCAACAAAAATTATTGAACTGAAATTGTATCAGTTATATACTACTCCAAATTGAGGGACTTGGAGGATCAATACCGCAATTAACCTAACAAACAGAACCTTACTTAATGACTTTAATTCACGTGAAAGATTCACCCCACTGCCATTCCTCCCTCATTCTGTCCTCCTGGTGAGGCCAGGAGTGTCCCGAGAGCACATAGAAGTGTGCCCAAAGGGAATTGCTGATTTTGGAGGCACAAGGTGCCTATGGGGCCAGGTCGGGAGCTGGGCTGGGATGAGCTCCATCAGGCAGCCGGACCAGGCCCGTTTCCAGCGTGGCGGACGAGCAGCCTTTGCCCTGAAACTCAAAAGTCAAACTCTGTCGCTGACTTCCCTTATTAAAATGGGAGCGTGGTTGAGAGGGGCCATCTCTTGCCTGGGGATGCCAGTCTTTCCCTGTAGTTAATGGAAAGAAGGAGGCTTCTCTAGAGGGCGAAGGCGAGCTGAAACCTCAGCTGGAGTGCCCTGGAGGTACTGCTGTGTCTCCACTGCCTACACAGGGATCTTGGGAGGCAGGTCTCCGGGTGATCAAATTAGGCTTTGTGTCTGCCTCATTCCCTAATTGTCAGTAGATATCCCAACTAGTGAACAATGTACAGCATAACAAAGGAGGCACACATATAAAAAGGAGCAGAATTAGCCTGCGCTAATTGGTGGGCCTGACTTTGCTGACAGGAACCAGGCAGTTAAGAGGAGGGCTAGGAAGTAATTCACTAACTAAAATACACCTCAGAACACAGTAGTAAAATGATTTTATCTTGGTAATTTGACAGACTGGAACAGCAACAGATGAAAGTTTTTCATTTGTTTGTTTGTTTTAACCTGGCCCAGCTACCAGGTCAGACTGCTAGGAGTCTCGGCTGTTGATGTAAATGAGTTGAAGGCTTTGACTTGAAACTTGTTCTCGGTGGGTCCGATTAAAGTGAATTTGGCCCTCGTTTTACATGTGATTTCTGACAAAATGATCTGTCTGACCCTCCTACAGGGTGTTATCATTGTCCTTTATTTAAAAATAGGTCATTTGGAGCTTTATGTACGTACGCAAAATATTAATTACAAAATTCACACAACTTCCACAGTTGGCTGGCTTGCAGAATATTTCTCTCAAACAAAACCAAGGATTTAACACTTTGCCTTACTTTGCCTTAGTAAATGTGCTTTTAGCTTGTTAAGAAAAGCCCAATCTTTAAATATAATTTAAAGCTCTAATTAGTTGATTTTAGGCAATTTTTTTTTGACATTTTAATGGCAAGGATACCTGGATTTTTTCTGGTATTCATGAAGATATTTGATAAAAAGGTAGATGCAACTCTCTCTGAAAATAGCAAAAAAACAAGTTCATGGGATCTTTTCTAAGCCATACAGTAGCCATTTAGATTTTCTTATATGCTTTCAAAGCTATCCAGGAGCCTGGTAAAGGCTCTTAATTGCAGAACTTCCCAATTTCTACTCCACTAGCACTTCTTTAACTAGGTCTTTTCCTCCAAAATACGATCCTGTCACTGAAGGAAATAATACTGAGGAAATGAAATATGGAAGTTAAATATTAACTTTTTTTTCCCTTTTTAGAGAAAAAAAATAAATATATATATATATATACTTTTCAGATGGCTGCAAGTCTGAGCAGTCCTTTCATCTCCCACTCTCAATGGCAAAAGATGCATTTCTAGAAATGGCACGCAAGTTTTATGGTTAATAAAATAGTTTATTGCGCCATTATTGTTAAGAAGTTTTTCTTGCAATGGAAAAGCATTCAGGTACACACTAAAACAACACCAATCCCACAGAATATTGTGTTTGTTCAAGCATTCAAACTTGATTAAACTTCTCTTTCAAAGTACTGCTGCATCACAGTTCAGTGAGCCCAAATCTCTCCTAATGCTTGGACACTTCTGATAAAGGATTTGTGTCAGGAACGTGTTTTAAAGTGCTGTTCTGAAGTCGGAATAGTTCTAGACAGAGATATTCAACTTCCTGCTAGGGAGAGGTGCTCAAATTAAGCATAAGAAGGTACTTGTATCTACCCTGAGTACCATAAAAAGCTATCAGATGACCCAATATAACTAACAGTTAAAATTCTACTTCTACATCACCTTCTTCCAGTGTATTGCCTCCCCAAATTTGAGCCTTTCAAGTGCACATACAAGCGCAAGTCACAAGCCTCAGAATATTCACTAACTGAGTTTTGGAGATGCAAGTAACCCCAAAGGCTTTTTTTTTTTTTTTTTTTTTAAAGAAGGGTGCAAGTTCCACCTGTTTCAGTTTTATTTTGTTTGTTTGTTTTCTTTTGTTTTTTCTTCCTCCCCTGAGGACAAACCATAAATTCTATCCTAAAGAAGCAAGAAAGGAAGCTGAAATAAGAATCTATGGAGATGACATCCTCAAAGATCATCAATTACCTGATATCTTTTAATCTTTGAGAATTGGCTCCATCAGATCTCAGCCTTTGGGAAATTATCGAACCTGACAGTGTTTACAACTCAGCATCAAGGTTAACAACTACAATCACACTGTTCTCTCAAAATAGCATTGCACCTTAGTGTCAAGTCAGGAGAGGAATGCCATGGAAAGATACAAATTAAAAGATGGAAAATTCAAACCAATACAGGTTTTCTTGTAATTAAGCAGCTGATCTTGTTATCAAGAAACTTTTTTGAGCTATGAACTCACAGTAGTCAGAAAGGATATTGGATATGAAAGAGAAAGTCAAGAGTAAATGACATATCTCTATATAAACTATACCATTGATTACAGTACAGGTTTGAAATATTAAAATCTAATGTCAGGATTATTTTTTTATTTTTTTATTTTTGGAAGATTGCTTAGAAAATATGAATACCGAGTTAACTAAACGCTCAGCCTTACAGCGAATATTTTAGTATTAAAACGCTGCTGCTGCTAAGTAGCTTTGACAAATGAGTTTATAATTAGAGTGGTCTTTCTCAGCCTCTGCCCCTCATTCGGCTGAAATTAGCAAGAACAAGCTCTTTGGAATATATTATTCAAATATATTTTACTGAACGTCATACCATGTGGCTTTTAATGCCTTTACTGACACACTTGGAAATTCCTTCTTACCTTTAAGCTAACCCCTTCTTATATAAAATTCAAACTATTAGTTTGCAAGCTCCCCATGTACCTGAATGCATATATAAAGTTCATATACCCTGTTTTCTTTTTGAATTTTTCCTTTTTCATGAAATTCTACGCCTAGGCAATGTACAGAATCTGAATTAATCTTTTTAGTGTTCTGAAGCTTCTTTTTCTTACACTACTTTGTGTAGTATGTATGTGGCTATTGCACTATAATCCTTCCTGTCATAAAATATGTTTTTTGAACTAGTGTTAATATTTCAAATGTAAATGTTCTTTCTGTAGTACTCAAATGTTCTGCTAGCACTTTTGATTGTATATCAAAAAAATGACTGAAACATGATGCTCACTGAATGGAATAAAACATTAATTTACATATTTTAGAAATGAAGACAGTATGGTTCATATTGCGGAGCACAGAACAAGAACTAAAAGTACGTCAGCCAGCAGTGTTGGGAGCTGTTCAACCATTCCACCGGTAATTATTACTGCTACTGTCTAGTTTACTCTGATACCATCTTAGGACGTAGCTGTTGAAGATATTTTTACAAATACGTAGTTAGCAGTAACTGTCTTTAATTGATTACTACTATGTACATCTTTGGTTTGTAGTTCCATGTTCACAGAAAATAGGTCTGACGCTTTCTACATGTTTACAAGTGAATTATATCCAGTGCTGTACTTCATGTGTTGTTCTTTGCTCTTTCACAAAAGCTCTACTCCGGCATTAGCAACTTTAATTTCATTTCTGTTGCTAGAAATCAATTCTGTTGCCCATAATTAATGTTTTTGTATTTTAAATTTGCATGCGTGAGTAAAGATTTAACTTGGCCTTTTTTCATCTGTCTTTTTAACACATCTCTTACCACGTTTCTGAAACATAGATATGAATTCATTGTAGTCATGGTGTCTTTGGCAATATGAATTTGACTTTCAGCATTACATAAATCAATACTTTGTGGCAGAATTTTACATCTTTCTTCATCCCTACTCAGTATACTATCCAGTATGGCTACCTCTGTCACATTTTAAAGAGTGTGTCTAAATTTTAAATGGAAGAAAGGCCAGTTTTATGCATAAATAAATGTGTTAGGGAACAGCATGTTTGCAAGTTGTGTAAGACTTTTACAGGACTTCGTGTGAAGGAAAGAGAGACTTTTGTTAGTCATCCCTGTTCTTACTGTAGGACATGGCCTTGTGCCTTATTAAGGAGAAAAAGAATTAGCCTTGAATTATGAAATGAAGTAAAGAAGAGCTAGGATAAATGCTAGGAATCGCCTGGCTTCTGATCCATGCGATACATATTTTTTCCCTTTCAGTTTGCTAACCTAAATGTGTAGGATTTCTTTTGGAATCGCCTATAGATCCCTATTTGAAATTATATTTCTGTACACCAGTAGGTGGTAGCAGTGGTCACTCACTGTAGAAACCTTCCTGATTGTTTAGCGAACACATGTTTTTTCTGTAGGCAGACACATCAAACTTGTTAAAATATTCAAATGGCATTTAAGTACCTAATATTCTGTTCTAAAAGAAAGATAAAAGCAGAAGCAGCTTTCAAGAGATTCAGCCACATAAACATCCTGTGTCAATTTACTTTGTGTAATCTTTCCATTTATATGCTCTTACGCTAAGTAAAATGTTTCTGCCCATTGTTAAATCTTATTTGAACTTTTGAATACTAGAACTAAAGAAAGGATATGCATGATGAGCTATTTGTAACATCAGAACGTGATTGCAAAACTAAAAACACAAAAGGCACTGCAGTAAGACCCACTGAGCTGCTTAGAGCCAATGCCTGTTACTGCTTCTAGCACTTCTCTGTTGTTTATATAGCTTTCTCAATGAAGAAACACATTAAAACATAAGCAGGTTTCCAGATTAAACACACAGAAGGAATTCATATGGGCATGTATAAACAATAGCAGTAATAGCAGTAGGTGCAGTCATAGCTGGGTGACTGTGCCAAAAAGAAAGCCTTATGAGTTACAGACAATAAGCTATTCCAGACAAAATAAAATGTCTTGTTGTGCTTGTACAAATCTTTGTAGGGACTGCTGCAATTTAATTATAGGAAATAATGCAAACTATGCAAAAATTTAAATAATAAATGATAGATTTGTTTATTCATTTTGCTTACAGTCAGGCTTAGGATGATGGAGAGACTAGTGAGACTTGCATGCTGTGATTGAGCAGTAGTATTTTGTGAATTTACATTTTTGCATAGTGAAAATATCTGGTATTTGTATTGCAAAGTTTCTTCTAGCGAGCCTTGTATGAACTGTGAAGGAAGTCATCTGTCCACTGAAGTGGGAGAAGTAGAGAAGCCTTCTTTCAGAGCTCTGCCTATAAAAAGCAGAGGATGACAATTGTCTTACTGACAGAAGAAAAACATCAGTGGCCCAGTTTAAACTAGTTCTTACCAGCTTTCCTCAGGAATTTCTTCTGGAATATTTTTAAAGAGCATTCACAGATTTAATTTCCAAAATGCTCTTGTTTAAATACTGAGTTCTGCTAAGCTTCCGAGGAAAGAAAGACAGATCTTATACTACTCTTTTTATTCACATTTTTGATAGTCAACCTGCATGTGGTAAAGCTTAGGAAACTACTATTCAGGTGAATACTATGTAATTACTACAGCATTCTTACTGAAATCAGGATTGGGTACCTGGATTTATTGACTACCTTGTATTTGCATAATTTAGTTGTATTAGTCACAGCAGTTTTTAAACAGTGCCAAAAGAATTCTTTCTGGTTCCTGACGTAACTACCAACTTACTACTTAATGTGCTGACAGTATCATAAACAAAAAACAAGGCAAGAGAAATTGGGGTAAATGCAAAAGAAATGTTACTAGATTGTGGGGTAATTTTGCACCAGCAGGTACCTCAGCTCCTCCATGCTTCTCTTAGCCCTGTCCTCAGGTGGAAAAAGGGGGAGAAAACATGATGACGTAAAAAATATTCATGGGTTGTGATAAGGACAAGGAGATCTCTCCTTGTGCTGGAGCAAACTCTCTTGGTCCTTTTTCTACTTACAAGATGTTTGTCAAATCTGCAAGCACAGGACATTATCATTTTTGCTGAAGGCATATGTTTTGCACTGAAAAGTACTGGTTCATTATGATTCCTGAATGAAAGGCACCTAAACTCTGCAAGATATCACCTAAGATGCTTTTTATTAGAGCTAATGCTAAAAGAAAAAAAAATAGCACAGGTGATCGTACACCCCTTCAAATGCTAGAGCCCTGACCCTGACTCCAAACCACATAGCTATACTGTAGACCTTGTCTGTAGCAGAGGTTCTCCCCTTTCACTCAGTTGAGATAATTACATGATTTTCTTACAAAGAAACAACTCTGCTTGCTCAATTTCTGCTGTTGAGAAGAGGTGAAGTTCTTATTATAACTTCTTTCTGCTCTGTTAGATAAAGGCAAGACCACAGAGCAGTGGTAATCACTGGAACCAGGCGGAAGCTGCCTGCAGGCTCCTCTGTCCCAAGAAGCTGGCTGAGTTTGCCCCAGGCCAAGGGATCTGTGCAGCCCCACAGGGGGTTCTGGGGCCACACAGTATGGGCAGCACAGCACAGGGCAGGCCTGGGCAAACTCGAGTTAACCCTGGTGTGGATCACCAGCTGCTCAGCGCATGGTGGTCTTCTCGACAGGTTCACTACCACATGTTCATGTTAGTACTGAGAATACAGTGTCATTATGGTAATGTTAGTACTAAATGATGTTCAAAAACTTCTGATACTGAATTGTTTATTTATTTGTAGGAACTGGTGAAAAGGAAGATAAAACGTCAGCTGACAAAACAGCAGAAGTCTGCTCTGAGGCGATGACTACAGAAAGGAGAGGCAAACGTTTATACCAAACAACGTCGAGAAAATATGCACAACATTAAGTCAAGCTTGGATGCAGCTAGTTTCTGGGGATAATTTATCATAGCTGCCACCGAACATGAGAAAACTCACAGTACATACAGCTAAAACAGTTACCTAATAACCAAGCATCCTTTTATACAGTGGAGGAAAAAGTTCTTAACAATACCGTGTATTTTTGGAAACTAATAAACATCACGCTGGTTCCTCTGGTTTTGTTTGCATGATTTTATTTTGTGTTCCTAGTTAAAAATATCGACTGTGATTTAAAATAAATTAGTAGTACTAGGTACGATCATTTAAGTACAGTATTTCCAACAGTATCTTGTTTTAGGTCAATTTTACTGTTTTTGTATAGATTAAGAATCTTCTGATGTGCAGAGGATTCCTCTTTAAAAATTTTCCTTTGTTCCTACAACGTAAAATTTAAATGTGAAATTCTGCCCTCAGGTTACAAACAGGTATTTGTTTGATTTAATTAAAAATCAAAAGGAAATAAAAACTGATAGCTTTTAACACTCTAAAATTTCTTTTGAACCTGTACAAGGATCATCAAACAACATGATAATGTACATTCTTTGAACCAAGCAATTCTTGCTTGTTTTTCCTTTCACTCCAGGATCTTGTATAGATCTTGAAAAGATCTATAAATAAGAGAAAAGGAATAAATCAGTGCTGTAGAGATCTGGCAGTCACTCAGGTTTTGAATTTGGCTGTGCAGTTACCAATAAATCTAATTCATTTAACAATTTACATAAAGTGGTGAGCATTCTGAACTTCTCTTTTTAAAAAATATTACCATGTTTTTTTTTATGTTATTTTGGGTCTCTGAAGACCTAGAAAAACAAGTATCTTGATGTATCTGTGATTTAGGTGAAGAGCCTTCCTAGAGACGTATGACATGGTAAAGTTTGTCATCAACCCATAGTTTGCAATGTTTTAAATCTTTTACTTGGCTGGGGAAATGAGGAAGTTTGGATTTGAGGTTGATTTTTTACTCACACCTGATACTATCTATATTCTACTTTACCCTAACTGAAAATCAGCTTTTAGTCTATTGAGAATTACATGCTCTGTCCTGTCTTGCAGCATGCTCTGCTTTGAAAGTTTTCAACTTCTGTCTTTTTGCTCTTACAATAAAAAACCTAGTCTTAGCTAGCAGCGGTATACATTCTTAAAAGCATGGCAGGCCGGAGCAGAGATGTAATAGATAAGTGTTTCTTTTAGCATCAAAGCTGCAGGAAGGTCTGGTGACAGAAGTAAGGAAGTCCAATTAAATCTTAAATGTGATTGTTATCAAGGTATGTAGGGCTGTTTCCTGATGCAAATAGCTCTTTTTAGCACGGGCAGAAAAGCAGCCTAATTGAATTTAATTTTATTTCCATTTTAAATGTAAAGGGAAAAAACATATTTTTATGTTTCTACACTCTTATCTGTTAAGGGGTTGTTTCAGTGACTGCTTAATAAGATTTCAGTTGAAGCTCTTTGCATAAGATGTGCACACACTTTTTGGCTTCTAATTTAGAGCTTTTCACAGTGGGTGAGTTCTTTCTGGTGCATGACCTTAAGTCTGTCTTGGTAATGGGTTCCAAAAATATACAAAGCCTGTCCCGTTTGATTGTGCTCCATGAGAATAGAAAGGATGGAATGATGGAAATCCATGCTGTTTATTTTCAAAATGTTCCTTTAAAGCATCCATTAACTCTTTCAAAGGTATTCTAATGGATGGCTCTAAGTTATCATTTTCATTTACTCTGCCAGACGAGACTTTTCAGAGAGTAGAGTAAGTGAGGGAGTTACAGCTTAATATATCTTTATTAAGCCTTTTTTTTTGTTTGTTTGTTTGTTTTTCAAAGCAGCAGAATTCCTGAAATATCTGAAGTCATCAAAGGTCGCCACAAAGTTTACACATGGGATGAAGTTTAGAGTTCTCTTAGAGTGAACTTGGGAAAATGCAGAGGTTAAGACAATAGCATTATTGATTATCTTAGCGAATTCACCTAGCAAGGAATGTGCGGGTAATAACAAAATGGGTTTTAAATGTTATAGTAAACAAACACAATGTTAGTTCATTAATTTGTAAACAAAACATGAAGATAAAGAGTAGATACACCTTGTGCAATGCACACTCTATAAATGAAACAGTATGTACTGAAACTTGCAAGTGATGGAGATAAAAGGTTGCCCAGCAGTTTTCCACTGCTGCATCTTTAAAAAGAAAAAAAGAAAAAAATAATCTTTCTTTGGGAAAGACTGTACAGTAATTAAAGAACACACATCCTTACTTTGGGATTTTTTCCAAATCAAAAAGAAGACTTTACTGGAATTGAAATAAAAGTAAGCTGAGCAAAGCAACTATTTTGTACAGTTTATGACTCTTACACAAATGTGTGTGACAGCAATGTATTTACATTCGTGCTTCAAGCTTTTGCCACTGCATCTGTGTTTGCCTTGATTGGAGTGCCTCTTCAGACCTCTGCATATCCCACAGGTCCTTTTAGATGTAAACAGTTTAATTCACTGGTATTTTAATACATTTATTGTATAGGGAGTAAGGAAACTGCTTGTCAGGAAACCAGATTCAAATTGGGTTAACCTAATATATCACAAGTTTAATTTTGCTAATCGGATTAATTTTCTATTTGCCATTAATATCCTTCTTCTCCAGTTACATAGTTACAGGAAGAAAAAAAACACCATACTTTTTATCGAATTTGTTGTTTTTAAACAAGAGCCTGCATGCTGCTTTCAGGCTATCACGTTTAGTATAGCTTTACATAAGTATTTCCTTATATTTGCAATCTTTTCCATAATTTGAGGGTTTGGGTGAGCAAGAGAGTCTCTTTATTCATTTGGTATGAACCAGAGAGGTCTTTGCCTCAGCACATCGCCAATAAACCGATGAAACAAACTTCTTTCTGGTGATTAGCTTCTCTCCCCGGCCTGTAGGTGGGTGTGTTTAACAGAAGGAAGGAGTAGGAATGCGCCTGTCAGCCTGCCTTTGCAGCTAATTAGCTCAGCATACAGCAAAGATAAGCAGTCCGGGGAGGTGGACCCTGCGGAGGGTCGTGGGGTTTGAGGCAATGCCTGATTGGGAGACGTGGGGAGATTCCTCAGGAATCCAGAGTTGGTACAGGACTTGCCTGACTCAGGCATGAGGGCAGCTTGTGGCTGCTTTCTGGAAAAGCAGAGCAGAGATGGACAGAACCTTGGAGTCTCTGCAACTTGTAATTGCCCAAGTTCTGCCTCATCGAGACCCTGCCCTGGTTTTTAAAGACTGTAAGTACCAAAGATAATGATTTTATTTCCCTGATAGTGAGTGTATTTAATTCAAATGTCTGTTGTACCCAACAAATTAAGAGAGAGAAGTAATTAACATGCTTGTACATGTATTCGTGTGCATACCACAAACTATCATTATTTTATCTTGCCTATTTGAAGGCAGTGTTGCTGCTTATTTTTTAAGTTTGCATTTCAGAAAACTGATTCACAACTTTTACCTAGGATATTTAATTACATTCTAATAACATGGTAAAAACTTTACTGCTTGACAATTTTGGAAAACTTTATGCCAACTCTCTTTCTGTGGTTAGTTTGTCCTATAAATTACCTTTCTTGACTGTAGTACTGCAAAATATCAAATATTGCAATCTTAAAACATAAGATGTTTTCCTGCAAGTATATGGAATGTGATTTCCCTCCCCCCCCCCCATATCAGACTTGACTATGGATGCACTTTTTAAACCTGGCCAAAACACTTTATTCTCTCTTTCTCTCTCATTTTACAAACTATCCCTTGTGAAATGTTCTGAAGTACCTTTCAGTAGATGGCACATAATAAACTGGCCTGATGCATCCCTTGAAACAGAGTTCAATGCAACTCACATCACGGAAATAAGAGTATTTAAATTTGAATTTATGATTTGAGTGGGGCTATGCATGGAACAAAGTGCTATTTAATTAGTAATTTCTTAGAAAATACATCCACAGATTTCATACAATGGAAAAAACCCTCTTCAACAGATCAAATGAAACAATAGTTAAATTCCATTGTTCTCAGTTTTCTTCACAGGTGAATGAGATCTCTTGATGTCATGCCCCCAAATCTGGTCCTACATAAACAATTTGATTGTAAAATTAGTATTTTGCTGGGTGTCATTTCAGTCTGAATCACCTAGTCAATCATTTAACATGCAAACAATGCTGGAACAATGTTAGATTTTTAGAAGGGAGTTTTATTTATTTATTTATTTAACATTCACTTCTAATCGTAATCTCCCGTGTGACCTGAGGCACACTGCAGAGACATTTATTTAATCTCCACTTCATTCTTTTGTCAACAGCTCTGTTAGAGTTAATAAAATCAGTCTCATACAGTCAACTGTTGCCTTCTAAACTTGCTGTAAAAGGAATAAAGACTTAAAGACATGGCTAGTGATGGACCTAGGGGAAAAACCCATGTACATCTGCATTAAACAACTCCACTTGCCAGATTCTTATGCTCATAGCCACACTGAAAAGTCAGAGGCTGACCCAGTAGTTCCCTGGGACTAAGTTGGATTTACTCTTGTAGAAGGATGCTACTCTTGTGTGAATGTAGCATAAGGATCTGTCCCAGAGCTTAGGAGTCTGACATCTGTTTCTCAGGCCACCCTGCAGGAGGTTTGTATGCTGCTGGGTAGGTTTGTATTACTGTTGCAGTCTTGGGACCTCGTGGAGCAGTCTGTGAATGTACACACATCACAGGAACAAAGAATTTGATCGGGGTGCAGTGTGGGGGGTGGGCTCGAGGAGAGGGGCATTCCCTTTCATAAGTTTCCACTGGTAACCAGTTCCTGCAGGTCTACTGACAAGGCTTTTATTGAAAGTGTATGTACAAGCTGCTTGGACAATGCATTTGTGACCACCCACAGATCTAAGGGAGGGAGAGATGATTAAATAGAAACAAAAGTGCGAGTGGATTCGAGTAGTTTTGTTTTTTTTTTTTCTACTTTAGATTTTCTGAGGTATGAAAAGAATTTTGAAGGCATTCTAATATAAATTTAACCTATACAGGCTTGAAGTTGCTGTGAGTGTGTGCCACTAATTCTGACTGGTGACAGACATTCATAGTGCTTTGTCTGATGAGTCAGATGAGAATTTACATGCATTCTTTTTATCTTCAGCAAAAAGTCATCTTTAGATCTAGGTGGTGTCCATCTCTGACTTTTAATCAGATTTAAATACAGCAAGCAAGTATTAGACTAGAAAGAACATAGTGTCTCATGTTTCCCCATGGGACCACGTCCACATCTCTTACAAACGCATTACTTTCAGACCTTATTGGAAAGAACAAAGTAAGAATGAAGTCCATTCAGGATCTACTTTGTTGCAGCAGCATCTACCCTTTTCACAATGTGGTGTGACTCAGTATGTCAACAGGACTGAGTTTTGCTAGAGCAAGATGTCAGAGCAAGTCTGCTCATCACTGCTCAGCACCACATACACTTTTTGTTCCCATTCCAACCTAGAGGTCTTGGCTTGCACTGTCCCAACACTTTGTTCTGTTGGGAATGTCTCACAGAGGGCTTTCTTCAACAGCAGCAGGGAGAGACAAGATGTTCAAAAGTCCCTGCCCTCCTGGGTGCAGCTTGCAGGAGCAAATACAGTGAGTGGTGCTGTGCCTGCTGCAGCAGTGCTCCTTCTGGGCTAGCATCTGCCCAGCAGAGGCAGAGATGATGGGATTTGGGAAAGATGCAAGATCATGGCTGGGTGCCCTGGCAACAAGACAGCAGGGATAATTTGTTTCTCACAAGTTCCTCCCTGCCATGAGAATGCTTTATCCTTATAGTGGTAAACAATCTTTGGCAGAGAGCAGGGGTCTGAGCAAGGCCCCGTGGTGCAGGCCTGTCACCAGCCCACTGATGGGGGACGGGGAACAGTGGGCTGCAGAGGGGCTGGCAGCTCCAGCAAGAATGGGACAGGCAAAGACATGGAGGAGGAAGGCAAGAAGAAGGAGCCCAGTGCTCAACCCATGCTACTGCAAGAGTTGTGTTTGCTTTTTGGTGTGTGTGTTTCCCTGAACTGTGCGCTGTATGTAGCTTCCATCCCAGATAACATGATAAAAAGATAATGCTTTCTACCATGCAGACCTAATTAACCCCAGCACTGGTCTAATCCATATGCTGACCTTATTACGACTTCGTTTTCATATCAAAAAATATTATGGTATCAGGTAGGAGTTACGATAAAGCTTGGAAAAAAGCTAAGTACTTCCAGAAAGTCTTTTTAAGCCCTGACTTGAATTCATGGTTCCTAGATGGATTGCTACTTGGTTGGTTTGTGAACATTTAGCAAAGTGATTTTACATCAGCTGAACAGCACTGTGTCTCCATTTCTTTTTACTGGTAGCAACAAATCGCACATTTTCCTTTGCACGTTTTGCCAGCAAAGATTTCAGGTCAGCAATAGATGGACAGGTTAGACTGTAGAGTTTTTAATAAGAAAGTATGTTAACTTATGGGGATCTGCCCATAATTTTTGGTAGAATCAGCCCAGCTCACTTTTCTTCATTTAACATTGAAATAGATTTGTCAGTGGGTACCATACTAGCTCTCTGATACAAGCTTTTAAATTGAAGTGCACTATAGCCAGAGTAAGTCAGTTGCCTTGGAGAAATATTACAAGATTAAAAGTTTTATCAAACAAACAGTCTTTTCCTTTCTAGATTAATGTTATTATTACTATACTATTCCTATGCGAATCAGTTATACTTCTGATTATCACAGGAGATTGACCAATTTATAATTCTTTATTGCTATATTCAGATGCTGAAATTATACCAAGGTTCTTATCATTTTCCCATGTAATGCTACATAAGAATGTAGACCAAGCCAAGCTGTTCGGCAATGATTAACAGTTGTCTTCAGACTATCAGCTTAAAAACACCTGACTTTAGTATGTCTACTCATTCTGTTCCAAGTGATAACCTGCTTACTCAATTCATAACGCTGCAGGGATTGACTTTTTGCCTCAGTCCAACGGTGGTGTCAGTGAAACCCTCCCAGTCTCTACCCTTCCTTTCCCTAGCTGCATCTAAATCTGCTGTGACTACAAACATACCAATGGTTCGCAAAGCCTACACCATTCTCTGAGCTGCTTGCCTCCAACATCTTCTTCTTTCTTCCTTTACTTGGTAACATGTTCAGAATGGCTCTTGAGGAGGCCATCCAGTTCATTTATTTAATTTTATTTTGTTCTTTTTCCAAATCCTTGAAGTCTAGGAACTGTCAGTCAGTGCTGGATTTAAGGTAGCCATTGCCAATTAAAGATGTTGCTTCTCACAAGTGGAATCTCACCCCACAATCAGATCTTCTTTTCCTGAAACAACATCTTGCTACTTTTTGTGCTTTTTAAGGGTTTTAGACAGAATCACCTAGTAGTCCACTGCTAGATCAGCTCACTCATATAGCATCCAAATCCATCATGGAGAAGGAAAAATGCCCCTGAAGTCCTCTCAGCATATTGTTGGTGTCCCAGTACATGATACTTGATAATGTTTTTATATATATTTAACAATATACCTAATTTCATTAGGTTTAGTAAGGATATGGGGCTTTTTATTTTTGTACATATACATGGAGAACAGAATAGTATAGCATATGGACCAGAATATCCTAACAAAATCACTGCTAACATGCTAATACATAACATAATATATATGATAAATGCATAGTAAGATCATGGGAAAATTAATTGATATTGCCTACTCGCATTTGTACCTTTTTTTTCCTAAAGCTATTATTTATATGTTTAAAAATATGCAAAATAAATCAAAAGAGAAGCAATAAAACCTTCCCTCAAAACAGCTGGATCCCACTCCAGTTGCTGCCTTTTTTTTTTTTTTTTTTTTTCTAGAGATTTAAACAGTATCTCTTTGCTAGCCTGAGCCCAATTTAACAGCTTCCCTAAGATGTATGCATTAAGTTACAAGCCTTAATAGGCTGCAGCTGGGGAAGGGTGCACTTGTAACTTATGAACTTTGTTTAAACGATATAGTTTTACTGATTATGTGCCATGGCTTGATTTAAGACATGTAAGGGAACTTTACTAGCCTCTCACTGAAGAATCTTCTTTAATAGATTTCATATTACATATTTCTTTCATTCAAAAAGCTTGTATTTTTCTTCTGCATTCACGTATTAAATTAAATCCACGAAGGCAGTTAAAAGGACTTTTAGAAACAGCTGTTTTAAGTTTTAAAATGACAAAGTAGGTGGTTATCTTGTGTGTGTGTTCTTTATACTCCACTCTCTCGGCAGTGAGACGTTGTCAAGTATATGACTCCATTCCACTTCAGTGGCAGAGTCACTTGGCTCCCACTCCGATTTGCCCTTCCAGTCTTGGCCAAAACACCCCCCTCCCAGTTGGCCAGCCTCCTGTTTATGGCATTGTTTGTTTGCCTTGGTTGAGGTGAATGCCTAGCCAGTATTTTAGCAGTAATTCACAGAAACCTGGAGCTATTTTTTTTCTGGCATCAATGCAGTGCAAACTTACTGACATAATCCAAGTTGGAGAGTTCTGTTTCCCACTTAGAATGATATTTAATTTGACTCACAGACTTCCTTGAGCAGAGGCAAGACAGTTGCTACTGAAAGGTGAGAAATTGTCTGGAAAACAATGTTGTGTTATAATAAATGTGTTATCATTTAATCCTCTTTCAAACACAGTTCACATCAAACTGTATTTCTGAACTCTCAAAAGAGCTCAGGGTTCATTTAGGGTAAATGCAGCTGTATAACCCACATATTTGTTGTTCCACAGAACTCGCAGCCTGTCCTAAATTCAAATATATATATATATATAAATAAATAAATAATAAAAAGTCCTTAGAGTCTAGGAAAACTTCAAGAACTCTACCAGGATTTGCACTTGGGGACAGCTTCATTTGGTACAATGCTCAGCCCCTGGGCAAGAGGCTTTTCCAGCTGAGTAAAAAGCAAAGTAGAGAAGAAAAATCATCTTCTCACCTCGTAACTAGGCATTACAGCCAGCTTCAAATAGACTATTGTGGAACCATTAATATTCACAGATGGGAGAGTACTAAAGGAGGGTATATGGAATTCTTGCTCTTGAACTTGGTGATGCACGTACTACTATGAAACTCTAACTGAGAAAGATCTGAGGTATAAAGTGGATAAAATATTGTCTGAATGGGGTCTTGGCATTGCCTACAACAAAATCAATACTGTTAACTAATTCAGCAACTGACAGTGTACAAAATAAATTGTTTTAAAGCATGGATGATTTAATCCTGAAGAAAATTGTTTGTCATTGCATACAAATACTATAAGCATTATCTTAAAAACTCAACCACATCATAGGCATCTTTCAAAATACGAAAGTCAATTACAATGAGAATGTCCTTTCAAAATGAGACGTAAATTACAGTATTTTGCTGCATTAAACCATGAATCTTGTTGTTTCATTTATGTACTTCTGAAAATTCTCATTGTTTTCCATACTGCATTTTTAGACTTAAGCCAGTTGGATTCCAAATACTGATATACAGCATAGAGACTGAACAACATTCTGCCTGGAATGTTTAGAAATGAAGGCAAACAATGCATGTGATTGCAGGAAAAATGAATATTGAGAGATCTTAATACAACATTAGTAATCATCATATTAGTAATCATTAGTTACTATCTTAGAATAGTAACTTAGTATATTTGATTGTGCATCTGATCATATGTATACATTTTTCACATCTTCCTAAACTACTACAAATCCATGTGATACATAATGAAGGAAAAAAAAATAATAGTGGCTGTAGTGGCTGTTAGGCATAAATAAAATCTTTTTTTTTTTTTTTTAGTAGAGAACTGTTTTCACACACACCGAATTTTTACAAGTTTAGCTGAAATTGTTTTAATTATATATTTGAAATTGATATGCTGTTTTAATTTAATGATGATAAACATACTGATTCAAGCTAAACAGTTGAGTAAAATAAAATTAATTAAATCAAAACATAAAGAATTCTTGGGGAAAAAAAAGTTTGAGGCTTTGATATCATGGCTGCATTCTGTAGTTTAACCTGATGCATCTTCATGTTCATCACTGTTTTGAGGTGCTAGTTTTGGCTAGGATTGAAAAAATCACAGCAAAAACTGCAGTGATAATTTGATGCTGCCACTACATATATACCACCAAGTATTTCCTGCTACCATCCTCACAGCTAAGCCAGGTTTTATGTTTATCCAATTCAGTACAAACCCAGGCACTTTTAATTACTTAATTACAGAGATATCCAGCTGCACTGTGGGATAGGCACATAGCTTTCATTTGACAGAAATTCTAAACAGAATAAAAATGATGCTGCTCAGCTACTGTTTCTGTGTTAGTCATACACGTATTAGTTTAATCTGTAGCAGCTACTCACTGCTTACTAGTCCTCTGGTAAAATATTGCTTTATCTGTAAAATTTGAGACAGCTTAAAGCATGTTTCAGGATTTCAGGAAAAGAAGGGAAATATATTTCTGTTGGTGTATTGCAGTGAAAGTAGATACCTCTCTATAGCTCTAAAAAGTCTTTTGAATATTAGTTTTCAGAGTGGAAACTTTCAGCCAAGTGAGAGATGCAGGCTGTCTAAATGCTGAATTACCATCGAAAGGACTCATGAACAAGAATGGAAATTAAAACAGAAATTTTACACTCTGAACTCTTAATTTCTGTAAAACTAACAACAGAAGAGAAGCAAGGATCAGACACACAGCAATTTAGGTCACTTATTGCTATCATTGGTACTAAACAGTTTAAATACCTGTTTCTTTTATAGACCACTATACCAGTATAATTTCCTCTTGGTAAGCAAAAGCACGCATGATATTTATGGGTAGTTTCCCCTCCATCAATGAGGGGCTTAGGATACTAAAATCTAGGGACTTGGACTGGACAAAAAATGATCATGCTTGGGATTTCCCTGTGCAGCTTTGCCAATTGCATTGTACATCTTCTTAGAAGACTCAGCAGTTTATTACCTACAGAATAATCGATCTCATCATGATGTGGGAGAAATCAAGCTTTATTAAAATTTATTTATTTATTGTTTTACCAAAAGTTGTATCATACAGGCTGAATGATGAGACCAGAAAGAGTACTGTGGGTTACCTACACCACCAAATTCATTATTCCTGTGGACTTTGCATTATTGTTTTTAAGGACTGCACTCTTGGACAACAGTTGTTTCAAAAACCAAAGCACTTTATGGAAACATCCTAAATCAGTGATATTCTTAAAGCTGATACTTTCTGTTGCTATCTATTTCAATACCAGTAAAGGACTGAATGTCACCAATACCATTCTCACACTGAAGCAACAGCTCCTACTGAATTGTCATGTTTAAACTTGGAAATTTTACATTCATGAATTTTATGTTCAAATATCAGTTTTCACTTAATGGGTTTAAAATTAGATTGTTACCCAATGTGTGCATGCTCTGTGGAGCAGAAGGTCTCATAAAAAAGAAAAAAAAAAGAAGAAAAAAAAACCACTCAGATGTTTACATCAGTGAGGTATTCAGCCAGAGACCAATTTCTGAAGGTGGATTACCATTTGGAGTCCGTACCGGTAGCAGTTTCCCTGGCTAGTAGACCAGTTTTTCTCCCACATTCATCATCATTTAGAAAAGCAGAAGTCAGTTTCTGTGGTTAAGAGTTCCTCAATATTTCAGTTTTTTCTCACAGCTGCACTGAGACAGTGGTTATCCCAACGTGTTTCCTGTTACAAATACAAAATTTATTCAGATAGCTTTCTTCTTTACGGTGAAGCAATATTCCAATGCCATGAGAGTTCTGCAGCTTTAAATGCCCCAAATGCCAGAACTGGTAGGAGCCAACACTGCTGCTGCATCCGTGACACCATCCAGTGGCAGACAGCAGTGTGCTCCAAACACCCTGCCTCACCTCCCCAGAGCTCAGACCACGCCACCCACACTTCCTCATGGCTTGAGCACAGCAAAAAGGGAACTGGTGATGACCACACTCTGTGTGTCTGCCCTTGTCATGGCTAAATGCCAAGAAAAGCTGTTGTCTGTGAGAGCAGTGCAGCTGCCAGAAGTCAGGAAACAGGCGGTGACAATATTGGAGCTCACATTGCTCACCCTGCAGCAAACAGAGCAATGCCCTGTCCATAGATTGCATGTGAGCTACCACCAGGGTGACACTGTCTCAAAATGGATCACTTCTACATTATTCCACTACTAACAAGGTCAGACGAGATGAAGAAAGAGGAAAATTATACATGTATGAGGAAAATTATCTCTGCCACTGATTCCTGTATGCACTAATACTTGATACTGAACCAGTATCAGTACTCTGAAGGACCCATACTGCTGCCTAGGGCTTCCATATTTCCACTGGAAGGTCCAAATTAAGAAACATACTTCTTACCTTCTGAATTTAAATTTTCAAGTGAGAAATGATGAACATCATACACAGCTGTTTTTTTTTTGTTTGTTTGTTCATTTGTTTGTTTTTGCATAGTGTTGTGGTTTAACCTATTAGGCAGCTAAGCACCATGCAGACATTTGCTTACCCTCCTCCCTCCCTCTGTGGGATGGGGGACAGAATCAGGAAAAAGAAAAAGAAAAAAAAAAAAAAAAGGAAAGAAAGCCTGTAGGTTGAGATAAAGACAGTTTATTTGGAGAGAGGAAAAAAAAAAAAAAAGAAGAAGAAAAAAAAGGAAAATAATAATAATGATGATAAGAGTATTAATACCACTAATGTGTACAAAACAAGTGATGCACAATGCAATTGCTCACCACCTGCTGAACGATGCCCAGAAAGAAAGAAAATTATCTCTAAGCTACACATGGCTCTGTAAAAGGAGTCTAGATAAACTATACTAAAATTCTTTTCGAGTCCAAGCCGAAAAGTGTTGAGAAAACCCCAACACAGAACGTAAAACTTTGGAGTACTGGCTCAATAGTCATGATGTCAATTGGATTTCTGGTTTTCACATTTCTATTTTCACATTAGCCTGCAACTATTATCATCATAATATACAACACCTTTTTTTCCAGCTACTTCATAAAGTTTTGCATTAAAAGTCAGCTGCTTTCCTTGCATGACCATGTGTTTTTGTTTTTGTTTTTGTTTTTGTTTTTTGAGAATGGAAAAGAGGAATCTGAGTATAACATTTTCTCATGTTTGAAAGTGAGCAGCTTAATGGCTGCTGTGATATCGAAGTTCCAACACATTGACTTAATAGTACAATATTGCTGACCTGCAATTTATGTACTACAGTAGCCTGCAATCCCAGAAAGTCCAAAATTGCCACAAAATCATATTTTTCACACCAGCAGAAATAATCACAGACATTTTATTATCAATAATAAATGTATCAAGCTCATATGTCTGCATTTCTTGTGTAACACAGAAAACACTAAGATCAAGGACATGTATGCATCCTACATTCAGCATTTTTATGTCTTTGACAGTGAATGTCGTAGCAATATTGCAGGAGTTCTGGGAAAGCAAACAGAAGCAGAAGGCCGTATTCCCAAGCGAAGGCATCATTGTGTATGAATCACTGAGCTCCCTGGGCCCACCATTTGTGAGCTATGTTACCTTGCCGGGAGGAAGTTGCTTTGGTAACTTTCAGGTAAGTGTCAGCTTCCAATCTTTGCCAGGGGAATTTTGTCTATTTATTTATATATTTATTCAGGAAAATTCTTTTGCCATAGAAGATACAGGACAACTACTTCTGTAACAATGAATACTACACTTGACTTTTCCAATCTCATTCTGTCCCAGCCCTCACTGACTTGAGAGACAAGGTACCTGAAGGAAAACAACACAGAGTTCTAGGAATGATTTTACCAGTCTTGTCTCTGGTTTCCAGTCATATCTACAATGAAGTGAAACATTATGAGTAACTCAAGTCAGGCCAGATATGTCCCTTCTACGTCAATAACCAAACCTGTCAAGTTAAGAACATGGAATTAATGAAAAGGAAATCCTTCTATTTTGATCTGAGTTCACTTTTTTTTTTTTTTTTTTTTTTTTTTTTCTAGACCAAGAAGAACCAGCAAAAGTCGGGTGAAAAATGAAATGAAAAATGTTAAGGCCAGGCAGCTTGCTCACTGCAAGTGCTAATCTGAAAGCAGATGGAGTGCATCTTCATACACTCCATCCTGAGACACTCCACTCAACAGGCCAGACCAGCTGATGAAGTGCATTGCTGTCCTGAAGTTTCATGTGATGGGCTACTTTTAAGTCTCTTGTTTATGCTGTAGTACTTGAGGTCTATGGCAGGACCACAGCACACTCTTATTTGTCTACCCTTCTTTCTTGATCGTGTGTGGGAAAGAGAGAACGTGCAGAGGCCCTCAGCCACATGGTGCACCTGTCACTCTGTGCAGCTACATACCTGAGCCAAAGTACCAAACTTCATGCTTGTGAAAGGACTTTACACAAACTACAGAAATCTAAAATGAAGCATCCAAACACTTACAGAAGGGTGGGCCCTCTCGATGCACCTCAACGTGGGATCCACAAGTCCTCACGTGGTTTCATCCAGCACACTTCTCTGTCCCTCCTCGCTAAACTTGCTCAGAGGCAGCTGTTACCAAGGTGTCACAGTGACATCATTCAATTCTGTTTCTGAAGTCATCACCGTAGGCCCCTGGCAGCGGCAACACAACACTCTCTCTTGCTAAGGCGAATGTCTCAGAAACAAGTAGAGAAGTCCCACTCTCCCCAAGCTGACTTTAATTGGAGTAGTTCCAAAATTATTCTCTGCCCCCCTACATCTGGGGAAGGTGTGTGAGAAATCTTTTCCTTAAGAAAGGATTACAAGCCAAAAAAAGCTTGCTTCTGATACGTTCCCCTTCCTTTTAGAGCTGTTCACCTTTGATTTCCAAGGAAGAAAAAAGAAGGTGAAATCAACAATTCTCCTCCTCCGAGTTGGGAATATGAAATAAGCCCAATTATTTAGGAAGCCTGAAAAAGGAAACTATACATTTCCTTGTTAAACACCTTGTTGCTTCTGAAAACTTTTCCAGTACTTTGCAGCTGCAGTGCTTTTCGGTGAGTGGGCAGCCGAGCTCCATCACGGCCACTCTCTCCCTCCCCCTCCTCAAAGAGAAAGGGAGAGAAAATACGAGGCAAAGGGCTCAAGGGTTGAGACAAGGACAGGGAGATCGCTCAACAAGGATCGTGATGGGCAAAGCAGACTCAGCATAGGGAGACAGTAAGATTTCCTGCCTAACTACTACTACTACCAGGCTAGACAAGTGAGAACCAAAGGAAAGAAACCAAAAACACCTTCCTTCCCCCCATCTGAGCTCTTCCAGCTCCTCCCCCCGTGCAGCGCAGGGGAACAGGGGGACTGGACTGGGGGTTGTGCTCAGTCTGTAGCACTTCATCTCCACCACTCCTTCTCGGTCCCTCTCTGCCCCTGCTCCACGTGGGCTCCTCTCCACGGGCTGCAGCTCCGGCCCGGGGCCTGCTCCTGCGGGGGCTCTCCATGGGCCGCAGCCTCCTCCAGGCCACATCCACCTGCTCCACCGGGGGCTCCTCCACCCATGGGGGGGCTGCAGCGTGGAGATCTGCTCCATGGGGGACCCATGGGCTGCAGGGGGACAGCCTGCTCCACCAGGGGCCTCTCCCTGCACAGCCCGCAGGGGAACTGCTGCTGCCTGCCTGCACCACCTCCTGCCCTCCTGCGGCGCTCACCTGGGAGCTGCAGGGCTGCTTCTCTCACGCTTTCACAATCCTCTCTCCCAGCTGCTGTTGCACAGCAGTATTTTCCCCCCTTCCTTAAATCTGCTCCCCCGAAGCCCACCCAGCAGCACTCCCTGCCTCGGCTCTGGCCAGCAGCAGCTCCTTTTTGGAGCCATCTGGAGCTGGCTCTGCTCTGATGCTGACAAGATGGGGCTGCATTCATTTCCAAACTGGCTGTCATAAAAGCCTTCACCTTTGCATTACATTGAGGCAGCGGTGATCTCAGCCTTATTGTATTGCTCTGCGTAATGTAGCTCCCAAAAGAGATCCCAAGGTCCAGAACAGACATGGAAATAACTGGGGGGTTGTAAGGAAAACAATTGCATTCCATCTACATGCTTGGGTGTTATTAACAGAGCTTTGTATACTGAGCTGGTGCTTGGTAGGAGAAAAACCATAAATCTTCCCTAGGAAAGTAGGACCCCCTCAGCTACATACTGCTGTGAGGAAACTCAGATGTAAGAACACACTTAAATAACACATCAGCAGAGCTGTTGTGCTCCTGACCACCAAAGGCACCTTTTTCCAACACCGTCGTACTGGAAGTTGATGCAGCTGGTTCCATCCTTAACGTGGGACTGTACAGTGCTGTAAAAGAAATATTTTTTCACAGCTTTGGAGAAAGTGAAGCAGAGAAAACCCCACCTAACCACTGATACCTGGACCCCAAACTGCCACAGACTGACAGCGATGCCCACTGGATATCTCCTGCTGCCTTCTGACTGCTCCAGCAGAAGTCCCGTTTGAATTAGCCAGCAGGTCCCTCTGAGTGGCTTTGCTGAAACTCCTGCCGTAGGAAGTATCCTACGGGAGCCAAGTTGCTAAACTGATGTGTGGTTTTCCCTTAACCCCCTCAGCCCTGACTTTGCAGCTCCTGACGACACTGCCAACGTGTGCAGTGTCACCGTGTGCCAACTAGGTGCCAGCTGCCATGGTTTATAGATTGTAAAATGAGTGATTTGGGACTCGTGAGCACTGAGAACAGGTTAGCAATTGCTTAAGAGCTTTACTTGTGTCGCTCTGGGGCAGGGAGATGGGTGAAACATCTTAGGCTTGAAAGTGATTCCCTGCAGAGGGACGTGCTCAGATCTGTACAACAGATCTGTCGTTTTGGTCACCTTATCAGATCCCTGCTTGAGAGGTTGCTTGCAAGAATCGATTCCTCTTCACCTTGATGTGTCAAGCTAAAGACAGATCTGTGCCAAAGCACTGTCTGATCAGACGAGTGCCTCAGTTCAGGATTGTTCTTGGACAGCTCCAGAAACACCAGGACGATCAGCGCCTTCAGGAACAGATTAATTGGATCTCGAGGCTCTCATAAAACAGGTCCCTGAAGTTTGAAGACTCTTCCAATAGTTTGGGCCAGCAAGGAGCAGCTGTACCTGGCGGCTGCGGTAACTCGGGGCTCAGAGTCTCAGAGAGCGTGCTGAAAGGTGACCCCCAGCTGGCTGCTGGAGGAAGCTGAGGCAGCGTTCAGCTCTAACCTTTGCCTTCTTGGCTGTCATCTTTGCACTCCTGCTGTCAGTGGGTGTTGAGTGTCCTTCCCCCCAGCCTCAGCACGTGCCCTCAGATGTAGGCAGCGTTTAGCAGCTAGAATTCACTCCAATATAAAGAGTACAAATCATGCGTTTTCTGCTTTTGCTTTGGAACTCTTAGCTTGAGGTTTTCCTGCAGGCCATGAGGTTTCTTGCAGCAGCAGGGATGAGTTCTGTTAGCAAGCGACTGTTCTGTGCTTCGACTGTGGGAAGATGAATGGTTACCTGTGCACCGTTAAATAGAACTTGACACCTAGCACACCGCACTTGCAGCCTGTGGGGTGCTTTAACAAGCAGGTAAATCAGCAGAGGCTGTTTTGCAGCCGGGGTGATGCTGGGTGATTAAAAAGCAGGGGCAGAACAAGGAGTTTCTAGTGTTTGTTCTTGCTTGTCATCCGACTCTCCACTTCCACTGTTCGTTAGAAAAAAAACAAAAACAAAAACAAAAACAAAAAACAAAAAACAAGGGGTAAGCATCTTAATATCTTTATTATAAATGGAAGGCACAAAACAGACCAGCTACAGAGACTGTCCAAGAGAAATACTTGGTGCTTTATAAACAAACAAGGAAGTACCCTTAGGTGGGTGTGATAATCCTCCTCTAATGCGTTTTTGGAGTGCAAAAATAGATTTGTTCCTTTCTTGCTCTTCTCTCCAGGACAAAGGCAGAATAGGCAACTGCAAAGTTAGACCAGGGAGGTCAGTTTGTTCCATACTGAGAAAGACAAGCCTGTAAAACAAACTAGACAGATTTTCTTGGTACTATTTATCTTCCTTCAGCAAAGGCAAAGCTTATGACACTTGTTGGTGTGTATTTCCAGACCCCCAGCTACTGGCACTGTAGCGCATCTCTAATTCTTTGGTACAAAAGGTTCAAAATCTCTTAATGCAAACATTTTACCAGCACCCTGGAGCAAAAAAAAGAAATCTAAAAATCTTACCAACTTCTATTACAGACCTGCTGAGTGCACCAGAGTTACTCATTTTTATTCAGGCTTTCAGGGGCAACTTCAGTTGGTTTAGCGCCCGGATTGCCGTGTTAGCAGGTGTCAGTTTAAAAAAAAAAAAGCTTTTGAGGTCCTTTTTAAAATGAGACTGCTTTTTTGGAATTTAGGGCTGCGAGGTATGCTTGGTTTTGCTTTCTTCCCATTCCTTAGACCAGATCCATTCAGATTCTGAACAGCGTTCCCGGTCTGTTCAGGAAACTGGAAGGCAACAAGCAAAATGATGAGCTCCTTGGGCAGTCAAAAGAGCTAAATCTGGAGAGTGTTTTGAGTCAAACTTCCATGCTAAGGAGCACCAGTAATTGTTAGAAGTAGATGCAGAGGAACCTGCATGGCACTGGGTGTGTTTCTGAAGGTGCTAAAGGTCCGAAGTGACGATTCCTATCCATAGTAAAGAAGAGAAGGAAAGCTTGCACTTAACTACTGTTTTTATTCCCTTTGCCCAGCAGTCAAAAGCAGTAACTAATATGAGAAGCCAACTTTTCCTCTCTTTATTTTAGATTTGAGAAAATTCCCTGCCAAAAAAATATTTCCTGGAAAATTCACTAGTGTTTGTGTGAGTAAAAGGTTCCAACCTTTGATTATTAATTTGTAAGAACTATTTCATCCACTTTTGTCCAGAAGAGTCAGAAATAATTTGCACAGAAATGTGCAGCGTTTTAATGAAAGGTTTCAGAATCACTCTAATTTGAACTTTATCTGGTCTGGTTGCAGGTTTTGTGTTTAGTGTCTTTAAAAAAAATAATAATTAAAATTTCTGACTTCATCTCAGAAAAAAGAAAAAAAAAATGCTTGTGGCTAAATAAAATCTGTTGCAGCTCTGCTCATCGAAAAATCATTGGCTGTTAAATTGGACCTAAGTCGTCTTCTCTAACCTTTCATGATCCTGCAGCAATGGATGAGGATGGATATATGGATTAGGGAACAGCACGTGGTGGCAAACCTGTGGTATTTGCTACAGCGCAGAAAGAAAAACCCAATTGCTTCCAAAAAATCCAACTAATTCAAAATCCTTGGCATCATGCAGTCATGCCACTGGCAAAGTGAGCATTCCCCTGCCTCTCAAAGCTTGCTGTACCCTTGATCTGCTGTCTTCCTGCTGTTAATTGATTGCAACTCTACGTGTCTGATCAGGGCTACGAGTTGTTCTTGCTATGGAGATCATACAACATATACTGTGCACGCTTGTGTGTATAGATCTGTTTATCCTGTATGCATGTACATACGTCTGCATATTTGTGTGCTGGCCCCCAGATCACTCATCTTACAAAGCATCGGCCTCGAAGGCATACTCATCAAAATCTTTTGTAGAGCCTCCATTTTTTTCTAGTTCCCTCAAAATGAGAGAATTTTTACGCGCTCTCTGTGTCGAAAAGGCAAAAATTCTGATTTTCACTGTCGCTCTCGCTAACTTTCTCTCACTCCCTCCTCGTGTGTGTATAAACACAGATGTGTGTATGCGTATGCACATCTGTGGATTTATATGCACTGGTATGTTTTTTGCTGTACAGGTAATAAAGACGGGGAAAGGTTTTTGTGTTTTCTTAATAGGTGAAGAAATCTTGAAGACCAGAGATTGGAACATACTGAATTTTAAATTAAAAAAAAAAAAAAAAGTTAAATTGTCTGGCTGTGGAAGATGGAGCCTCATTTTTGCAGCCACTTTGAATCACGAGTTCATCTCTAAATGCGCTGGGTTTTTTGTTTTTGTTTTGTTTTGTTTTTTTGGTTTTTATTTTTTTGAAGAGCTAACTATCCCTGGCTGTCTCCAGTCTGAGAGAGCATTCAAATGGACTTGCTTCCTCTATTAGTTATAAGCCGTTTAAAAGCACATCCTATGTTTGAATTGTGGATGAGAGGTTCCCTTGGCAAAGTGAGGAGGAAAATTCTTCCTACCCCTTTATTTTTAATTCACGGATTCAGTCTTGGTTTGGCCTACAGGAGAAGTTAACTGGAAGTCTTTGAAGATCGATAACTTTGCTGAGGTTGTCCAGGTAGGTGAAATGGAAGACCCACAGTGCCTGGAACGTGCTGTTTAATGCGTCCTAACTGTGTTCTAGAGAAGTTATTTGTAGCCAGAGTTGATTATTGACTTGCATGTATGATCAGGTGGTTTTTTAAGGAGTGACTCCGTTTTCAGGCTTCCAGATGTGCTCCAAGTCATCTTATTGAGGATGTGGAAGAGAACGCTTGCTGACAAAGCTCCTGGCAGCTTTACGGAACTTTCATATTTAGTTAGTTCATGTAACAGCTGATTTCAAGGCTTTGCTCTCTTCGAGAGACTGATAACTTGATTTGATGAACTGAAGAAAGCTGGAAAAATGTTGGTTCCTCATTATTTTTCACTTGTTACTTTCTTTAGGGTTACTTTTCAAAAGAAGATTTCCCTGCTCACAAGCCAGTAGAAGACTTTCAGCCCAAGCAAGGGTGAAGACAGCTCTCTCCAAGAGCAGAGGAAGGCCCTGTGGAGAGAAGCCGAGCTTGTTAGCAGAACTCGTCGGCATGTCTAAACAAGGAGACGATTGCTACTTCTATTTCTATTCTACCTGTACCAAGGTATGGCTGGCTTTCCTTTGCTTTGCTTTTTTTTTCCCATTTTTTTTCAGGAAGGAGTAGATTAGGAGGAGGAAGCACGCTGGTCTTTGGTTAACTTGAGAACCAGATAGATTCTGAATTCAGTTGTAGCAACATTAGGCAGCAGCATGGCCATTTTTGAGGCTGTACTCTATTTTCCTCGTTGGTTTCCTTTTGGTTCCAGGGAGACAAATGTGCCTACCGCCACTGCGAAGCTGCTCTGGGCAATGAGACGGTCTGCAAGCTGTGGCAGGAGGGTCGTTGTTTCAGGAATGTCTGCCGATTCAGACACATGGAAATTGACGTGAGTGCCTAACGATGTGTTCTCAAAATCAATTAACAAAAGCATTTTTCAGTGCCGTAGGTGTACTGATTGTGCTTTTGCAGGATAGATTTGTTTGCTTCAAAATCATACTTGTTTCTGTTACCAAGAGAGGGGGTGGGAGGAAGCAGAGGAAAATAAAATCAATGCCTTAGGTATGTCTTAGCAAGATATATATATATTTTTATTAGATGCTGACAGTTTTCTCAACAGATGCAGAATAGCTGTTAAATAGACTGCTAAAACCTGCTGGAGCAGGGGGGTAATAAACAGGCTGTTCTATCGTCATGGGAGCAGGCTTGATAATGAACTCTCAGGTCTCTTCTGACCCACAGTCCTTCCGATAACGCTGTTCTAGCTGCCTGGGGTAGGAAGTGGGGAAAGTTAAAGGTGCAGAAGAACTAAGTCTCCAAGAAGTAGTTCTAGACAGGGTTAACCTAGGCAATTTCAGATGTTCTTTTTCCCTCTGAATAATGCTAGTATAATCCTAGGTGTATTAGTTTAACCCACCCTCAACTGGTGTCTGAGAGTGCCTGTCTTCTCAAACTGAATGATGACAAATCTAAATGTGCATAGTGGTTCCAGCTTATGCAAACTTTGTGAATATGCCCAGAAATACTCCACTGAACTGAGAAACTGACCTTTGGAATGATGTTTCAGCACTGTGTTGTGACAGCTGTCATGATCTGGAGCTGCGCATCTCTTTGCAAGCCTCAGGTGCATGTTATCACGAGCTTTTCTTTCTTTCTGTCTTCAGAAAAAGTGCAGTGAGATTCCTTGCTACTGGGAGAAGCAGCCGGGAGGCTGTCAGAAAGCCAACTGTGCTTTTCATCATGCAAAGGGACGTTACATCGATGGACAATTCTTCCCACCAAGCAAGAGTGAGTTTAGGTCCTTTTTCTTGAAGTGCTGAAGACTTAATTTGGAGTATTACTTAGTGGGTGCCAATCCTGTAGGGGGCATCAGGTAACTGTTCATTTGTGAGTACAGGAAAAGGTCTGCAGTCATAGGTGTACTGCACCGAGTGTACTGCTGGTGTTTGTTTTCTGCTTTCGTGCTCAGCTTCTCTTGGCTTTGTGTGATGTTTGCCTTGCAGTTTGCTTCCTGTTGTTTCATCTTTTGCTGGGTGGTAGGGAGATGTGTTGTTGTTCGAAGGGAAGTCTTTGTTGACGGTGTAAACAGTGATGGGATGGGCAAAAGGAGATGATGAATTCATTGTCTGTGCGGGTTATCTGCCTTTCCTACCACCTCTTTGCTAAATTGTGGTCAAAGTTTTAAACTGCCATATTACCGATGATCATCCTCTTCCTCTAGCTACACTGCCAAGTCCGCCTGAGTCCGCGGACGATGATTTGAAAGTGGCTCAGATGTCACTGCAGCAAAACAAACTTTCTGTCCAGTCAAATCCCTCTCCACAGCTAAGGGGGTGATGAAAGTGGAAAACTCTGAAAATGTCCCAAGCCCTACACACCCTTCAGTTGTAATCAATGCTGCAGATGATGATGAAGATGATGATGGTGAGCATGTTTTGGTTCTTGGAAGGAATTTGTGCTGTAAATGATTGTGTAAATCTTTGGTTCTTGAAGGAATCTGTGCTGTAAAGGAATGTAGAAATCACAGATGACCTGAGGTCTGACTAGCGATAGGGCAGGCAGTGTGGCCAGGTCACTGGTGGCTTTGTCCGGCAGTCAGTGGACAGAACCTGAAATGTTGGAGGAAAGCTTAGAACCACTCCTGGCTTTAGCTGGTCTGTTGTGTAAAGTTCTATGTGAAACTAGGAAGGAAATTTCTTTTTTCTGTCTGAAGAGCAATGTGTTGTGTAGTAGTTAAAGCTGCAGAGAGAATCTAGAGTCCTAGATGTTTTGTCCTAGTGTATTCTACTTAGGAGTTCATCAGGTCAATGTAGCTCTTTAAAAAACAAAACAAAACAAAAGAGCAACAAAGTTTTTTATATGAAGCATGGGCTGAAGTGTCACTGCATGAGCTACGTAATCATGAACAATCTGGTCTATGCATAACTGAATAGATTTTTCCCCTTCAGACCAACTTTCTGAGGAAGAAGAAACTAAAACTCCTGTCCAGCAACCAGCTGTGGAAGGCAAAAATGGATTACGGGTGATTTCCACTCGCAAAGGCAGTTCTACTGCTACTAAACAAGGTATTCCAGCACCTTAGTAGGATAAATCAGAAGAACTTGACAGTTAACTCAAAAGCAGTGTGGTGTAAAAACACAACAAAATGTAGGGATGCTGAATGGACTCGGTTATTTCCATGATCTCATTTCTGCCATGAATACCATCATGTGCCAATTGGGTCAGAAAGGTGAACTCCTTTTCTTTATTTTTGGAGAACAAAACAGGGCCACAGCATGGAGTTGAAATGGCTGCACGTGCAGCCTTGCAACCACTGTTGATAAGCCATATCTAACGATAGAGGGATCTAATATCGTGTAAATGGATTAAAATTAAAACTACATTTTTAAGCCTGAAGGATGAAAGGAGGGGCAAAATGCCCTTGGTTCTCTGGCTCTTTCACTTGTGAGGAGTGTTGACAGGCTTTATTCTAAATACTTCAGAAAGTTGCTGAGCGCTAAGAAGCCTGAGGAGCTGTGGTCCTCAGTGAGTGCCTCTAAGCCAGTCTCATGAACTGTTTCCTATTTTCAGAGGGCAATCTGAATTTTGGAATAAAAACACTTGAGGAAATCAAATCTCAGAAGATGAAGGAAAAAAATAAGAGACACAGTGGTGAGTTAGTACAGTCAGTACTTTAGGTGTTAGCTGAGCACGTGTTTCGATGATAGATGGTGGCAAATAAGCATGTTAGTAATAGACACAAGGAGACAGCGTGTGGGAAGATGCTCTTTTCAAAGTTCTTGGAAATCTGTGGCTTTATTAGTTTAGTTGAAGATGGAAGTGGTTCAAGAGGAACTGAGTTGTGTTTTTGGGCTATTCAGCGTATTTTCCTTGAAACAGTAGATCACTGTATTTAAAGCTATGTGGTTATTCCACAAATGCTTGAAAGTCTGCTCCTAACGTCAGCCTAGAGTCCTAAATTGTGATGTGCTGCTCATTTCTTTGTGGTGTTTGAACATTTGCCAGTTAACTGTAAATTCATGCATGTATACAAAGCTGTACGCAGACCAGGAAGCTGCTGATGCTCCAACTGAGTTTCTGGGTGTGCATTACGCTCCTCTTAACATGTGTGTTGGGGGCTTACAGCAGTGCTTACAGTAGAGCTATTTGACCTGCAGTGTGGGTTAAGGTGGGTAACATAGAAAAGGGATTCGGTGTTACTGAAACACTGGATATGTTACTTTTATCATAGTTAGCTTTGTTACATCATGTCTAAAACTAGACTGAAGCTCTTCAGGGCATTGTCCTGTCTTCTGTTTCTGAGAAGTACTTAAATGCTTTAGGGAACTGAAGCTAGAAATACACCCTTTTGTTTCAGTCATTTCACAGTTTAGCTTTCTAAATGTCTCTTTGTTTATCAAGTCTTTAGGGTGGAGTAAGCTCTGTGTACTTACAAATTGCTGCATCAGACATGCTAAAGCAGTGTTCCATGTCATTAGTAGGACCGACTTGGTCTTATCTGTTGTTTTAATATAAAAATCTGAAATAATCCATTCACGTATGCTGACATGGTTTGTAGAAAAGCATGACCTACAAATGAGTAAAGCACTAAATAAATAAATAAATAAATTACTACTTGCTAGAAATAACCATTGCTATAATGTTGCCTTAAAATTATATGGTACATGTATATAATGCTCATCTTCTGTTGGTGATGCATGAATCTGAGTAACAGGTACTTTTGGCTGCAGGAGCTGTGTTCACAACTCTTACTGCTTGGAGCAGACTGCACAGAGAGTTGCACTAACAGCCTGCTAGTGATATGCAGATCAGAACGTTTGGGAACTGGGTCATTTATGGGAGCTGTCAATCCATGCCATGATGGTGTTGCAAGTTGGATTATTGAGGGCTCTTTTTGTAACGGGGTTACTTACTTCCTTGACACATTAGTGAAAGCCTTCTCTCAAGACTATGGCTCTTGCTAATACATAACACAAATGGAAACAATTTCAAATACTTGCCAGCAGGCTTTGCTTCCTTTTACCTTCATGCGGATTTTTCCTGTAGCCTATGTAGTAGGGAATATTGTGTTCAGATAAATAGGGTTTGGGCAACAGGCTGTTATTTACTTCCAATATTTTACCGCACTTCAAAACTCTTACTTGAAAACTACTGTAGAAGTTGAAATGATGCTTCAGGTCATAGTTTGATCTGTGGAATTATGAAACTCCTTGTGGTATTTGATTAAGGAGGCATTGGGGAGGCACTGGGGAGGCAAGGACAATCCCCAGACAAGGACTGTATATCTCGAAACAAGACGCTGCAACTCATGATAAGGAAGTGGTAGACAGACAGAGAAACAAATGGAAGGACTATAAATCTCAAAACTGGACATTGGAATTCATTATAAAGATACAACAAATGGAAGAATTAGCAACAACCAGCGCTTGCAATTAAGAAACATGCCAACTCAGCAGATTCCTGACCAAAGGTGAAAAGTACACTGTGAGGAAGACTCGGGGTCTTCCTCCCAAAGACCCCTGCCCACGTCCCAAAGACCCCTGCCCACAATTCTTGGGAGGCTCTACGCAGGCGCAAGGTGCCAAAAGGCTAATTAGCATGAGAAGCGAGGGAAGGCGGGGATAGGTAAGGAATATGTATAGGCGCTTGTAGAATATTGATAGATTGATTGTATAAATTCAAGACTGCTTTCTGCCTTGGGTATGCACGATAGGTGGAGAGATCCCCTGTGCATCATCCAGCGCTGCAATAAAGACTATACCACTTCAAGGAATTTCGGCTTCGATCTTTGAATCATATTTGAACACTTTCTTTCTGTGATCAAAAAGCTTCCTTAAACACAGCCTCAAGCTCAATTACACCAGTGTGTTTTTAATTTTCTACGGCTGGTTATTTCTATAGCAATACAGAATAACACTGCTCATAATTCCTGAGGTGGGGGGAACTATACCAGCCTCTGAAAGGGTGCTAGCAAGCACTTCTAATTAGCTGAAAGCTTTTGAGGTATCAGCCCATTGTTTTTTCAGGGAAGGGGGAATGGGAGCCATACTTTGAAACTGAAGTGCTAGGTGCTTAATAAAATGGGTCTGCCAGAATTGTAGGTGTGGTGCTAAAATATGAAGCCTGGCATGGTGGTAGGCCTTGGTGAATCACTGGATCCATCTTTAGGTGTTGCAGAAGTGGGATAATTTGATCCTGCTGTAATATGAATAGTATTGAAATGTCCTACCAACTGAATTAGCAATGTTAACAACTATCTGCGACTCAACTAGAAAATAACCTGCAATCTCATGTATTTGCAATTCACTTTATAAACTCATTGCCATCCATTATGATGATGATGATGTAGAAACACCGAATTCAGGAATAAGGTTTTGTAAATTGATATCATGTTGTCACTATAGTATTTCAGTGAATTGGAACAGCAGAATTCCATGGGTAGTACTTTTTAAATGTACTTGTCAGCTGGGCTCTTAATTGCATGCCAACTACGATAAGACAGCAAAGGTATACTTATTGGTGTGTTTACATTGGTGTATTTATATTGGTGTATTTATAGACGAAAGAAGGGAGTTTGCAGCCACTTTATGTACCTGTGTAGAGGTTCAGCTATGTGTAATTATTTTCAGATTGTATGTGCAAAAAGAAGGATTTGGCAGCATTAGCCACTGCTGCCACTGTACAAATAAAGACTGTTGTGCCGTTGTACTGTTTACATTAACTATAAATACACCACAGTAGAGAGAGACTAGAAATTCCAAGCTTTTACTGAAGAGTCATACTATAGTTCTTTTTTTTTTCTTAAGCCAAGCACAGCAGGGAGTCTGCAGACAAAACTTTGAGTGTTGTCTGCTTTAGAGCAACATCCAGCATCATAAGTTCTTGTGGAATATGACTGAGCACTTTTATCTGGTGCTTTTTCTTGCTGTAAAGATGCACCTGTAATCTTTTCTCTGAGCTTCAAGTTTCAACATATTTCGTGTCCAGCTAGTAAGAGCATGAAGTCTCTCAACTTTAACTAATTTCCTCAGCTGGTTAACTATATAGTTATTTAGCATTAAAATATTTGTCAATGTATGCACACGTGTGCATATGTGCACAGTCTTGTCTGCACAAAAATCCAAATGTATCCTGTTCTGTCATTTAAAGAGTGACAAATATGAATTACTTATGATGTAGATATGATTGACCTGTATTTTCTAGATACATAGTTGTGGTCTGATCAGCTAATCTGAATATCAGCATCAAGTAGATTCACAGCTCAATGGCCGTTTTCTCCTAAGATGACCAGCTTCATTTTCTCTTCTTTTGAGAGAAATGGAGTTGAGTAACTTTGTGTGATGAGAATGCTCTTTTCTGTAACCTTTTTGTCTCCTGTAAACTTAAGAGTAGAGCATGGTTCTTTCATCTCTGAAAAGTGAAATGACATATTCCTTTTAAATCATTATTTTGGGGAATGGTCTCTGCCATGCTATTGTTGCATGTTGACATACCTGAGTATATATGGAGCACCTATACAATTTTGGACTGGAGAAATTCTGGAGTTAAGTGGTAAAGAGAGCCTGTGGAAACTTCTGCAGAGTCTCATGTTCTTTTGTAATAGTACTTAATAAGGAACAGATTTGTAGGTTATCTAAGCAGATAACTCAAGAACTTGTTTCAAAATCTAAAGATCCCTTTTGAACAGTAATTTCAAGAAGTATGTATTATCTCACTACACCGCTGTCATAATATGTCAGCATATCTAGATGTCTGTTTTCTATGAAATTTGTAATCAGAGATGGATATCATCACTTTCAATACTCTGCTAATTGACCAAACTCTGCATGGAAAAATTGCAGTTGGACAAACATAGATATACCCAGGATCTATCTTTAATGCTAGGTAAATGATTTGATCTTTAGAATGGTGTCCCAGGGATGTACATGTTGCTTTTAGCTACAGGCAACAACAGAAGGCATAAGTGTTACTTAGTTCTGTCTCCTCCCAACGTATCCTCTGTGTCTTGCTCTAAGAACAGGTGAACTTGATGTTTGTGGACGGTACCAGCTGAAATGCTGGGTTCACCTCCCTGTGGAGAAAACTGCTTGCTGAATCTCCAGTGCATTGCAAACAAAATTAAACTTCTTGTAAAAGAAGAGATAAGGCTGCTTACCCCAAACTGGAGCTTGCGTATGTGTATTATCTACTTCATTTTTAAATTGTGTTTGTCAGGCTCTGGGGATGGCATCTGAAATAGTTTTTAAGCACTAAATTATTCTATTCTATTCTATTCTATTCTATTCTATTCTATTCTATTCTATTCTATTCTATTCTATTCTATTCTATTCTATTCTATTCTATTCTATTCTAATTGTGTCTATTTCCACCCAGAACATGAAGACCAGCTTCTTGTAGAGCCACCTTTTTTCCACGAAATCTCTCAAGAGCGAATGTATTAGCCTAAAATGTGTTTGGTAGATTGTTGTTTTTTTTTTTTTTTTTATGTAATTCTTCTTTAGTTACCTAAGGTAATACAGTGTAGTCGGTTAAAATATAAATAAATTATACTGTATCTTTTTGATTTCTCCCTCATTCCCCCAATTCCAGCCCTGTCTTATGCTTTCTGAGCCAAAAAAACCCACTTCTGTGGTTTAATGATATGAATTATTGCTTGTTTGATCAAACAATGTTTTCATTCTACCTTCTGTGCTACTTTCCCAGGAAACTGATAATGAAAAGAAGCCAGCTCCCTAGAATTTCAGACATGGCAATGGAATCTGCTCTAATCAGTTCAGTCCCTACCATTGCGTCTCGTTTTGCCTTACTACAACTGGAAAGTGATACTGATTCAGAGCCTGGAAAAGGCAGAAGTGGCCGACGTGCTGGTAAATCTCTAGCTTCAGGGTGTAGATCTATAAATGTGAAGAAAAGAGAGAAAAGAAGAAAAAGGAGAGAACAGCAGCAGAGTGAGGCCAATGATGTAAAGGGATTATATTTTCAACAGTGAGTAAGGTTGTTGTCTCATCAAGAGTTTTTGCTGTCCCTGAAAAGTCATTGGTTTTGGTTTTCCCTGTGAAAGAAGAACTACTTAATTGCAGATTACATCTTTACATTGTCCTGTCTTATGTTTCTGAGAAGTACTTACACGCTTTAGGGAACTGAAGCTGGAAATACACCTTTTTGTTTCAGTCATTTCACAGCTTAGCTTTCTAAATGTCTCTTTGTTTATCAAGTCTTTAGGGTGGAGTAAGCTCTGTGCACTTACAAATTGCTAAAGCAGTGTTCCATGTCATGAATGGGACCGACTCGGTCTTATCTGTTGTTTTTCATATACAAATCGGACAGAATCCGTTCGCGTTTTGCTCCTTGAGCTCTGTCGGCATTGTGTCTACAGATGTGTCTGTGTGTGGACGTGTGCCTGGGCACTCCCGGCGGCTGCTGGGCCAGCAGCTGCGAGCAGTTGTGAGCGTGGCTCGCCTACTTGGAGACCGCTTGTGTTTGAGGGAAAACTCAGCCTTTACCGCTGAGCTCCACCGGAGCCGTGAGGAGACGCTCTCCTCCATGACGAGCGCGGCGATGGAAGCCGCATTTCGCACCCCTGCTTTGACCACAAGCAGACGGCCCCCTCCACCCTCCCCAGGACTCGAGGGCGAGCTGTGCGCGTCCCTGGGGGCCGGGGGCTGCCCCCCGCTGCCCCCCGGTGTCCCCTCACACCCACCCCTCAACCCCCGCTCCGCCCGCGCCCTCCTGCCGCGGGGGGCCGCTGTGCGCGGCGGGGCGGCGCCGCCGAAGGTTGCGGCCGTTGCCTAGCGAGGCGCTGTCACCAGCAGCGCGGGCGGCCCAGGCGAGGCCCGCCGGCCCCTCAGCCCGCCCGGAGGCTGCCTCCCGCCGCCCGGAGCAGGTTTGGAGCGGGGAGCGACGGGGCCGGGGTCGGGGCTGGGGCTGGGGCTGGGGGGAGCCGCCCCACAGCGCCGCTGAGCCGGCATTTTGCTTGGTGTTTGTTTGAGGAAGTAGGAAATGGGATCTCTCCCCTCCTCCGCCCCTCCCCTCCCGCGACTGGTTTGGGTGTCATTTTGGGAGGGGGGGGCGGGGGAGGGGGAGTCAGTAAGTTTTCAGTATGTGCTCGTGATTGCTGTGCCCTTTCTGAAATGAGCAGGATTTCAGGCTCTTGCTTCTCTTTCTTGGCTTCCCTTTGCTCTGTTCTGTACAACAAGGCTTTTTGTCAGCTTCCAAAGTTTCTCAGCTCTGAATGGACAAGCCCTCAATGCAAATGGGTGTGAGTGAAATGCCAAAACTCTTCTCTTTGCAACCACAGAAGACTTGTGTTTCAATCTGGTTGCATTTTCATGCAGGCTGAATTTGATGTGCTTAGCTGGTGAGTTCTGCCAGTTGGGTAACAGAGCAAAAAGGCTGCGTGGGAGTTGAGCAAGAAGGAAGTTCAGCAAACTGTCCTTTGCATGGCAAAGCCTCCTTGACTGAGAATCAGCAAGAGCAGAAGATGTGTTTGGGATCCGGCAGCATTTGATACCCATCGAGGCTTTGGAGTGTTTCTGGTAGACATTTGTAAAGAAATCCTATTCGATGCTTCTTCTTGTGCTTCAGAATTAATAGATGGGGGGCAGTATAAGGAACCATGGTTGCTGAAATATATAACTAATAAAAAATAGTTCCATATGGGCATAAAGAGACGGATTAAAATCAGAGGAATGCTTGGTGTGTAGTAATCACAACTATTTAAAATCATACCCCCCATGTAAGCAACACGACAGCTTTCTGTGCTTCTGAAATTCTAAATACTTGGCCCTTGTAAGCAGAAGATGGCTTTCAAGCACGTGTGTGTCTGTAGGTATAAATTCAGGATAAAAAGGTTTTGTTTGAATAATTTCTGTTGCCTATGCATCGGTACTGTAGCAGTGAGAAAATAAGGTTCATTGTAAGTCTATGCTTTATCAAGAGTTCATTAACAAGATCTTACAATATTGTTGCTTCATCCGGCAGTATAACATCCAAACAGAAAGTCTGACCACTTTCAGACCAAAGGTTAAGTCTGCTAGCTTAGAAGGTAATAGAAGCAAAATTAGTTTCTGCACTGGTTTAACAGTTGTTAACATATCTGCTTTTTTTATCACAGTTCCTTTCCAGGGTGTAATGTTGCTTATGTATTCTTTGGGAAACTCTTCAACATTCTGTTTCAGCAGGGAGTTAATTCTTTATTATTTAACTCGGAGAACATTTTTTCTTAGGTGCAGAAAATTGCAAATGAGGTGAACAGAGGAATTGTAACAGATCTCGTAATGACTTCCTGAATACTGAGTGGGGAGCACAGAGATGGAGGCCGGCATGGAGGAGATCCTGGTTAAAGTTGCAGTAAGGGTCAGACCTCTGCTTTCCAAGGAAGTACTTCATAACCACCAAGTATGCGTGAGATTAGTCCCAAATACACAACAAATAATCATTGGGAAAGACCGTGTCTTCACTTTTGATGTTGTATTTGGCAAAAACTCAACCCAAGAAGAAGTTTATCCAGTTTGCATTAAACCTCTTCTAGTGTCTTTGGCTGAGGGATATAATGCTACAGTATTTGCATACGGACAGACAGGTTCTGGGAAGACTTACACCATTGGAGGAGGTCACATTGGTACGTTGTAAAAAGTCTTTTTTTGTGTGTGTGTGAACAATGTAGTTCTGCAAATTAAGTATTTAATACATAACAGATGATGCTTGAGAATTTTTAAGAGATAATGAAAAAATGTATAGCAAAAAAAGACATATATATTCCAAAGTTTATGTGATGGTTGTGTTCTAAACACAAATTCTGTGTCCGTTAGGCTATACCAAAAGTATGAGAGAAAAAAAAAATAAAAAAAAATTAAAGTGCTCTTTCCCATTCTCTATTCTAACAGGCAACTTACCCTACTTTCTGAAACACAGTGCTTTAGAAATTTTGGCTCCATTTATCCTACTTAGAAAGTATCTGCTTTAGGTAATTGTATGAAGCAAACTCACTCTTGGACTTTTTTCAGAGTCTGACAAAGAGATTTCATAGATAAATTTCATGGAATAGAATCCTAGAATGGTTTGGGTTGGAAGGGACCTTAAAGATCACCCAGTTGCAACCCCCCGCCACGGGCAAAGATGTCACCCACTAGACCGGGTTGCCCAGGGCCCCATCCAGCCTGGCCTTGAACACCCCCAGGGATGGGGCATCCACAGCTTCTTTGGGCAACCTGTGCCAGTGCCTTGCCACCCTCTGAGTAAAGAATTTCTTCTGAATATCTAATCCAAATCAACCCTCTTTTAGTTGGAAAGCCATTCCTCCTTGTCCTATCATTACACCACCTGCCAAAGAGTCCCTCCAGAGTCCCTCCCCAGCTTTCCTGTAGGCCCCCTTTAGGCACTGGCAGGCTGCTGTGCCTAAAGCCTCTTCTCCAGGCTGCACAACTCCAACTCCCTCAGCCTGTCTTCGTAAGAGAGGTGCTCCATCTCTCTAAGTATCCCTGTGGCCCTCCTGGACTCTCTCAAATACTTCCACGTCCTCGTGCTGGGGGACCCAGAGCTCCAGGTGGGGTCTCACGAGAGCAGAGCAGAGGGGGACAATCACTTCCCTCCCCCTGCTGGCCATGCTGCTTTTGATGCAGCCCAGGATATGGTTGGCTTTCTGGGCTGGAAGCACACATTGCTGGCTCAGGTGGAGATTCTCATCATCCAACACCGCCAGGTCCTTCTCAAGGCTGCTCTCAATCTGTTTTCTGTCCAGACTGTAGTTGTGCTTGGAACTGTTCCAGCACAAGTGCAGAACCTTGCATATTGGCCTTGTTGAACTTTATGTGGAATTCAAATTTTGCTTTTTTAAAGGCAGATATCTGAAACTCTACTATTCGACTTACTTGGTATTTCCAAGTCAGTGTTTCTCAAACACCTGAGACTAGAAACTACTATTTTTCTGTATTAGTTCGCAGAAGAATTCTTCAGCTTCTGCATGTATACAATTTTGCTTTCTGACTTTCCCTGAAATCGTGTATCACCAGCTCTGGTTATCTTCCCTTCCGTATCGAGAAGTCACAATTTGTTTGTCTGTTCTGCTGAATAAGAGAGAAGAAGTGGAGTAGCAGGAATTAGAAGACTATCTGGATTTTTCTTGGTCCTTGATTCTGAATTTGAAACCCTGAAAATTATGTATTCGTTCTTTTTGCATAAAGGATTTGAAGTTTTATCATTAATTCATTAGCAAGTTCAAAATATTTTTTTCTTCTAGCGTGATTTTTTACTAATTTAATTTTCTTGTAGTCTCGTACCCGCAGAAAGTAGTAAAGTTCTGTATCATTTCCATGCATTTTTGATCAACAGAAAAGCAAATCTTTACATGAAAACTTGGGAAAACTGAGCTCTTCCTATTCCTTATTATATTGAGTGATAAACCTCGCAGACTTCTCTTTAGTTTTAGTCTTTGTAATTTGTGTGACAGAATGACTGCAAGTGTCTGTGACATCTGTGTTTCTATTTTAGCATCATTTTCAGAGGATGAAAAAGGCATAATCCCACGGGCTATTCAGGAGTTATTTCAGCATATTTCTGAAAACCATAACATCAATTTCCGAGTGAAGGTATCTTATATAGAGGTTTACGAGGAAGAACTTTGAGATTTATTGGAGTTGGAGACCTCTGTGAAAGATTTACATATCTGAGAAGATGAAAACGGAAATACAGGTAGGATTTCAGCTCTAGAACTTCGTGCATTTGATTTCTGTTGTGTGCACAAATTATTGTTTCCATCTCTTGAAAAGAGAGCTTACCGATGACTAATACTAGACGAAGTCACATTTTCAAAATATCAATTCAGTTTAGCTGATCTGAAGCAGCCTTCATTTGAGATTCCTATGAACAATATCAATGTTCCTCCAGAAGCAGCATCAGGTGGTAAGGTAGTACTGTTACTGTTTCTGCAAATTCAGCATAGAAACACAATTGTGCATGATTATTCAGTTGAATGAATGCTTTAAGATTAAGCCTTTGCTTCTCACTTCAAAGTTATATTTGTTAAGCTACTTATGCTGTAAATATCTGCTTCCATTCCACTAAGAACTATGTTCTTAACATAGGGTGGGAGTCACTTTTACTACAAACTTTCAAAATTTCTGTCTTTTTTTTTTTTTTTAACTGACAAAGTAAGCTTTGAGCTAGGTTTGCTCATACTTTTTTTCTAGATAGCACTAGGTTGCAAATTGCATAAGACGATGTGTAAACACCTAAGTGTATTCTGTGTATTCTGTTTACAATACTGTTTCAAATGGTGTGACAAAATACACCCATATATTCTATTTCTGCAGGTTTCAGATGTGCTGTACTTCATGCTTTCCACATACTGTTTTATTTTATTTAGCTATGTGCTACGACCTTATAATAATGCAGGCTTGTATGCTTCTGTGATTTGTGTTTATAGATTGACTTTTCATAATTGCAGTAAACTTTTACTGAAAAGTTTAAAATTAATGTAATTATTCTGATTTTCTTTTGGTGTTTGAAGTGATTGTTGGTGCTAAGGAATTCCAAGTAGAATGTGCAGATGAAGTGATGAGCCTGTTGGAAAGTGGCAATGCAGCTCGTCACGCAGGCACAACACAAATGAACGAACACTCTAGTCGATCACATGCCATTTTTACTATCAGTATTTGTCAGAAACAATCTGCAGAGTCTCAAAAAAAATAGTGATCCACAGGATTCATCTTGGAAATCAGTCCAGATGATTGCTTCAAAGTTCCATTTTGTGGATTTGGCAGGATCAGAGAGGGTGACAAAGACTGGAAATACCAGTGAAGGATTCAAAGAATCAATTCAAATCAATAGTGGTTTGTTGGCCTTGGGAAATGTCATCAGTGCTCTTGGAGACCCAAAAAGGAAAAGCATACATATTCCATACAGGGATGCTAAAATCACTCGCATTCTGAAAGACTCCCTAGGAGGGAACGCCAAGACTGTCATGATAACATGTATAAGTCCATCCTCATCAGACTTTGATGAATCTTTAAATTCGCTCAAATATGCAAACAGAGCCAAAAACATTAGAAATAAACCAGTTGTCAACTACAACCCTGATCAAGACCGGATTGATGAAATGGAACTTGAAATCAGATTGCTCCGAGAAGCTTTGCAGAACCAACAAGTTGGTAATCAGTGTTGACATGACTTAAATCAAGAAAGAACCCGAATCAGTTTGCTAGAAGAACAGCTCACCCAGCTTCAAGTTCAGTGCTTCAGCTACAGAAACTGTTTGGACGAAGCCTTCCCATTCCTGGTTGATTTGAATGATGAAGTTAGCTTAAAAAGCAGGAAGCTCTCACCGTGCAGCAAATTGACACTGGAACTGGCACCATGCAAGAGCCCCATCATATCACAATTCTTCAGCTGAGGAGAGAACTAAAGAACTGCCAGGTATTTCATTCTAAGTTGATTGTTTAGGTACCTATGAACAAATCAGGAAAGCTGATGTGTCTGTCTTGTAGGAGGAGGAGATAGAGTTCCAACAAGTTAGAATTTTATAAAATCAACCTATTTTCATTTTTCACACTGAATTCTGGTAAGCCTGTAGATTGTTACCTCGCAATCGCATACACAAATTCTGGCTTTTCTTGGTTCTCATCATCCTAAATTACAGCTCTGTTATTTATTCTTCATTTTTTTTCTCTGGCTTATTGTAAAGCTCTGCTTCCCAGGTTCAAAACAGTGTAAGAGCTGGGTTTAAACTGAAAGATACCCAGGTAAGCATGCCATCCACAGCTCGGAGGAGATGGTTAGGGAAATGCTAAAATAAACAGGGCAATAAAGGCTCTTGAGCAGCTCTTAAGAGTTGTATTTACTTGAAAGATATAGGTTGTACAGAAAAGATAGAGTTGTACAGAAGTATCTGTCTTTAGAATGGTAAGACATAGTGTGTCTATACTTTGCATTTGGCTCCTAAAGGTTTTCTGGAAGGCCAACTACATTTGGAAGTAACCTTCAATCACTATTGGATCACTTACCCAGAAAAACATCTGAAAAAAAATAACATTATAATTTCTTTAATCTTTAGGCTCTTCTTTGAGATGAAAAATGAGGAGGGCCATCCTTATTTTTTTGTTTGAGAAGTGTATTAATATTATGATTGATGCTGAGATTTTACAGCCAAATCTCACAGCACACCGAAGAAAGTAATTGGATTTAAATACCCACTTTGTAAGGTAGTGTTGGTTATGGGTCCATTATTTCCTTTGGGAGAAAGAAACTTGTCAAAACAAAATCAATAGATGAGAAACAGAAGTAAAGAAACGATTGGTGGAAACCACTTTTGAAGGGAGCAGCTGATTCCCCAGAGGGCCATGCTGCCATAGCCACAGGGACCTTGACAGCCTAGAAAGGTGGGCTGACAAGAACCTCATGAAGTTCAGCAAGGGCAAGTTCAGAGTCCTGCACCTGAAGAGGAACAACTGCAGGCACTAGTGCATGCCGGGGGCCACCCTGCTGGAAAGCAGCCCTGCAGAAAAGGAGCTGGGCGTCCTGGTGGCCACCAAGTTGAACATGAGTCAGCCATGTGCCCTTCCTCCTAAGAAGGCTAGTGGTTTTGTTGGCTGCACTAGGCAAAGTGTCACTAACAGGTCAACAGATGTGATCCTTCCGCTCAGTGAGGCCACAGCTGGAGTAGTGTGTCCAGTTGCAGTTGCAAACTGTATTTTGTGGTGCGTTATACACAGCATAGGCAGCCAGTCAAAAGAGGTGATTCTCCCACCATATTTAGCATTGATGTGGCCTCACCTTGAGTATCGTGTGCTCAGGGGCACCCCAGTTGAAAAAGGATGTGAAGATAATTGAAAGTGTGCAGAGGAAGGCAACAAAGCTGGTAGAAGGGCTGGAAGGCAGGTCCTATGAGGAGAGACTGAGAACACTTGTGTTGTCCAGTCTGAAGAATAGGAGGCCAAGAGGCGACCTCATGGCTCTCAGCAACTTGCTGAGGAGGGAAGGTGCTGGTCTGTGCTGCTGGTAACTGAGGGAAGAATGCATGGGAATGGCACAAAGCTGTGGGGGATGTCCAGTTCACGCTGGACATCAGGGAAAATTTCTGTACCATGAGGATGGTCAGACACTGGCACCGGCTTCCTAGCGAGCTGTTTGGTGCCCCATGCCTGTCAGTATTCAGGAGGCGTTTGGGCACTGCCCGCAATAACATGCTGTAACTTTAGGTTAGTCCTGAAGTGGTCAGCCAGTTGGACTTGATGATCTTTGTAGGTCCTTTCCAACTTCTCTACTGCATTCTGCTTGATTCTGTTCAGTTCCGGGCTCCCCCATGCAAGAGATTCAGGGACATAATGGAAAAAGTGCAGCAGAGGGCCACAAAGATGCTTAAGGGACTGGAGCACCTCTCCAATGAGGAAAGGCTGAGAGAGATGGGACTGTTCAGTTTGGAGAAGAGGAGGCTCAGTGGGGGATTTTAGCAATGTCTTACAAATACCTGAAGGGAAGGTGCAGTGAACGTGCAGCCAGGACAAAAGGCAGTGGGCACAAGAGCTTCTAGGCTAACATCTGGAAGCACTTGTGTACTGTGTGGTGGCCGTGGCTGTGCACTGGAACAAGTTGCCCAAAGAGGTGGAGTCATCCTCTGAGACCATCAAAAGCCACCTGGACATGGTCCTGGGCATCCTGCTCAAGGTGGCCTTGCTTGAGCCAGGGGTTAAACCAGGTGACCTCCAGAGGTCCTTTCCAGCCTCAGCTGTTCTGTGATTCTATGGTGGGAGAATTTGCCATATATACGTCCCAACTTTGCAGTTCCAATCACATCTTTGAACAACAAATAAATATATGTATGTATTTAATTTTCCAACTTCAAGAATAACAATGCCTGCTTTTCCACTGGCTGAATTTTCCTTTTATTATCTAGCAGGCTCTAGCTATGGATGAGGAAGTATTCATCCAGAAGGATCATGAATTGAAGATATTGCAGAATCAGATAAAGACATTAATACAGGAAAATGAAGAGCAACTGGAATCTTTAAAGAAGGCTGAAGAAACACATAGATTACAGGTATTTTTCCTCTGGCATATATTACATGTATCTATATCGAACCATCCATCCACTATAGGAATGTACTCATGATTTCAAGACAGATCCTTCAGAATTTTTTTGGATGTAAACACCTACCAGTCTTACAAGCACCTTGTTTGAATTAGAGCTGTATTCCCTAATGAGCTGAGATCATCTAGTGGGTGAATCACAGTACTGTGATTCCTGAAGTTTGTGTATCAGCCTAACTGCCACAGCCTTCCTGTATGATATTAAGTGATTCATTCACCCTCTCTTTGCTTCCTGCCTTCCTCCAGATCTGTGTTGTTGCTAAGTTGTTTCAGGACGATTCATGATTTAGGACTTGAAAGGCTTTAAAAGATTGTTTAGAATCTCAAAAAGACCATCAAGTTCCTACGGAATGCTTTAATTGAAAGGCTGTGTAGAAACATGCTTTGTTATATCTTTATTCAGTGTGAGAGTAAAGTATTGTTGCCTTTTGACTTTTTAAGACAGAATTTCATCCTAGTATTCTGAGAGTTTACTATTACAAGAAGCTGAGTGACACAGTGGAAACACTGCTTGCCTCCTTCCCTCTCTAGATCTTGTATATGCTAATGAAATTGTAATGGGTAGTAAGTGAATAGCATTTCAAGATCCAGGAGACCATATATAGGATAGTTGATAGATCTGACTTTATAGGATGATAGATCTGACCTTTTTTAAAGGGAACAGCATAAACATGGCTAGTTAGTACTCTTCTCCTTTTTCTCCTTTTTTTCCTTATTCTCCTTATTCTCCTTATTCTCCTTTTCCTCCTTTTCCTCCTTATTCTCCTTTTCCTCCTTTTCCTCCTTTTTCCTCTTCTTTGCTGATGGCTTGGGGAGAGTCAATGAATGAAAGGTAAGTACACTGGTCACCATCTTTTCCTTCCCTCTGTAACTTTTTTTCTGTTCTGTCATCTCTGGATAGGCTTTTTTTGTGTGTTTTCCTTTTTTAACCCATACTGCATATTGTCAGCTTATTAGACTGAAATAATCCATGCTTCTAATACACATAGATGCTTATATACGATTATGCTTATAATTGTATCCTATGGAGGATACGAGGCAGATGTTATGAACAGAAACAGTTGTACTGTAGGCAAAAGATCGCAGCTCTCACTTTTACTTAAAAACAGAAAAATCAGTATAATAATTAAATCAAATGCTTGTGTCAAATGGCTTAAAGTTGTATGCACAGGAAAGTGTCGTTTCAATGATACATGACAGAATAAGAACTGTAAAAGTAGCATGTAAATGTTTGTACCCATGTATTTATGTAACAGGTTATGCACTATGGGGTTGTATGTACAAGGGCATAAGGGACAGAGTCTTATAGGGATTAAAAAAAAAAAAAGTTGCAAGGTGGAGTTGCCCATTACTACTTCCACAGTCATAAAATGTATGGTATTGACATATATATTCTTTTTGCTATGACACAGAAATATTATGTATTGTATTCCAACAAAATGTCAATTTGTGGGGCATTGTCTATGTATGGGGAAAGGACTTGCAGTCTAAGAAGATGAGAAAAAAAGAATAAATAAAAAATATATGATTCAAAGTAGGAGAATGCATACTTTAGTTAACTATCTCTAGCTGTTATTCAAATTTCCTGTTGGTAGGCAAGATTTTCGATGTATTCTGAAAGGAACAGAGAAGACTGAAAATTGTATGGTCTTGGCCTTATGGATAAATCAGTTCAGTGAAGATATGTAATTTTGAACAATGCACAGAGATTGCTGTAGGAAAGGCAAGTAAGTTCTTCAAACTAGCATTATCGACAAATTTGAGGCTGGGTAGAAAAGAAAGTAACGGTTGATACAGGGGATCCTGGGGTCACGTCCAATTTTATGAATGTTAATTAATAAAAATAATCTTTCAAGTTGGACCACTCCAAGAGGAAGAGGAAGCCTACATGTATGTACATTTCATTCTTTAAACTCAGACCATGTGCTTCATTTGAACATTTTTCTTGAATTACCGTTTTATTTATCCATGAACACACAAATAAGGCAAGCAAGGGCTGATAAATATGTCATCTACTTCTCACTAGATGTCTAAATCTAGCTGACATAATTTATATAGGACAGGTCCTTTAGAGACAAAAATGTCTCAAAAAAATGATTGGAGTTTGGGGAGAGGTAAGATTCTACCTGTCATGCCAGAGAATTTTCAGTTTGTTGCAGAATTTGCCTGTGCACTGCAGAAGAATTTAGAGTTAGTGAATGATATACAAGAAGACTGACCTTTATAATGAATTTAGAAAGGTATGATGCAAATCTGATGATCAGCAACCGTTTTTGTTTTTGTTTTTTTCATATGAGAATGAAAAAATGGTGGAACAGCAAATCCTTATTGATCAGCTAAAAGAAAAATTAGAGAAGTTTATGGTTGTGAAAACTTGGGACTTCTCAAGTGCTTGTGGAGATGGGCCTGCTGTTACGGCATCTGCAAGAAGGCCATACAGTGTCCCACTCACAAAGAGTCTGCTACACTCGCTTTACCCATCTTCAGGGACAGAGACACGAAAGGTAAGGTCTACCTAAGCATTATATTTTTTTTAACAGTTATTGTTCAATAATTCTATTGGGCGTGACAAATTATGGTGACCTCTTGTCAGCTGCTGTTTAGCTTTGAAGCATTTTAGCATTGAAGACTGAAAAAGTACTTTTGAATGTCTTGCAACACACGCTATGTCCCAGTTGTCCAAAATCTATGGGCTTACATTTTGAATCCCAGAATGGCTGGAGTTTGAAGGGACCTTTAAAAATCATCTAGTCCAACTCTGCCATGGACAGAGACACCTTTCACTAGATCAGGTTGCTCAAAGCCCCATACAAATTGACTTAAAACACAGAATTTATCACAGTCATAAAGCTGTAGTCTTTAGTGATCTTTTTGTGCAATGTTTAACAGTTCAGATAGGAAGCATTCCCAAAATGAATGATTATTCTGTACTGATAAACTGAACATTTTGGGTAATAAGTTGGTAACAGTACCTTCTTTTGCACTTGGGACAAGTGTTCTAAGCAGAACCTTCTCTTGCAAAACCTTCTGGTACACAGGTACTCAGAAATATTATTTAAACACCTGCAATTCTGCATACAAGGTCAGGTAGTGATAGACTTTTAAACTGAAATACTATTGGAATATCAATGAAGAATTACTGAACTATTCCAAGTGTTTTTTTGGTGCTTTTTGGCAGGTGTATACCAGTCCCCCTGCTTTTTCCCTGGCTCGGATGATGGCAGGATTCCGTGCTCGTAGCCAGATGATACTGAGCTACATAGAAGATCAAGATGAAGTCCTTCACTGCCACCTCTCTATCAGAGTGATGAAGAGAAAGAAAATACAGACAGTCAAAAGTAATTTATTTTTTTTTTCTCATTTAGGTAATTTTTTCTTTAACTTTTGTTACAGATAAATATATAGCAAATATAATATTACTGCCTAATCCTACTGTAATGTGAGGCCATTTGTGATACTACTTAAAATAAATTTGCAGGACCAACTAGGCATATTATGAAACTAGTTTAAAAACCACATTTTTTTGATGCGATAAAGATTGCATGATCTTTGTTTTGGGGACATCATCCAACAAGATCAAGCATGGGAAGAAGAAGGTGCAAATGCTTATGTAAGCTTTCTCAGTTTGGCACTCTTCTCTTTAATATCATGTACTTTATATAAAGTTAAAAGAAAAAAAAATCCCTTTGTGTTTAGAATGTATCATGTTTTCCATTCTTTCTTAGGCATTCAATAAACAAAAAATGGACACGAAAACAGGCTTCTCTGTGCTTTCCCTTTGAGCAAAGTGACATGAAATGTCAAGTTGACAAGTCCAGCTTATGTGACAAATCTGTGCCACAGACTGATACAGCCACAGGTAAAATGGAAGTCATGAGAGTAAATTGTGTTAGATATAATACTAGAATATGCAATAATGTCTTTATCACATGTAATTATTTTTCTCATCAAAATGTCTTTATTTGCTACAAATACTTTTTTCATTATAGCTCAACATAAATTTATTTTTTAATTATTTTCCTTTTCCCTTTTCTGAAATTGACATCAGTGACCTTAATGTTTGAGTACTACTTACTAGCGAGAAAGCACTTGACCTACAAATCTAGTACTAGTTCAAGAAAAGGAAACATGCTATTATTTCATCAGAGGTGCACTGAAAACACAAGGTGCTTGTATAAAAGAAAAAAGCTGACCATTTTTAAAAAACGGTCAGAATTGTCACATTTTTATATTCAATTTGTTGACATTGGAAAGGTGAAAGATAGCAATCCCCTTGATCTTTATCCTCTAAATGCTCCTATTAAAATGGAGAATTGGGGTTGGCATGGGCTTTTTGCTCCTCTGTCATACTAGTTTAAATGTACACCCTGAAAGCAGAGTGTCAGCAAAATACAGGACATTCTCTAGCTGGGCATCTTGATTTTGGCACAGAGAAGTGAAGTGAAGATTTGATTCTCATACTAGTTTTACTTGCCCTAGAACAAGATGGTGAAGGTATTGCAGAAACCTTGAAAGAGTATGAAGTCAAATGAAGTAAAAGTCCAGCAACTGGAAAAAGACTTCTTTTATTCTAGAGAAAACCAGCAGAGAGCTGAAGAAGAAATTGAAGGGCTTTTTTGGAGAGTCACCCCATCAACTAATGGCACCTACTAAATGTAAGTACATGATCTTAAAATGCTTTTGTGTTTGTCAGTAGATCATTTGAGGGGTAGCAAACAGACAGAAGTATATCAGATAGACATAAAACTCATATTTTTACTGAACTAACTCTTATCCAGGAAGGTACTACATCTCCCCACACTTGCAAAGGAGAGACAACATCAGTTTGTAATAGAGGCAGTGGTATAACACTGTTCTAAATTCGTGTTTGGTTTTCTGTGGATTCGAGCATAATTTCAGAAGCTACAGTCTCACACTGTTGTGGTTGAGAAAACGGTATTTTATGATCTGAAAGACTCTGAATGGCATTATAATTAACAAATGTGTAATATGCTATGCTTTTAGATGCCAGTATTTTAAACAATCAACTTGATTTTGCTGCCAGCACTTGATTTCATAGAAGTTATTTCTTGGAAGATTGTCAATGAGGAGGTCCATACTTCCAGTTAACTAAAATCATTCTTTATTAAGGTTAAAAGACCTAGATATTTGTAGTAAGAAGATAAGCTTCCTAATGTGATCTATGCTTTGACCAAAAAAAAAAAAAAAAAAAAAAAGGACCAACAAACAACTATGAAAAGTTTTTTTGATTGTTCCAGGTCCTACTAACCACAACTCAAACTTAAAATGAAGTAGTTCTAGTGTAGAAGCAAAAATGGTTTAATCATTGTCATTATCTTGGTTGTCTTACACCTCACACTGCCACCACCACCACTTCACACGCACAGTGCAGCCTTCTTGGCCCCGTGTTTCGTCTTAAGGCTCAGTGTGACTCATTCTTCCTCTTAACTGATGGTTCTATTTCGTCACACTTGAGGTAGTGCCATGTCTTTGTAACACGTAGATGCTGGTCACATATGCATCTGTTGCTACCAGAGTGAATTGAGGTTTAGCTCTCCAGGCAGGATAATAAGCCTAGAGGTTCATTACTCGAAAGTATGCTGTGACGGTGTGAACATGAATATTGCACAGGTTGGACTGTAAATGAGCATGGGGAAGATTATTCTGTGTCTAATACACAAAGAAGCATGTAGTCCAGGACATGTTTTGCTGTGAGGAAACATCCATCGCAGCCAAACTGTAGCGAAATGTAGAAGGATGAATGTCCCTGTGAATTTCTAACTTTTTCAAATCCATATGTTTGTAACGTTTGTAAGAAGCGCTCAGTATTTTTGTATAATTACCTTTAGTTATCTTTCCTCTGAATATATTTTGGGGCATAATACAATGTAATAAAAAAGTGATGAGCTTTAAAAATAACAAAAATCCCTGTGTACATTAAAGTCACATTCAAAGACTATGTTTTGTGTGTTCTGCTAATGAAATTGCAGACTACTTTTGAAAATACGAAGAATTTCATATTTTACTGTCATGGTTCAGTTGTTTTAAGATTGCCTAAATTGCAAGTTAGAATGGTGAAGCTTGTATTACAAGCAAAGAGCCAGCGGAAAGTAAAAGACACAGTCTTTTACTTCCTTGTCTTTCGGGTCCTTAACATACAATGGTGCTAGCTCAGACCTAGGAATCACCAGTCTTTATCTTGTTCCCTGTCTCAAGTCCCCCCTTTTCTTGAGCCTAAGCAAATTCTTTGGCTTATTACAATCCTTCTTGATTAAAAGTTTTCATTAAATTCTTACCAGTTTTGACTTGGTGCTTGTTTCAGTTACACTTCCAGGTATCATAATCTAGTCCTTCATACAGCACCAAAATGCACATTGTACCACTACACAAGTCAAGACTACTACTCTTAAAAAGAAGATCAGGATTCCTCTAAACGATTGCTTAAGCCAAGAAAAGTTGGGTAACCAAAAAGGTGATTTTGTTGCATAATTCTCGAAAACCCCAGGAGGTGTCATCTTGAATTACCTTATGTAATCACCTTAGACTAATCACCTTATTACCGTAGTCTTTCCCCAAATGTTTTCGTGCTCAGTCTCAATTCCTTCTGCCTCATTTACACACATACAGCAACTAATATTGATTAAAGTGCATCCTTCCCCTTGGGAGGCAAATAAAAGGTCTAGTGCCTAAAACATTGATTTGTTCTAGTTGCTTGCACCAAACTGTAAGATGTTGTTGCAAATATTGGTTTCCGAAATGGGTTAGATCTTCTCCTTTGTCCGGCATTTGGTAAGGCCTGCCATCCAATATCTCCAAAGGGGCTTAGTTTGACCAAGTTTGCTCCTGGGGGATGGATGGAGCCCGTGGTAGGGAGCCATGTGGGAGCAGTGCTTGAGGAGCTGCTGCCTTTGGCAGCCCCTGCAGGCTCACTTCGGGAATCCCGTGTGAGGGATGAAGTTCTGTGTTTTTTGTTTTGTTTTTGTTTTGTTTTGTTTTGTTTTGTTTTGTTTTTCTGAAGAAACCGGGTGTTTAAGAAGGAAATGCAGAGTTGCCTTTGTTTGGCACTCGATGGTCTTGAGGTCTCTTCCAACGTAGACATTCTGTGATTCTGTGAAGTCACAAACGCCAAGGCATCACACTGGCTGGCTCTGCAGCACAGATGCCAGGAGTGCTGCTTGGCATGGCGGCGGCGGCGCGGTGCCCCAGCCCCAGGCCCATCCCAGCCCCAGCGCACGTCGCCCTCCGCTCCCCCATGGAGCCCCCCGCCGCCTCAGCAGCCCCGTGGCGGACGCCCCATGGTAGAGCCGCCCCCGAGGAGAAGGAGCCTGCAGCCCTCTGCCCGCAACGCACCGCACTGCACCAAGCGCCGCGCAACGGCTGCCACCACCGCGGGGGCTCCTGGTGTGAGCGGCAAGCGGTGGCAAGGGGGGGCTGTGCTTCCTGAGTCAAGCTGCTGGACTCCGGCTTGCCTGGGCAATTGCCCATGTTGCTGAGGAGGCAACAGAGCCAAAGCCCTTCGGGCTGAAGATCCAGCACAGCTGGGGAGGCTTTGGCATTTCTGCACAATGCTGCTCAATCCTGCTTGGGAGCCCAGCCTCAGGTGCGGAATGAAGCCAAGCAAGCTCGAGGGAAACTGTGTGCTGGTAAGTTGTCAGTTCTTGCTTTCTTTTTCATTCCTCACGCCTAAGAAAACCTAACTCTTTCAAGCACCTGTTTGAAGACACGGTTTGATGGACTTGATTCTGGGTGTGCTCCTTAAGCTTGTTCGGCAGCTGTTGAACCCCGCTACACTTGCAGGAGACCTATGCTCGAGTTGATGCTTGCTGTGATCAAGCGGTGTTCTTTTGCTCTTCTTTGCTTTGGGGATGGTGGGTGAGGTTGCAAAGAGTTTTCAGGAGGATTCTTCTTTTCCTTTGCAGAATCCCAGACTGCGTATTAGAGCTGCTCTTCATCTCTGCTCGGAAAAGCTTCACGGGCCAAAAGAGAATGGAGATGAGGAAGGCAATGGAGAATGATGAGGACTATTTGCAGTCAGCACGCGTAAGCTTTGTGAAAGAATCAGGTGCATTTCTGTAGTGGTAGAAAGCGTGGCTGGAAAGACTTCCTAAGAACGTCAAGTCCAATTCATTGTTCTCAGTTAGAGCAATCCCGTAGTTTAGACTCCTGATAAGGTATTTGTCTGTAGGCAGCTGCCAACTTGTCCAGCTAATCCAATTCAGCCTGGAAAACAAGCAAGCAAGCAAGCCAAAAGCACAGAAACCTGCAGTTTATGGAGTGCAACTGTCTCCTTTCTAATCTCATGGGTTTCACCAAGTTTTGGGTGACTCCAGGGCTGGCTTGCCAGGGAGACTTTCTTGAATTGCTGGCAGATCAGCCAGAAGGGCAATACAAGGCCCTGGCTAAACACAATCTGTAGGCTGCTTCTAGATCAACAGTTTCCTTGGTTACTCCACAACCTCCACAATCTCCACTTGCTTCGAAGCTGTGAAGATTGCAAGTCCACTTTGTGTTTTTCAGCCACTCTGTGTCAAACGCTAAGAGTTTTCACTGGCTGTTAAAACAGAAAGGACAAAGAGCCCCTCCTCTGGGTCTTCAGAAGGCTCCTAAGATCCCCCAGACTGGCTAAGTAGCGACGCTCTAGTATAGATGCATCTAGATGCAGTAGAGCTAGATGGTGGGAGAGAGGCTCTAGCATGGACGTGACACGCTTTGACAGCATCTTTTCTCTGACAGCAACTTCTGCCTTGGCTCTTCCCATCAAGCCAGAGCAGTTTCTTGGCCTGCACAACCTGCAGACTGACCTCTCGTGTGTATCCGTGCTGGACTGAGGGTAATGTTTGGAACACACACTGATGCTGTATTCACTAGAACTTTGAGAAGAGAGCGCAAGAAGCTAACCTGCATACGAGTTTCTTAGGTTTCTGTAGAGAGAGAGAGATGTACATGCATACATATTTACTTCTGTCTTTGCTTCTTTCAAGATATCTTTTGTTCTCCAAAATGAATCCTCTGACTGTTACTAACGTATGGGACACACCTTGACACTCTAATGGCATAGAAATACTTTTCAGCTCATCCTTGCTATTGTTTCTGGATTGAAAAAATAATTGTGAATATGATTACCTGCTTGGAATCTTTTTTTTTTTTTTTTTTTTTTTTTTTAGTATATATCTATTCTATTATGAAATCCTATAAAAAGGAGTGAACTCAAGAGGAAAAAAAAAAAAGAAAACAATTTTATATCCACTTCTAAATTAGCTCAACAAATGAAACAGTAAAAAATGCACATAATATTTCTTCTATCCCAAGATTTCATGGTACAATAGTTCTTTGCCTAACCCTGCAATAGCCCCATAGGCATTGCAGTTGCTTACTTGTGTTCTTCTCCTTTGCTTGTGTTTAGTGTTTGCTTTTCTAATGTTACAACATTGGATTGATTTACCTCTTTAGGTATCAAGAGAAGAAGGCATTTGCTTCAGAGGACAGTACTTTGATGCTTTCCAGGGCTAATGGCCAAAGTTCTCAAAGCACTTTTTTTTCTTTTTTTTTTTTTTCCCCATCAGTGATTTATACATTTGTCAATCTTTCCATCTTCATTTACAACTCCGAATTTAGGTTTTAGGTGAACAAGAACCCTGAAACCAGCTGAAGCCATATCAGACATGAAGCCATATCAGACATAGTAAGGACATGTGTCTGTGAGGAAGTAATTCAGAGTGATTCTCTGGTGTCCTTTGGACAGCTTTCCTCTGGTCCTCTGCACTAAGCATCCCCAAGGGATATTTCAAAGCTCTCGGAATGATCTGTCATTCTCTCTTCCACTAGAGTCTCCATTAGAAAAGCGTGACTATTCCTTGCCCATGTGGAAAAGAAGTCCTCCTTGCGTTGTTTCTAAGCAAAACCTCTTTCTTGTGTTCTATGGACAGAAACCACTTGGCTAGATAAACTCAATCATTGCAAATGGAAGGAGTGGAACTACTTCAGCACCGTGCTTCGGCTTCTAAACAGAACTGTAATGTAGGTGGGGACGTAGCAAGAGGACATGGCCAAGCCAGGGTGGACTTGAAAGTGCCGTGTCCGAGCCACAGCAAGAAGTCCGTGATTGCCCCTTGGAGACTGCTGCTCACCTAGTAGCACAGCAGCTGGAACGCTTCTGGATACTGCTGATGGATTGCCACGAATCAGGCAGTGACACAAGCTACGAGAACGACGGAAGTGACTGGAAGTGATGCTTCTCCCTGTTCTCCATTGCAATTTGTGAAAGAAAGGAGAAGAGAGGAGAAGAAGAAAGGAGAAGACGGGAGGGAAGGGGAGGGAATGAAGAGAACGGGAGGAAGGGGAGGGAAGGGTAAAAACGAGAATGGGAGGGGAGGGAAGGGCAGGGGAGGGCAGGGGAGTTCTGGGGAGGGCAGGGGAGGGCACGGGAGGGCAGGGGAGCAGAGTGTAGTGGAGTGTAGGGTAGTGTATGGTAGTGTAGGGTAGTGTAGGGGAGGGGATTGTTTGGTGAGGAGAGTGTAGGGGAGCGTAGGGGAGGAGAGTATAGGGGAGTGTAGGAGAGGAGAGTGTAGGGGAGTGTAGGGAAGGGGAGTGTAGGGGAACAGAGTGAAGGGGAAGGTAGGGGAGCAGAGTGTAGGAGAGTGTAGGGGAACTGAGTGAAGAAGAGGGTAGGGGAGCAGAGTGTAGGGGAGTGTAGGGGAACTGGGTGAAGAAGAGGGTAGGGGAGCAGAGTGTAGAGGAGTGTAGGGGAGCAGTGTGTAGGGGAGGTGTGTGTAGGGGAGTGTAGGTGAGGAGAGTGTAGGGGAGTGTGTGTGGGGGGAATGTACGGGAGTATAGGGGAGGAGAGAGTCGGGGAAGGAAGTGGAGGGGAGGAGAGGGAAGGGGAAGGAGGGAATATTGCCTTATTTGTTACCTTTTTACTGTCTTCGTGTAGAGCTGTGACAGGCAAAATAAACTATGTTGGTGAAAAGGACGTCTTTGTCTGGTGTGATTCCCGCTCCCCCAGTTTAAATTAATCAAGAATAATCTGCTCCTGATTGAGGTCTTCCCTTACTAGTGCAGTGCTAGGACCTACGTGCTCAATGTGCTGAGGATGTGCAAGAGTCTTAGAAAACAGTCAAGTTTTCCTCCCTCCTTGCTTCTTTATGAAATAAACATGATATCATACAGCACCGGGCTGTTTTTCATGATGGAAATTCACTTCTACCCTGCACAACAAAGCTTATGATATATCCAGACCAGAGCTAAGCCGTCAGCTTGGGCAGCCACTGTCAGGCGTTCGCTTCTGTCCAGTCGCCCCTTGGGGAAGCCACTTGCACTGGTTGCTTTCCTCACAAGTTTACCAAGTTTGCGTAAAGCTCCAAAGCTCAGGCCTATGCAGACACAGACCTGCTGCTCCTTTAACACACAAGAGGGGGCTATTGTTCACAACAGCTTTTCCAGTGCTTCTCTCCGTTTTTTGTTGGAAATCCAGTCCTTGCTTGCAGATTGGCTTTTTCAATTCAGTGATTAGTGGGTACTGGAAGGTTCAAAAACAACACCTGACAATCTTGTCCATACGTAGGTAAGGAGAGATCTAAGGAAGGAACAGGTTGCAATACCTAAGGCTTATGCATCGCTCAAGCTTCCAGTTGAGCTGTGAAATCCACGCCTCAGGTCACTTGAGGTACCAGGAGTCCCTGTAGAACATACAGGGGTCTCCAGCAGTGAGGTTCCCTGAGCAGAGGGCTTCAAGAGCTCCACAGGGAATGAAAAGAAGACTTGTGATATCCATGAGGAATGTGGCTTGCTCTCGGCAATAGAGACAAATTCCTTTCTGATTAATGCTCCACCCTGCTCCACTCCAGGGACAGATGCCTATGGCAACCTGGTCCCAGTACGTAGTACTAGGATGAGGTGGCAGGGACTGTCCCCATTCATTTTCTTTCTTCAGGGTGGCCATGCCTCCTCTCTGGCTGAAGGTGGGCTTCATGGACCGTGTGAAGGGGAGAGGTCTGGGGAAGGACTGAAAAACTTGAGAAATACTCCGAGGATAAATCAAAAGTTGGTTGCACTGAAGTAGATAGGAAGTGCAAATGATAGCCTGGGTAGATTTGCTGCAAAGAATCTGAAGAATCTGGGTCTGCTTGCCAGAGCACTCATCCCAGTGGCTCATGATTTCTTTTGCACAGTTTTGGTTTGTTGTTCCCCAAGTCAGGATGGAATTTTGGGAATGCTCTTACACTTACCTCATGAAAGAAAGACATGTTCTTTACTAGGTATGATTTTACCTGCTTAGATTTAGGGTACTTAGGCTATGCTATACAACTCTTCTTCACAAGAATAGTCTTCTCTATACAACTCTGTATAGTTGGTCTAATGAAATGAAAGGAACAGTGTCAATTTACAGGAACAGTGTCAATTCCAGCATTTGAAGCAGTGCTGTGGCTTCATAATTAATAGACAGCTTTTAGAAGAACAGACAAAAATGATTCTATCTATCTTTATTTCCTGTGTAGATTTACTTAAGTGGTTCTTTCCCATTCATACTAATCCAGCTATTCACATACAGACCGGAGTTATGCACTAAAAAATTATGTCACTCTGTCACTTTCTGTCATGATGTAATTATTGCTTACAAGCAGCAGTCAATTGAACAAAGCCTTTCACATGACTGGCTGTCTAACAACTATGCTGCTGTTGTATTTCCCAGGTGAACCACTTCAGAATTTCATAGAAGTGAAGAAGGATGCCTATATGGTATGCTATCTGGCTACCCAGGTGTAGTCTGTTGGTTCCAAAACTGCCTGTCTTCACCTTGGGCAAAAGAACACAAGGTACTCAATATTGAAAAGATACCAGATAAGCATTAGTATCTTGAGTGTCGTAAGTACTCCAAGCCCGAAGGGAATTGCCACATTTCCTCTTGGCCAGCACAGCCGTGGTGTTTTTAATATCTTGGAAAACAAAATGATCAGGTATGCTGTGAATCAGCTGGCAATTTGCTTTGTGGCTTTTCTCATGAATTCTGCATGCTTCCTTTCTTTGGAGATACTTGACTTGTACATCCAGGTCTTTCTTCTTTAAGAAAGTAGAAGCATCTCAAAAAGCAAAAAGTTACCAAGGTGTTTGAAAACAGGAGTCCAAATCTAACAGATGTAGGGATTTATAACAGAGGAAGTGGAGACAAAGATCAGCCATGAAATAGATCTGAGAAAAACACAGGTAGCAGTGTCACGTGCGGATAAAGGAAAAGAGATAACCAAATGTCTTTCTTGAAGTGGAAAAATAATGGGGAAAACAAGACTCATGGGAAAAGCAAGCATCTTAGCTGGGTGGGAAAAGCAAGCATCTTAGCTGGGATTGACAATAAGTAAAAAGCTACTACGCAGAAGTCTGTAGCTGTTGTAAAGTTGCCATGCCATTTTGCAGAGCAGAACGCAAACACATCAACGTGCATTCTGGGCTTAGAGGAAGAAGCTCGTGAAATCTTGGTAGTTCTCATTCTGAAGTGAAGGGTCTGTAATGTGCATATTGAAGCAAAAGTCACACTTGTACAATATGTATAGAATTCCCTGGAGCATTTAACAAAAACGCCTGACTGGTAAGGTAGGACTGGTTAGAAATGCTCGCAAGTTGGGTGACAGCTGATGACTAGGTTACAGTGCAGAGTAACCTTGGATTTCAGATGACAACGTTGCGGTTGTGCCAGAAGATAAGCTGTAGATCACCTTACATGAGCATGACATTTATTTCACCCATTCTTGTAGAAAAAGGGAAGGATTCATTCATTAGGAGGAAAGAGGCACAAGAATACAGTGTGCCTCTTTGATTTGTTCCGTACCTAGTTGACATCAAGAAATACAGACCTAGAAACCCAATGACAATCTTATCTACAACTATGTCCAAAACCTAATTTGATGGAAATCTCAGAGCATGTGCTACTACAAGACTAACAATGAAGATCCTCTGCCCAGAAGAGTCTTTCAGAAAATGCTTCTCTCTACTCCAAATCGTCTCAGAGCAGAAGCCACTGAAAGAAAAAAGAGCCTTGCTGCAGAAACACATAGCTTTCCTAGTGAAGATTTTTCAAGACTTAGTGCTGGAAGCCTGTTGTCCGAACTGAGCAAATGACTGCTTGAACAAGAATTTGTTTCCAGCAGCCTCTGCTCCACAGTGGCAACATCTGGCCAGAGGAAGACAGGAAGCCAAGAGGAGACTTGCCTTTGTATGTGTGCCAGCCTCAGTCAATCCTTCTGCACACAATTCAGCTGTCACCCCCATGGAAGACAAACACCTGCGAGGAAGTACAGAAACTGCTGGGATTGGAGGTGGTGGTATTGCAACCAGCTTTGGCTGCATTCTTCGACAAGTCCGGCTGTTCTACTGGATGGAAATGGGAATGCAAATTCTGGCATGACAACTAACACCCTGGGATGAAAGAGGACATCCAACAGGAGACTGCAAGACAAACTTTCTTTCAAAGGAGGAAAGAACAAGGACAAGATCATATTTTTACAGATTTGTTCTTGCATTGCTTCACTCTCTCCAGCACGATAAAATGGTGACACTGATGGACAGATTTTCAGTCTTCTTCTATGCCGGCTAGGGCTATATTAAGGCTTGCTCGGAAACAACGAACCCGGAGGGTCCAGTTGCACGTGGGGCTGCGTAAAGGCTCCCCTGGGGAGTTCACTTGTACCCAAAGCCTTCCTTTGGGGGCACATTTGGATGGGCGAAATGGGCTCGCAACGCGTTTCCTGGGGCCCAATTTTTAAGATGTCTTCTATGCCGGCTAGGGATACATTAAGGCTTGCTCGGAAACAATGAACCCGGCGGGTCCAGTTGCATGTGGGGCTGCGTAAAGGCTCCCCTGGGGAGTTCACTTGTACCCAAAGCCTTCCTTTGCGGGCACTTTTGGATGGGCGAAAGTGGCTCGGAATGCGTTTTCTGGGGCCCGATTTTTCAGTCGTCTTCTATGCCGGCTATGGATATATTTAGGCTTGCTGTGAAAGAGTGAACCCGGAGGGTCCAGTTGCATGTGGGGCTGCGTGAAGGCTCCCCTGGGGAGTTCACTTGTACCCAAAGCCTTCCTTTGGGGGCACTTTTGGATGGGCGAAAGGGGCTCGCAACGCGTTTCCTGGGGCCCAGATTTTCAGTCTTCTCCCACGCCGGCTAGGGCTATATTTAGGGTTGCTCGGAAACAACGAACCCGGAGGGTTCAGTTGCATGTAGGGCTGCGTAAAGGCTCCCCTGGGGAGTTCACTTGTACCCAAAGCCTTCCTTTGGGGGCAATTTTGGATGGGTGAAAGTGGCTCGGAATGCGTTTCCTTGGGCCCGGATTTTCAGTCTTACGTGCAGGTAAGGGACATATTTAGGCTTGCTATGAAAAAGTGAAGCCGGAGGGTCCAGTTGCATGTGGGGCTCCGTAAAGGCTCCCCTCAGGAGTTCACTTGTACCCAAACCATTCCTTTGGGGGCATTTTGGATGGGCGACAGGGGCTCGGAGTGCGTTTCCTGGGGCCTGGATTTTCAGTCTTCTCCCATGCCGGTAAGGGATATATTTAGGCTTGTTGTGAAAGAGTGAACACGGAGGGTCCCGTTGCATGTGGGGTGGGTGAAGGCTCCCCTCGGGAGTTCACTTGTACCCAAAGCCTTCCTTTGGGGGCACTTTTGGATGGGCGAAAGGGGCTCGTAACGCATTTTTTCGGGCTTGGTTTTTCAGTCTTCTCCCACTCTGGCTAGGGATATATTTAGGCTTGCTCGGAAAGTGTGAACCCAGAGGGTCCCGTTGCATGTGGGGCTGCGTAAAGGCTCCCCTGGGGAGTTCACTTGTACCCAAAGCCTTCCTTTGCAGGATCTTTTGGATGGGCGAAAGGGGCTCGCAACGCATTTCCTCGGGCCCAGATTTTCATGCTTCTCCCACGCCAGCTAGGGCTATATTTAGGGTTGCTCGGAAACAGTGAATCCAAAGGGTCCAGCTGCATGTGGGGCTGCATAAAGGCTCCCCTGGGGAGTTCACTTGTACCCAAAGCCTTCCTTTGGGGGCACTTTTGGATGGGTGAAAGTGGCTCGCAATGCATTTTCTAGTGCCAAATTTTTCAGTTGTCTTCGATGCCAGCTAGGGGTATATTTAGGCTTGCTCGGAAACAGTGAACTCTGCGGGTCCAGTTGCATGTGGGGCTGCGTAAAGGCTCCCCTGGGGAGATCACTTATACCCAAAGCCTTCCTTTGGGGGCACTTTTGGATGGGCGAAAGGGGCTAGCAACGCGTTTTCTGGGGCCAGATTTTTCAGTCGTCTCTGTTGCCGGCCAGGGCTATATTTTTGGGTTGCTCGGAATGAGTGACACCCGGAGGGTCCAGTTGCATGTGGGGCTGCGTGAAGGCTCCCCTGGGGAGTTCACTTGTACCCAAAGCCTTCCTTTGCGGGCACTTTTGGATGGGCGAAAGGGGCTCGGAACGCATTTCCTAGGGCCAGATTTTTCAATCGTCTTCTATGCCGGCTAGGGCTATATAAAGGCTTGCTCGGAAACAACGAACTTGGAGGGGCCAGTTGCACGTGGGGCTGCGTAAAGGCTCCCCTGGGGAGTTCACTTGTACCCAAAGCCTTCCTTTGGGGGCACTTTTGGATGGGCGAAAGGGGCTCGCAACGCGTTTCCTGGGGCTGAATTTTAAGTCGTCTTCGATGTTAGCTTGGGCTATATTTAGGGTTGCTCGGAGTGAGTGAACCCGGAGGGTCCAGTTGCATGTGGGGCTGCGTAAAGGCTCTCCCGGGGAGTTCACTTGTACCCAAAGCCTTCCTTTGGGGGCACTTTTGGATGGGTGAAAGGGGCTCGCAACGCGTTTCCTAGGGCCCGATTTTTCAGACTTCTTCTATGCCGGCTATGAATATATTTAGGCTTACTGTGAAATAGTGAACCCGGAGGGTCCAGTTGCATGTGGGGCTGCGTAAAGCCTCCTCTGGGGAGTTCACTTGTACCCAAAGCCTTCCTTTGCGGGCACTTTTGGATGGGCGAAAGGGGCTCGCAACGCGTTTCCTGGGGCCCAATTTTTCAGACGTCTTCTATGACGGCTAGGGTTATATTAAGCCTTGCTGTGAAAGAGTGAACCCGGAGGGTCCAGTTGCATGTGGGGCTGCGTAAAGGCTCCCCTGGGGAGTTCACTTGTACCCAAAGCCTTTCTTTGGGGGCACTTTTGTATGGGCGAAAGGGGCTCGCAACGCTTTTTCTAGGGACCGGATTTTCAGTCTCCTCCCATGCCGCTAAGGGCTATATTTAGGCTTGTTGTGAAAGAGTGAACCCGGAGGGTCCAGTTGCATGTGGGGCTGCGTAAAGGCTCCCCTGGGGAGTTCACTTGTACCCAAAGCCTTCCTTTGCGGGCACTATTGGATGGGCGAAAGGGGTTCACAACGATTTTTCTGTGGCCTGATTTTTCAGTCGTCTCTGATGACGGCTAGAGATATATTTAAGGTTGCTTGGAATGAGTGAACTCAGAGGGTCCAGTTGCATGTGGGGCTGCGTAAAGCCTCCTCTGGGGAGTTCACTTGTACCCAAAGCCTTCCTTTGGGGGCATTTTGGATGGGCGACAGGGGCTCGCAATGCGTTTCCTGGGGCCCGGATTTTCAGTCTTGACCCATGACGGCTAGTGTTATGTTTAGTGTTGCTCGGAAAGAGCGAACCCGGAGGGTCCCGTTGCATGTGGGGCAGCGTAAAGGCTCCCCTCGGGAGTTCACTTGTACCCAAAGCCTTCCTTTGGGGGCACTTTTGGATGGGGAAAAGGGGCTCGCAATGCGTTTCCTGGGGCCCGGATTTTCAGTCTTGACCCATGACGGCTAGTGTTATGTTTAGTGTTGCTCGGAAAGTGCGAACCCAGAGGGTCCCGTTGCATGTGGGGCTGCGTAAGGCTCCCCTGGGGAGTTCACTTGTACCCAAAGCCTTCGTTTGCGGGCAATTTTAGATGGGCGAAAGTGGCATGAAACGCGTTTCCTGGGGCCCGATTTTTAAGTCGTCTACTATGCCGGTAAGGGATATATTAACTCTTGCTCGGAAACAGCGAACCCGTAGGTTCCAGTTGCATGTGGGGCTGCGTAAAGGCTCCCCTGGGGAGTTCACTTGTACACAAAGCCTTCGTTTGGGGGCTCTTTTGGATGGGCGAAAGGGGCTCACAACGATTTTTCTGTGGCCTGATTTTTCAGTCGTCTCTGATGACGGCTAGAGATATATTTAGGGTTGCTTGGAATGAGTGAACTCTGAGGGTCCAGTTGCATGTGGGGCTGCGTAAAGGCTCCCCTGGGGAGTTCACTTGTACCCAAACCATTCCTTTGGGGGCATTTTGGATGGGCGACAGGGGCTCGGAATGCGTTTCCTGGGGCCCGGATTTTCAGTCTTCTCCCATGCCGGTAAGGGATATAATTAGGCTTGTTGTGAAAGAGTGAACCCGGAGGGTCCCGATGCATGTGGGGTGGGTGAAGGCTCCCCTCGGGAGTTCACTTGTACCCAAAGCCTTCCTTTGGGGGCACTTTTGGATGGGCGAAAGGGGCTCGTAACGCATTTTTTCGGGCTTGGTTTTTCAGTCTTCTCCCACTCCGGCTAGGGATATATTTAGGCTTGCTCGGAAAGTGCGAACCCAGAGGGTCCCGTTGCATGTGGGGCTGCCTAAAGGCTCCCCTCGGGAGTTCACTTGTACCCAAAGCCTTCCTTTGCGGGCACTTTTGGATGGGTGATACGGGCTCGGAATGCGTTTCCTGGGGCCCGGATTTTCAGTCTTCTCTCATGCCGGTAAGGGCTATATTTAGGCTTGTTGTGAAAGAGTGAATCCGGAGGGTCCAGTTGCATGTGGGGCCGCGTGAAGGCTCCCCTGGGGAGTTCACTTGTACCCAAAGCCTTCCTTTGTGGGCACATTTGGATGGGCGAAAGGGGCTCGCAACGCGTTTTCTGGGGCCGGTTTTTCACTTTTCTCCCAATCCGGCAGGGCTGTATTTAGGTTTGCTTGGAAAGAGCGAACCCGGTAGGTCCAGTTGCATGTGGGGCTGCGTATAGGCTCCCCTGGGGAGTTCACTTGTACCCAAAGCCTTCCTTTGCAGGCACTTTTGGATGGGCGAAATGGGCTCGAAACGCGTTTCCTAGGGCGCGATTTTTCAGTCGTCTTCTATGCCGGCTATGGATTTATTTAGGCTGGCTGTGAAAGAGTGAACCTGGAGGATCGAGTTGCATGTGGGGCTGCGTAAAGGCTCACCTGGGGAGTTCACTTGTACCCAAAGCCTTCCTTTGCGGACACTTTTGGATGGGCGAAAGGGGATCGCAACGCGTTTCCTGGGGCCCGATTTTTCAATCGTCTTCTATGGCGGCTAGGGCTATATAAAGGCGTGCTCGGAAACAACGAACTCGGAGGGGCCAGTTGCATGTGGGGCTGCGTAAAGGCTCCCCTGGGGAGTTCACTTGTACCCAAAGCCTTCCTTTGCGGGCACTTTTGGATGGGTGAAAGGGGCTCGCAACGCGTTTCCTAGGGCTGAATTTTAAGTCGTCTTCGATGTTAGCTCGGACTATATTTAGGGTTGCTCGGAGTGAGTGAACCCGGAGGGTCCAGTTGCATGTGGGGCTGGGTAAAGGCTCTCCTGGGGAGTTCACTTGTACCCAAAGCCTTTCTTTTGGGGGCACTTTTGGATGGGTGAAAGGGGCTCGCAACGCGTTTCCTAGGGCCCGATTTTTCAGACTTCTTCTATGCCGGCTATGGATATATTTAGGTTTACTGTGAAATAGTGAACCCGGAGGGTCCAGTTGCATGTGGGGCTGCGTAAAGCCTCCCCTGGGGAGTTCTCTTGTACCAGAAGCCTTCCTTTGCGGGCACTTTTGGATGGGCGAAATGGGCTCGAAACTTGTTTCCTAGGGCGCGATTTTTCAATCGTCTTCTATGGCGGCTAGGGCTATATAAAGGCTTGCTCGGAAACAACGAACTCGGAGGGGCCAGTTGCATGTGGGGCTGCGTAAAGGCTCCCCTGGGGAGTTCACTTGTACCCAAAGCCTTCCTTTGCGGGCACTTTTGGATGGGCGAAAGGGGCTCGCAACGCGTTTCCTAGGGCTGAATTTTAAGTCGTCTTCGATGTTAGCTCGGACTATATTTAGGGTTGCTCGGAGTGAGTGAACCCGGAGGGTCCAGTTGCATGTGGGGCTGGGTAAAGGCTCTCCTGGGGAGTTCACTTGTACCCAAAGCCTTTCTTTTGGGGGCACTTTTGGATGGGCGAAAGGAGTTCGCAACGCGTTTCCTGGGGCCCAATTTTTCAGACGTCTTCTATGACGGCTAGGTTTATATTAAGCCTTGCTGTGAAAGAGTGAACCCGGAGGGTCCAGTTGCATGTGGGGCTGCGTAAAGGCTCCCCTGGGGAGGTCACTTGTACCCAAAGCCTTCCTTTGCGGACACTTTTGGATGGGCGAAAGGGGCTCGCTACGCGTTTCCTGGGGCCCGATTTTTCAGTCGTCTTCTATGTCTGCTAGGGCTGTATTACGGCTTGCTCGGAAACAACGAACCCGGAGGGTCCAGTTGCATGTGGGGCTGGGTAAAGGCTCCCCTGGGGAGGTCACTTGTACCCAAAGCCTTCCTTTGGGGGCACTTTTGGATGGGCGAAAGGGGCTCGCAACGCTTTTTCTAGGGCGCGAATTTTCAGTCTTCTCCCATTAGGTAAGGCATATATTTAGGCTTGTTGTGAAAAAGTGAACCCGGAGGGTCCAGTTGCATGTGGCGCTGCGTAAAGGCTCCCCTGGGGAGTTCAGTTATACCCAAAGCCTTCCTTTGGGGGCACTTTTGAATGGGTGAAAGGTGCTCGCAACGCGTTTTCTGGGGCCGGTTTTTCACTTTTCTCCCAATCCGGCTAGGGTTGTATTTAGGTTTGCTCGGAAAGAGCGAACCCGGAGGGTCCAGTTGCATGTGGGGCTGCGTAAAGCCTCCCCTGGGGAGTTCACTTGTACCCAAAGCCTTCCTTTGCGGGCACTATTGGATGGGCGAAAGGGGCTCGCAACGCGTTTTCTGGGGCCCGATTTTTCAGTCGTCTTCTATGCCGGCTATGGATATATTTAGGCTTGCTCGGAAACAACGAACTCGGAGGGTCCAGTTGCATGTGGGGCTGCGTAAAGGCTCCCCTGGGGAGTTCACTTGTACCCAAAGCCTTCCTTTGGGGGCATTTTGGATGGGCGACAGGGGCTCGGAATGCGTTTCCAGGGGCCCAGATTTTCAGTCTTATCCCATGCCGGCTATGGATATATTTAGGCTTGTTGTGAAAGAGTGAACCCGGAGGGTCCAGTTGCATGTGGGGCTGCGTATAGGCTCCCCTGGGGAGTTCACTTGTACCCAAAGCCTTCCTTTGCGGTCACTTTTGGATGGGCGAAAGTGGCTCGCAACGCATTTCCTCGGGCCCAGATTTTCAGTCTTCTCCCACGCCAGCTAGGGCTATATTTAGGGTTGCTCAGAAACAGTGAACCCAAAGGGTCCAGCTGCATGTGGGGCTGCGTGAAGGCTCCCCTGGGGAGTTCACTTGTACCCAAAGCCTTCCTTTGCGGGCACTTTTGGATCGGTGAAAGTGGCTCGCAACGCATTTTCTAGTGCCAAATTTTTCAGTTGTCTTCGATGCCAGCTAGGGGTATATTTAGGCTTGCTCGGAAACAGTGAACTCTGAGGGTCCAGTTGCATGTGGGGCTGCGTAAAGGCTCCCCTGGGGAGTTCACCTGTACCCAAATTCTTCCTTTGCGGGCACTTTTGGATGGGTGAAAGGGGCTAGTAATGCCTTTTCTGGGGCCCGGATTTTCAGTCTTCTTCCATGCCGGTAAGGGATATATTTAGGCTTGTTGTGAAAGAGTGAACCCGGAAGGTCCAGTTACATGTGGGGCTGCGTGAAGGCTCCCCTGGGGAGTTCACTTGTACCCAAAGCCTTCCTTTGCGGTCACTTTTGGATGGGTTATAGGGGCTCGCAACGCGTTTCCTAGGGCGCGATTTTTCAGTCGTCTTCTGTGCCGGCTATGGATATATTTAGGCTGGCTGTGACAGAATGAACCTGGAGGTTCGAGTTGCATGTGGGGCTGCGTAAAGCCTCCCCTGGTGAGTTCACTTGTACGCAAAGCCTTCCTTTGCGGTCACTTTTGAATGGGTTAAAGGGGCTCGCAACGCATTTCCTGGGGCTGAATTTTAAGTCGTCTTCGATGTTAGCTAGGGCTATATTTAGGGTTGCTCGGAGTGAGTGAACCCGGAGGGTCCAGTTGCATGTGGGGCTGCGTAAAGGCTCCCCTGGGGAGTTCACTTGTACCAAAAGCCTTCCTTTGCGGACACTTTTGGATGGGCAAAAGGGGATCGCAACGCGTTTCCTGGGGCCCGATTTTTCAGTCGTCTTCTATGTCGGCTAGGGCTATATTAAGGCTTGCTGGAAAGAATGAACCCGGAGGGTCCAGTTGCATGTGGGGCTGCGTAAAGGCTCCCCTGGTGATTTCACTTGTACCAAAAGCCTTCCTTTGGGGGCACTTTTGGATGGGCGAAAGGGGCTCGCAACCATTTTTCTGTGGACTGATTTTTCAATCGTCTCTGATGACGGCTATGGTTATGTGTTTGGGTTGCTCGGAATGAGCGACCCCGGAGTTTCCAGTTGAATGCGGGGCTGCGTGAAGGCTCCCCTGGGGAGTTCACTTGTACCCAAAGACTTCTTTTGCGGGCACTTTTGGATGGGTGAAAGGGTCTAGGAATGTGTTTCCTAGGGCCCAGATTTTCAGTCTTCTCCCATGCCGGCAAGATATATATTTAGGCTTGTTGTGAAAGAGTGAACCCGGAGGGTCCAGTTGCATGTGGGGCTGCGTAAAGGCTCCCCTGGGGAGTTCACTTGTACCCAAAGCCTTCCTTTGGGGGCAGTTTTGAATGGGCGAAAGGGGCTCGCAACGCGTTTCCTGGGGCCCGATTTTTCAGTCATCTGCAATGCCGGCCAGGGCTATATAAAGGCTTGCTCGGAAACAACGAACTCGGAGGGTCCAGTTGCATGTTGGGCTGTGTAAAGGCTCCCCTGGGGAGTTCACTTGTACTCAAAGCCTTCCTTTGGGGGCACTTTTGGATGGGCGAAAGGGGCTCGCAACGCGTTTTCTGGGGTCGGTTTTTCACTTTTCTCCCAATCCGGCAGGGCTTTATTTAGGTTTGCTTGGAAAGAGCGAACCCGGTAGGTCCAGTTGCATGTGGGGCTGCGTATAGGCTCCCCTGGGGAGTTCACTTGTACCCAAAGCCTTCCTTTGCGGGCACTTTTGGATGGGCGAAATGGGCTCGAAACGCGTTTCCTAGGGCGCGATTTTTCAGTCGTCTTCTATGCTGGCTATGGATTTATTTAGGCTGGCTGTGAAAGAGTGAACCTGGAGGGTCGAGTTGCATGTGGAGCTGCGTAAAGCCTCCCCTGGGGAATTCACTTGTATGGAAAGCCTTCCTTTGCGGGAACTTTTGGATGGGCGAAATGGGCTCGCAACGCTTTTCCTGGGGCCTGATTTTTCAGTCGTCTTCTATGCCGGCCAGGGATATTAATTCTTCATCGGAAACAATGAACCCGGAGGGTCCAGTTGCATGTGGGGCTGCGTGAAGACTCCCCTGGGGAGTCCACTTGTACCCAAAACCTTCCTTTGCGGGCACTTTTGGATGGGTGAAAGGGGCTCGCAACGCGTTTCCTGGGGCCCAGATTTTCAGTCTTCTCCCATGCCGGTAAGGGATATATTTAGGCTTGCTGTGAAAGAGTGAACTCGGAGGGTCCAGTTGCATGTGGGGCTGCGTAAAGGCTCACCTGGGGAGTTCACTTGTACCCAAAGCCTTCCTTTGCGGACACTTTTGGATGGGCGAAAGGGGCTCGCAACGCGTATCCTGGGGCCCGATTTTTTAATCGTCTTCTATGCCGGCTAGGGCTATATAAAGGCTTGCTCTGAAACAACGAACTCGGAGGGGCCAGTTGCATGTGGGGCTGCGTAAAGGCTCCCCTGGGGAGTTCACTTGTACCCAAAGCCTTCCTTTGCGGGCACTTTTGGATGGGTGAAAGGGGCTCGCAACGCGTTTCCTAGGGCTGAATTTTAAGTCGTCTTCGATGTTAGCTCGGACTATATTTAGGGTTGCTCGGAGTGAGTGAACCCGGAGGGTCCAGTTGCATGTGGGGCTGGGTAAAGGCTCTCCTGGGGAGTTCACTTGTACCCAAAGCCTTTCTTTTGGGGGCACTTTTGGATGGGTGAAAGGGGCTCGCAACGCGTTTCCTAGGGCCCGATTTTTCAGACTTCTTCTATGCCGGCTATGGATATATTTAGGTTTACTGTGAAATAGTGAACCCGGAGGGTCCAGTTGCATGTGGGGCTGCGTAAAGCCTCCCCTGGGGAGTTCTCTTGTACCAGAAGCCTTCCTTTGTGGGCACTTTTGGATGGGCGAAATGGGCTCGAAACTCGTTTCCTAGGGCGCGATTTTTCAGTCGTCTTCTATGCCGGCTATGGATTTATTTAGGCTGGCTGTGAAAGAGTGAACCCGGAGGGTCCAGTTGCATGTGGGGCTGCGTAAAGGCTCCCCTGGGGAGTTCACTTGTACCCAAAGCCTTCCTTTGCAGGATCTTTTGGATGGGCGAAAGGGGCTCGCAACGCATTTCCTCGGGCCCAGATTTTCATGCTTCTCCCACGCCAGCTAGGGCTATATTTAGGGTTGCTCGGAAACAGTGAATCCAAAGGGTCCAGCTGCATGTGGGGCTGCATAAAGGCTCCCCTGGGGAGTTCACTTGTACCCAAAGCCTTCCTTTGGGGGCACTTTTGGATGGGTGAAAGTGGCTCGCAACGCATTTTCTAGTGCCAAATTTTTCAGTTGTCTTCGATGCCAGCTAGGGGTATATTTAGGCTTGCTCGGAAACAGTGAACTCTGCGGGTCCAGTTGCATGTGGGGCTGCGTAAAGGCTCCCCTGGGGAGTTCACTTGTACCCAAAGCCTTCCTTTGCGGGCACTATTGGATGGGCGAAAGGGGTTCACAACGATTTTTCTGTGGCCTGATTTTTCAGTCGTCTCTGATGACGGCTAGAGATATATTTAAGGTTGCTTGGAATGAGTGAACTCAGAGGGTCCAGTTGCATGTGGGGCTGCGTAAAGCCTCCTCTGGGGAGTTCACTTGTACCCAAAGCCTTCCTTTGGGGGCATTTTGGATGGGCGACAGGGGCTCGCAATGCGTTTCCTGGGGCCCGGATTTTCAGTCTTGACCCATGACGGCTAGTGTTATGTTTAGTGTTGCTCGGAAAGAGCGAACCCGGAGGGTCCCGTTGCATGTGGGGCAGCGTAAAGGCTCCCCTCGGGAGTTCACTTGTACCCAAAGCCTTCCTTTGGGGGCACTTTTGGATGGGGAAAAGGGGCTCGCAACGCGTTTCCTGGGGCCCGGTTTTTCAGTCTTGACCCACGACGGCTAAGGATATATTTAGGTTTGCTCGGAAAGTGCGAACCCAGAGGGTCCCGTTGCATGTGGGGCTGCGTAAGGCTCCCCTGGGGAGTTCACTTGTACCCAAAGCCTTCGTTTGCGGGCAATTTTAGATGGGCGAAAGTGGCATGAAACGCGTTTCCTGGGGCCCGATTTTTAAGTCGTCTACTATGCCGGTAAGGGATATATTAACTCTTGCTCGGAAACAGCGAACCCGTAGGTTCCAGTTGCATGTGGGGCTGCGTAAAGGCTCCCCTGGGGAGTTCACTTGTACACAAAGCCTTCGTTTGGGGGCTCTTTTGGATGGGCGAAAGGGGCTCACAACGATTTTTCTGTGGCCTGATTTTTCAGTCGTCTCTGATGACGGCTAGAGATATATTTAGGGTTGCTTGGAATGAGTGAACTCTGAGGGTCCAGTTGCATGTGGGGCTGCGTAAAGGCTCCCCTGGGGAGTTCATTTGTACCCAAACCATTCCTTTGGGGGCATTTTGGATGGGCGACAGGGGCTCGGAATGCGTTTCCTGGGGCCCGGATTTTCAGTCTTCTCCCATGCCGGTAAGGGATATATTTAGGCTTGTTGTGAAAGAGTGAACCCGGAGGGTCCCGATGCATGTGGGGTGGGTGAAGGCTCCCCTCGGGAGTTCACTTGTACTCAAAGCCTTCCTTTGGGGGCTCTTTTGGATGGGCGAAAGGGGCTCGTAACGCATTTTTTCGGGCTTGGTTTTTCAGTCTTCTCCCACTCCGGCTAGGGATATATTTAGGCTTGCTCGGAAAGTGCGAACCCAGAGGGTCCCGTTGCATGTGGGGCTGCCTAAAGGCTCCCCTGGGGAGTTCACTTGTACCCAAAGCCTTCCTTTGTGGGCACTTTTGGATGGGCGAAAGGAGCTCGCAACGCGTTTCCTGGGGCCCAATTTTTCAGACGTCTTCTATGACGGCTAGGTTTATATTAAGCCTTGCTGTGAAAGAGTGAACCCGGAGGGTCCAGTTGCATGTGGCGCTGCGTAAAGGCTCCCCTGGGGAGTTCAGTTATACCCAAAGCATTCCTTTGGGGGCACTTTTGAATGGGCGAAAGGGGCTCGCTACGCGTTTTCTGGGGCCCGATTTTTCAGTCGTCTTCTATGCCGGCTATGGATATATTTAGGCTTGCTCGGAAACAACGAACTTGGAGGGTCCAGTTGCATGTGGGGCTGCGTAAAGGCTCCCCTGGGGAGTTCACTTGTACCCAAGGCCTTCCTTTGGGGGCATTTTGGATGGGCGACAGGGGCTCGGAATGCGTTTCCAGGGCCCCATATTTTCAGTCTTATCCCATGCCGGCAAGGGATATATTTAGGCTTGTTGTGAAAGAGTGAACCCGGAGGGTCCAGTTGCATGTGGGGCTGCGTAAAGGCTCCCCTGGGGAGTTCACTTGTACCCAAAGCCTTCCTTTGCGGGATCTTTTGGATGGGCGAAAGTGGCTCGCAACGCATTTCCTCGGGCCCAGATTTTCAGTCTTCTCCCACGCCAGCTAGAGCTATATTTAGGGTTGCTCAGAAACAGTGAACCCAAAGGGTCCAGCTGCATGTGGGGCTGCGTGAAGGCTCCCCTGGGGAGTTCACTTGTACCCAAAGCCTTCCTTTGCGGGCACTTTTGGATCGGTGAAAGTGGCTCGCAACGCATTTTCTAGTGCCAAATTTTTCAGTTGTCTTCGATGCCAGCTAGGGGTATATTTAGGCTTGCTCGGAAACAGTGAACTCTGAGGGTCCAGTTGCATGTGGGGCTGCGTAAAGGCTCCCCTGGGGAGTTCACTTCTACCCAAAGCCTTCCTTTGGGGGCACTTTTGGATGGGCGAAAGGGCCTCGGAACGCGTTTCCTGGGGCCCGATTTTTTAGTCGTTTTCGATGCCAGCTAAGGATATATTTAGGCTTGTTGTGAAAGAGTGAACCCGGAGGGTCCAGTTGCATGTGGGGCTGCGTGAAGATTCCCCTGGGGAGTCCACTTGTACCCAAAGCCTTCCTTTGCTGGCACTTTTGGATGGGTGAAAGGGGCTCGCAATGCGTTTCCTGGGGCCCAGATTTTCAGTCTTCTCCCATGCCGGTAAGGGATATATTTAGGCTTGTTGTGAAAGAGTGAACCCGGAGGGTCCAGTTGCATGTGGGGCTGCGTAAAGGCTCCCCTGGGGAGTTCACTTGTACCCAAAGCCTTCCTTTGCGGTCACTTTTGGATGGGTGAAAGGGGCTCGCAACGCGTTTCCTGGGGCTGAATTTTAAGTCGTCTTCGATGTTAGCTCGGATTATATTTAGGGTTGCTCGGAGTGAGTGAACCCGGAGGGTCCAGTTGCATGTGGGGCTGGGTAAAGGCTCTCCTGGGGAGTTCACTTGTACCCAAAACCTTTCTTTTGGGGGCACTTTTGGATGAGTGAAAGGGGCTCGCAACGCGTTTCCTAGGGCCCGATTTTTCAGACTTCTTCTATGCCGGCTATGGATATATTTAGGTTTACTGTGAAATAGTGAACCCGGAGGGTCCAGTTGCATGTGGGGCTGCGTAAAGGCTCCCCTGGGGATTTCACTTGTACCAGAAGCCTTCCTTTGCGGGCACTTTTGGATGGGCGAAATGGGCTCGAAACTCGTTTCCTAGGGCGCGATTTTTCAGTCGTCTTCTATGCCGGCTATGGATTTATTTAGGCTGGCTGTGAAAGAGTGAACCTGGAGGTTCGAGTTGCATGTGGGGCTGCGTAAAGGCTCCCCTGGGGAGTTCACTTGTACCCAAAGCCTTCCTTTGCGGGATCTTTTGGATGGGCGAAAGGGGCTCGCAACGTATTTCCTCGGGCCCAGATTTTCAGTCTTCTCCCACGCCAGCTAGGGCTATATTTAGGGTTGCTCGGAGTGAGTGAACCCAAATGGTCCAGCTGCATGTGGGGCTGCGCGAAGGCTCCCCTGAGGAGTTCACTTGTACCCAAAGCCTTCCTTTGGGGGCACTTTTGGATGGGTGAAAGTGGCTCGAAACGCGTTTTCTAGTGCCAAATTTTTCAGTTGTCTTCGATGCCAGCTAGGGGTATATTTAGGCTTGCTCGGAAACAGTGAACTCTGAGGGTCCAGTTGCATGTGGGGCTGCATAAAGGCTCCCCTGGGGAGATCACTTATACCCAAAGCGTTCCTTTGGGGGCACTTTTGGATGGGCGAAAGGGGCTAGCAACGCGTTTTCTGGCTCCAGATTTTTCAGTCGTCTCTGTTGCCGGCCAGGGATATGTTTTTGGGTTGCTCGGAATGAGTGACCCCGGAGGGTCCAGTTGCATGTGGGGCTGCGTAAAGGCTCCCCTGGGGAGTTCACTTGTACCCAAAGCCTTCCTTTGGGGGCACTTTTGTATGGGCGAAAGGGGCTCGCAACGCGTATCCTGGGGCCCGATTTTTTAATCGTCTTCTATGCCCCCTAGGGCTATATAAAGGCTTGCTCGGAAACAACGAACTCGGAGGGTCCAGTTGCATGTGGGGCTGCGTAAAGGCTCCCCTGGGGAGTTCACTTGTACCCAAAGCCTTCCTTTGGGGGCACTTTTGGATGGGCGAAAGGGGCTCGCAACGCGTTTCCTGGGGCTGAATTTTAAGTCGTCTTCGATGTTAGCTTGGGCTATATTTAGGGTTGCTCGGAGTGAGTGAACCCGGCGGGTCCAGTTGCATGTGGGGCTGCGTAAAGGCTCTCCTGGGGAGTTCACTTGTACCCAAAGCCTTCCTTTGGGGGCACTTTTGGATGGGTGAATGTGGCTCGCAACGCGTTTCCTAGGGCCCGATTTTTCAGACTTCTTCTGTGCCGGCTATGGATTTATTTAGGCTGGCTGTGAAAAAGTGAACCTGGAGGTTCGAGTTGCATGTGGGGCTGCGTAAAGCCTCCCCTGGGGAGTTCACTTCTACCCAAAGCCTTCCTTTGGGGGCACTTTTGGATGGGCGACAGGGGCTCGGAATGCGTTTCCTAGGGCGCGATTTTTCAGCCGTCTTCTATGCCGGCTATGGATTTATTTAGGCTGGCTGTGAAAGAGTGAACCTGGAGGTTTGTGTTGCATGTGGGGCTGCGTAAAGGCTCCCCTGTGGAGTTCACTTGTACCCAAAGCCTTCCTTTGCGGGATCTTTTGGATGGGCGAAAGTGGCTCGCAACGCATTTCCTCGGGCCCAGATTTTCAGTCTTCTCCCACGCCAGCTAGGGCTATATTTAGGGTTGCTCTGAAACAGTGAACCCAAAGGGTCCAGCTGCATGTGGGGCTGCGTGAAGGCTCCCCTGGGGAGTTCACTTGTACCCAAAGCCTTCCTTTGCGGGCACTTTTGGATCGGTGAAAGTGGCTCGCAACGCATTTTCTAGTGCCAAATTTTTCAGTTGTCTTCGATGCCAGCTAGGGGTATATTTAGGCTTGCTCGGAAACAGTGAACTCTGAGGGTCCAGTTGCATGTGGGGCTGCGTAAAGGCTCCCCTGGGGAGTTCACTTGTACCCAAAGCGTTTCTTTGCGGACACTTTTGGATGGGCGAAAGGGGCTCGCAACGCGTTTCCTGGGGCCCGATTTTTCAGTCATCTTCTATGTCTGCTAGGGCTGTATTACGGCTTGCTCGGAAACAACGAACCCGGCGGGTCCAGTTGCATGTGGGGCTGGGTAAAGGCTCCCCTGGGGAGGTCACTTGTACCCAAAGCCTTCCTTTGGGGGCACTTTTGGATGGGCGAAAGGGGCTCGCAACGCTTTTTCTAGGGCCCGAATTTTCAGTCTTCTCCCATTAGGTAAGGAATATATTTAGGCTTGTTGTGAAAAAGTGAACCCGGATTGTCCAGTTGCATGTGGCGCTGCGTAAAGTCTCCCCTGGGGAGTTCAGTTATACCCAAAGCCTTCCTTTGGGGGCACTTTTGCATGGGCGAAAGGAGCTCTCAACGCGTTTCTGGGGCCCGATTTTTCAGTCGTCTTCGATGCCAGCTAGGGATATATTTAGGCTTGTTGTGAAAGAGTGAACCCGGAAGGTCCAGTTGCATGTGGCGCTGCGTAAAGGCTCCCCTAGGGAGTTCACTTGTACCCAAATCCTTCCTTTGTGGGCTCTTTCGGATGGGCGAAAGGGGCTCGCAACGATTTATCTGTGGCCTGATTTTTCAATCGTCTCTGATGACGGCTAGGGTTATGTTTTTGGGTTGCTCGAAATGAGCGACCCCGGAGGGTCCAGTTGCATGTGGGGCTCCGTGAAGGCTCCCCTGGGGAGTTCACTTGTACCCAAAGCCTTCGTTTGCCGGCAATTTTGGATGGGCGAAAGGGGCTCGCAACGCGTTTCCTGGGGCCCGATTTTTCAGTCGGCTTCTATGCCGGCTATGGATATATTTAGGCTTGCTCGGAAACAACGAACACGGAGGGTCCAGTTGCATGTGGGGCTGCGTAAAGGCTCCCCTGGGGAGTTCACTTGTACCCAAAGCCTTCCTTTGGGGGCATTTTGGATGGGTGACAGGGGCTTGGAATTCGTTTCCAGGGGCCCAGATTTTCAGTCTTATCCCATGCCGGCAAGGGATATATTTAGGCTTGTTGTGAAAGAGTGAACCCGGAGGGTCCAGTTGCATGTGGGGCTGCGTAAAGGCTCCCCTGGGGAGTTCACTTGTACCCAAAGCCTTCCTTTGGGGGCACTTTTGGATGGGTGAAAGGGGCTAGTAATGCCTTTTCTGGGGCCCGGATTTTCAGTCTTCTTCCATGCCGGTAAGGGATATATTTAGGCTTGTTGTGAAAGAGTGAACCCGGAAGGTCCAGTTGCATGTGGGGCTGCGTAAAGGCTCCCCTGGGGAGTTCACTTCTACCCAAAGCCTTCCTTTGAGGGCACATTTTGATAAGCGAAAGGGGCTCGCAACGCGTTTCCTAGGGCGCGATTTTTCAGTCGTCTTCTGTGCCGGCTATGGATATATTTAGGCTGGCTGTGACAGAATGAACCTGGAGGTTCGAGTTGCATGTGGGGCTGCGTAAAGCCTCCCCTGGTGAGTTCACTTGTACGCAAAGCCTTCCTTTGCGGTCACTTTTGAATGGGTTAAAGGGGCTCGCAACGTATTTCCTGGGGCTGAATTTTAAGTCGTCTTCGATGTTAGCTAGGGCTATATTTAGGGTTGCTCGGAGTGAGTGAACCCGGAGGGTCCAGTTGCATGTGGGGCTGCGTAAAGGCTCCCCTGGGGAGTTCACTTGTACCCAAAGCCTTCCTTTGCGGACACTTTTGGATGGGCAAAAGGGGATCGCAACGCGTTTCCTGGGGCCCGATTTTTCAGTCCTCTTCTATGTCGGCTAGGACTATATTAAGGCTTGCTGGAAAGAATGAACCCGGAGGGTCCAGTTGCATGTGGGGCTGCGTAAAGGCTCCCCTGGTGATTTCACTTGTACCAAAAGCCTTCCTTTGGGGGCACTTTTGGATGGGCGAAAGGGGCTCGCAACAATTTTTCTGTGGACTGATTTTTCAATCGTCTCTGATGACGGCTATGGTTATGTGTTTGGGTTGCTCGGAATGAGCGACCCCGGAGTTTCCAGTTGAATGCGGGGCTGCGTGAAGGCTCCCCTGGGGAGTTCACTTGTACCCAAAGCCTTCCTTTGCGGGCACTTTTGGATGGGTGAAAGGGTCTAGGAATGTGTTTCCTAGGGCCCAGATTTTCAGTCTTCTCCCATGCCGGCAAGGGATATATTTAGGCTTGTTGTGAAAGAGTGAACCCGGAGGGTCCAGTTGCATGTGGGGCTGCGTAAAGGCTCTCCTGGGGAGTTCACTTGTACCCAAAGCCTTCCTTTGCGGGCACTTTTGAATGGGCGAAAGGGGCTCGCAACGCGTTTTCTAGGGTCGGTTTTTCACTTTTATCCCAATCCGGCTAGGGCTGTATTTAGGTTTGCTCGGAAAGAGCGAACCCGGAGGGTCCAGTTGCATGTGGGGCTGCATAAAGCCTCCCCTGGGGAGTTAACTTGTACCCAAAGCCTTCCTTTGCGGGCACTTTTTGATGGGCGAAAGGGGCTCAGAACTCTTTTTCTAGGGCTTGAATTTTCAGTCTTCTCCCATCCTGGTAAGGCGTATATTTAGGCTTGTTGTGAGAAAGTGAACTCGGAGGGTCCAGTTGCATGTGGGGCTGCGTAAAGGCTCCCCTGGGGAGATCACTTGTACCCAAAGCCTTCCTTTGGGGGCAATTTTGAATGGGCGAAAGGAGCTCGCAACACGTTTCCTAGGGCCCGATTTTTCAGTCGTCTTCAATGCCGGCTATGGATATATTTAGGCTTGCTGTGAAAGAGTGAACCTTGAGGTTCGAGTTGCATGTGGGTCTGCGTGAAGGCTCCCCTGGGGAGATCACTTGTACCCAAAGCCTTCCTTTGCGGGCACTTTTGGATGGGCGAAAGGGGCTCGCAACAATTTTTCTGTGGCCTGATTTTTCAATCGTCTCTGATGACGGCTAGGGTTATGTTTTTGGGTTGCTCGGAATGAGCGACCTCCGAGGTTCGAGTTGCATGTGGGGCTGCGTGAAGGCTCCCCTGGGGAGATCACTTGTACCCAAAGCCTTCCCTTGGGGGCACTTTTGGATGGGCGAAAGGGGCTCGCAACGCGTTTACTGGGGCCCGATTTTTCAGTCATCTGCAATGCCGGCCAGGGCTATATAAAGGCTTGCTCGGAAACAACGAACCCGGAGGGTCCAGTTGCATGTGGGGCTGTGTAAAGGCTCCCCTGGGGAGTTCACTTGTACGCAAAGCCTTCCTTTGCGGGCACTTTTGGATGGGCGAAAGGGGCTCGCAACGCGTTTTCTCGGGCTTGGTTTTTCAGACTTCTCCCACGACGGCTAGGGCTATATTTAGGCTTGTTGTGAAAGAGTGAACCCGGAGGGTCCAGTTGCATGTGGGGCTGCGTAAAGGCTCCCCTGGGGAGTTCACTTGCACCCAAAGCCTTCCTTTGCGGGCACTTTTGGATGGGTGAAAGGGGCTCGCAACGCGTTTTCTGGGGCCCGGATTTTCAGTCGTCTCTGATGCCGGCTAGGGCTAGATTTAGGCTTCCTCAGAAAGAGTGAACCCGGAGGGTCCAGTTGCATGTGGGGCTGCGTGAAGGCTCCCCTGCGGAGATCACTTTTACCCAAAGCCTTCCTTTCTGGGTATTTTTGGACGAGTGAAAGGGGCTTGCAACGTGTTTCCTGGGGCCGAATTTTAAGTCGTCTTCGATGTTAGCAAGGGCTATATTTAGGGTTGCTCGGAGTGAGTGAACCTGGAGGTTCCTTTTGCATGTGGGGCTGCGTAAAGGCTCCCCTGGGGAGTTCACTTGTACCCAAAGCCTTCTTTTGGGGGCACTTTTGGATGGGTGAAAGTGGCTTGGAATGCGTTTCCTAGGGCTCGATGTATCAGACTTCTTCTATGCCTGCTATGGATATATTTAGGCTTACTGTGAAAGAGTGAAACCGGAGGGTCCAGTTGCATGTGGGGCTGCGTAAAGGCTCTCCTATGGAGTTTACTTGTACCCAAAGCCTTCCTTTGGGGGCACTTTTGGATGGGCGAAAGGGGATCGCAACGCGTTTTCTGGGGCCGGTTTTTCACTTTTCTTCTAATCCGGGTAGGGCTGTATTTAGGTTTGCTCGGAGTGAGTGAACCTGGAGGGTCCAGTTGCATGTGGGGCTGTGTAAAGGCTCCCCTGGGGAGTTCAGTTGTACCCAAAGCCTTCCTTTCGGGGCACTTTTGGATGGGCGAAAGGGGCTCGCAACGCATTTCCTCGGGCCCAGATTTTCAGTCTTCTGCCACGCCAGCTAGGGCTATATTTAGGGTTGCTCGGAAAGAGAGAACCGAAGGGTCCAGTTGCATGTGGGGCTGCGTAAAGGCTCCCCTGGGGAGTTCACTTGTACCCAAAGCCTTCCTTTGGGGGCATTTTTGGATGGGTGAAAGTGGCTCGGAATGCTTTTCCTCAGGCCTGGATTTTCAGTCTTACGTGTAGGTAAGGGACATATTTACGTTTGCTCGGAAAGAGCGAACCCGGAGGGTCCCATTGCATGTGGGGCTGCGTAAAGGCTCCCCTGGGGAGTTCACTTGTACCCAAAGCCTTCCTTTGGGGGCACTTTTGAATGGGCGAAAGGGGATCGCAACGCGTTTTCTGGGGCCCAATTTTTTAGTCGTTTTCGATGCCAGCTAAGGATATATTTAGGCTTGTTGTGAAAGAGTGAACCCGGAGGGTCCAGTTGCATGTGGGGCTGCATAAAGGCTCCCCTGGGGAGTTCAGTTCTACCCATAGCCTTCCTTTGGGGGCACTTCTGGATGGGCGAATAGGGCTTGAAACGCTTATTGTGGGACCCCAGTTTTCAGTCGTCTCCCATGCCGGCTATGGCTATGTTTAGTGTTGCTCGGAAAGAGCGAACCCGGAGGGTCCAGTTGCATGTGGGGCTGCATAAAGGCTCCCCTTGGGGAATTCAGTTCTACCCAAAGCCTTCCTTTGGGGGCACTTTTGGATGGGCGAATGGGGCTTGAAACGTGTTTTCTAGGGCCCGACTTTTCAGTCGTCTGCCAAGCGGGCCGGGGCTATATTTAGGATTGCTGTGAAAGAGCGAATACGGAGGGTCCAGTTGCATGTGGGGCTGCATAAAAGCTCCCCTGGGGAGTTCAGTTGTACCCAAAGCCTTCCTTTGGGGGCACTTTTGGATGGGCGAAAGGGGCTCGGTTAGCGTTTTCTGGGGCACGAGTTTTCAGTCATCTCCCATGCCGGCTATGGCTATGTTTAGTGTTGCTCGGAAAGAGCGAACCCGGAGGGTACAGTTTCATGTGGGGCTGCATAAAGGCTCCCCTGGGGAGTTCAGATGTTCCCAAAGCCTTCCTTTGGAAGCACTTTTCGATGGTCCAAAGAGACTCGCAATGCATTTTCTGAAGCCCGCTTTTTCAGTCATCTCCCTTTAAATCTAGGGCTATATATAGGCTTGCGTAGAAAGAGTGAACGCAGAGGGTCCAGTTGCATGTGGGGCTGCATAAAAGCTCCCCTGGGGAGTTCAGTTGTACCCCAAGCCTTCCTTTGGGGGCACTTCTGGATGGGCGAATAGGGCTTTAAACGCTTTTTCTGTGGCCCGAGTTTTCAGTCTTCTGCCATGCTGTCTAGGGTTATATTTAGGGTTGCTCGTAAACACCGAACACGGAGGGTCCAGTTGCATGTAGGGCTGCATAAAGGCTCCCCTGGGGAGTTCATTTGTACTCAAAGCCTTCCTTTGGGGTTACTTTTGGATGGGCAAAAGGGGTTTGGAATAAGTTTTCTGGGGCCCGAGTTTTCAGTCGTCTCCCATGCCGGCTAGGACTATCTTTAGTGTTGCTCGGAAAGAGCGAACCCGGAGGGTCCAGTTGCATGTGGGGCTGCATAAAGGCTCCCCTGGGGAGTTCACATGTACACAAAGACTTCCTTTGGGGGCACGTTTGGATGGTCTAAAGGTAATCGCAATGCGTTTTCTGAGTCCCGCTTTTTCAGTCTTCTCCCATTGCGGCTAGGGTTATATTTAGTCTTGCGGTGAAAGAGTGAACGCGGAGGGTCCAGTTGCATGTGGGGCTGCGTAAAGGCTCCCCTGGGGAGTTCACTTGTACCCAAAGCCTTCCTTTGGGGGCACTTTTGGATGGGTGAAAGTGGCTTGGAATGCGTTTCCTAGGGCTCGATGTATCAGACTTCTTCTATGCCTGCTATGGATATATTTAGGCTTACTGTGAAAGAGTGAAACCGGAGGGTCCAGTTGCATGTGGGGCTGCGTAAAGGCTCTCCTATGGAGTTTACTTGTACCCAAAGCCTTCCTTTGGGGGCACTTTTGGATGGGCGAAAGGGGATCGCAACGCGTTTTCTGGGGCCGGTTTTTCACTTTTCTTCTAATCCGGGTAGGGCTGTATTTAGGTTTGCTCGGAGTGAGTGAACCTGGAGGGTCCAGTTGCATGTGGGGCTGTGTAAAGGCTCCCCTGGGGAGTTCAGTTGTACCCAAAGCCTTCCTTTGGGGGCACTTTTGGATGGGCGAAAGGGGCTCGCAACGCATTTCCTCGGGCCCAGATTTTCAGTCTTCTGCCACGCCAGCTAGGGCTATATTTAGGGTTGCTCGGAAAGAGAGAACCGAAGGGTCCAGTTGCATGTGGGGCTGCGTAAAGGCTCCCCTGGGGAGTTCACTTGTACCCAAAGCCTTCCTTTGGGGGCATTTTTGGATGGGTGAAAGTGGCTCGGAATGCTTTTCCTCAGGCCTGGATTTTCAGTCTTACGTGTAGGTAAGGGACATATTTACGTTTGCTCGGAAAGAGCGAACCCGGAGGGTCCTATTGCATGTGGGGCTGCGTAAAGGCTCCCCTGGGGAGTTCACTTGTACCCAAAGCCTTCCTTTGGGGGCACTTTTGAATGGGCGAAAGGGGATCGCAACGCGTTTTCTGGGGCCCAATTTTTTAGTCGTTTTCGATGCCAGCTAAGGATATATTTAGGCTTGTTGTGAAAGAGTGAACCCGGAGGGTCCAGTTGCATGTGGGGCTGCATAAAGGCTCCCCTGGGGAGTTCAGTTCTACCCATAGCCTTCCTTTGGGGGCACTTCTGGATGGGCGAATAGGGCTTGAAACGCTTATTGTGGGACCCCAGTTTTCAGTCGTCTCCCATGCCGGCTATGGCTATGTTTAGTGTTGCTCGGAAAGAGCGAACCCGGAGGGTCCAGTTGCATGTGGGGCTGCATAAAGGCTCCCCTTGGGGAATTCAGTTCTACCCAAAGCCTTCCTTTGGGGGCACTTTTGGATGGGCGAATGGGGCTTGTAACGTGTTTTCTAGGGCCCGACTTTTCAGTCGTCTGCCAAGCGGGCCGGGGCTATATTTAGGATTGCTGTGAAAGAGCGAATACGGAGGGTCCAGTTTCATGTGGGGCCGCATAAAGGCTCCCCTGGGGAGTTCAGTTGTACCCAAAGCCTTCCTTTGGGGGCACTTTTGGATGGGCGAAAGGGGCTCGGTTAGCGTTTTCTGGGGCACGAGTTTTCAGTCATCTCCCATGCCGGCTATGGCTATGTTTAGTGTTGCTCGGAAAGAGCGAACCCGGAGGGTACAGTTTCATGTGGGGCTGCATAAAGGCTCCCCTGGGGAGTTCAGATGTTCCCAAAGCCTTCCTTTGGAAGCACTTTTCGATGGTCCAAAGAGACTCGCAATGCATTTTCTGAAGCCCGCTTTTTCAGTCATCTCCCTTTAAAGCTAGGGCTATATATAGGCTTGCGTAGAAAGAGTGAACGCAGAGGGTCCAGTTGCATGTGGGGCTGCATAAAAGCTCCCCTGGGGAGTTCAGTTGTACCCCAAGCCTTCCTTTGGGGGCACTTCTGGATGGGCGAATAGGGCTTTAAACGCTTTTTCTGTGGCCCGAGTTTTCAGTCTTCTGCCATGCTGTCTAGGGTTATATTTAGGGTTGCTCGTAAACACCGAACACGGAGGGTCCAGTTGCATGTAGGGCTGCATAAAGGCTCCCCTGGGGAGTTCATTTGTACTCAAAGCCTTCCTTTGGGGTTACTTTTGGATGGGCAAAAGGGGTTTGGAATAAGTTTTCTGGGGCCCGAGTTTTCAGTCGTCTCCCATGCCGGCTAGGACTATCTTTAGTGTTGCTCGGAAAGAGCGAACCCGGAGGGTCCAGTTGCATGTGGGGCTGCATAAAGGCTCCCCTGGGGAGTTCACATGTACACAAAGACTTCCTTTGGGGGCACGTTTGGATGGTCTAAAGGTAATCGCAATGCGTTTTCTGAGTCCCGCTTTTTCAGTCTTCTCCCATTGCGGCTAGGGTTATATTTAGTCTTGCGGTGAAAGAGTGAACGCGGAGGGTCCAGTTGCATGTGGGGCTGCGTAAAGGCTCCCCTGGGGAGTTCACTTGTACCCAAAGCCTTCCTTTGGGGGCACTTTTGGATGGGTGAAAGTGGCTTGGAATGCGTTTCCTAGGGCTCGATGTATCAGACTTCTTCTATGCCTGCTATGGATATATTTAGGCTTACTGTGAAAGAGTGAAACCGGAGGGTCCAGTTGCATGTGGGGCTGCGTAAAGGCTCTCCTATGGAGTTTACTTGTACCCAAAGCCTTCCTTTGGGGGCACTTTTGGATGGGCGAAAGGGGATCGCAACGCATTTCCTCGGGCCCAGATTTTCAGTCTTCTGCCACGCCAGCTAGGGCTATATTTAGGGTTGCTCGGAAAGAGAGAACCGAAGGGTCCAGTTGCATGTGGGGCTGCGTAAAGGCTCCCCTGGGGAGTTCACTTGTACCCAAAGCCTTCCTTTGGGGGCATTTTTGGATGGGTGAAAGTGGCTCGGAATGCTTTTCCTCAGGCCTGGATTTTCAGTCTTACGTGTAGGTAAGGGACATATTTACGTTTGCTCGGAAAGAGCGAACCCGGAGGGTCCCATTGCATGTGGGGCTGAGTAAAGGCTCCCCTGGGGAGTTCACTTGTACCCAAAGCCTTCCTTTGGGGGCACTTTTGAATGGGCGAAAGGGGATCGCAACGCGTTTTCTGGGGCCCAATTTTTTAGTCGTTTTCGATGCCAGCTAAGGATATATTTAGGCTTGTTGTGAAAGAGTGAACCCGGAGGGTCCAGTTGCATGTGGGGCTGCATAAAGGCTCCCCTGGGGAGTTCAGTTCTACCCATAGCCTTCCTTTGGGGGCACTTCTGGATGGGCGAATAGGGCTTGAAACGCTTATTGTGGGACCCCAGTTTTCAGTCGTCTCCCATGCCGGCTATGGCTATGTTTAGTGTTGCTCGGAAAGAGCGAACCCGGAGGGTCCAGTTGCATGTGGGGCTGCATAAAGGCTCCCCTTGGGGAATTCAGTTCTACCCAAAGCCTTCCTTTGGGGGCACTTTTGGATGGGCGAATGGGGCTTGTAACGTGTTTTCTAGGGCCCGACTTTTCAGTCGTCTGCCAAGCGGGCCGGGGCTATATTTAGGATTGCTGTGAAAGAGCGAATACGGAGGGTCCAGTTGCATGTGGGGCTGCATAAAAGCTCCCCTGGGGAGTTCAGTTGTACCCAAAGCCTTCCTTTGGGGGCACTTTTGGATGGGCGAAAGGGGCTCGGTTAGCGTTTTCTGGGGCACGAGTTTTCAGTCATCTCCCATGCCGGCTATGGCTATGTTTAGTGTTGCTCGGAAAGAGCGAACCCGGAGGGTACAGTTTCATGTGGGGCTGCATAAAGGCTCCCCTGGGGAGTTCAGATGTTCCCAAAGCCTTCCTTTGGAAGCACTTTTCGATGGTCCAAAGAGACTCGCAATGCATTTTCTGAAGCCCGCTTTTTCAGTCATCTCCCTTTAAAGCTAGGGCTATATATAGGCTTGCGTAGAAAGAGTGAACGCAGAGGGTCCAGTTGCATGTGGGGCTGCATAAAAGCTCCCCTGGGGAGTTCAGTTGTACCCCAAGCCTTCCTTTGGGGGCACTTCTGGATGGGCGAATAGGGCTTTAAACGCTTTTTCTGTGGCCCGAGTTTTCAGTCTTCTGCCATGCTGTCTAGGGTTATATTTAGGGTTGCTCGTAAACACCGAACACGGAGGGTCCAGTTGCATGTAGGGCTGCATAAAGGCTCCCCTGGGGAGTTCATTTGTACTCAAAGCCTTCCTTTGGGGTTACTTTTGGATGGGCAAAAGGGGTTTGGAATAAGTTTTCTGGGGCCCGAGTTTTCAGTCGTCTCCCATGCCGGCTAGGACTATCTTTAGTGTTGCTCGGAAAGAGCGAACCCGGAGGGTCCAGTTGCATGTGGGGCTGCATAAAGGCTCCCCTGGGGAGTTCACATGTACACAAAGACTTCCTTTGGGGGCACGTTTGGATGGTCTAAAGGTAATCGCAATGCGTTTTCTGAGTCCCGCTTTTTCAGTCTTCTCCCATTGCGGCTAGGGTTATATTTAGTCTTGCGGTGAAAGAGTGAACGCGGAGGGTCCAGTTGCATGTGGGGCTGCGTAAAGGCTCCCCTGGGGAGTTTACTTGTACCCAAAGCCTTCCTTTGGGGGCACTTTTGGATGGGCGAAAGGGGATCGCAACGCGTTTTCTGGGGCCGGTTTTTCACTTTTCTTCTAATCCGGGTAGGGCTTTATTTAGGTTTGCTCGGAGTGAGTGAACCTGGAGGGTCCAGTTGCATGTGGGGCTGTGTAAAGGCTCCCCTGGGGAGTTCAGTTGTACCCAAAGCCTTCCTTTCGGGGCACTTTTGGATGGGCGAAAGGGGCTCGCAACGCATTTCCTCGGGCCCAGATTTTCAGTCTTCTGCCACGCCAGCTAGGGCTATATTTAGGGTTGCTCGGAAAGAGAGAACCGAAGGGTCCAGTTGCATGTGGGGCTGCGTAAAGGCTCCCCTGGGGAGTTCACTTGTACCCAAAGCCTTCCTTTGGGGGCATTTTTGGATGGGTGAAAGTGGCTCGGAATGCTTTTCCTCAGGCCTGGATTTTCAGTCTTACGTGTAGGTAAGGGACATATTTACGTTTGCTCGGAAAGAGCGAACCCGGAGGGTCCTATTGCATGTGGGGCTGCGTAAAGGCTCCCCTGGGGAGTTCACTTGTACCCAAAGCCTTCCTTTGGGGGCACTTTTGAATGGGCGAAAGGGGATCGCAACGCGTTTTCTGGGGCCCAATTTTTTAGTCGTTTTCGATGCCAGCTAAGGATATATTTAGGCTTGTTGTGAAAGAGTGAACCCGGAGGGTCCAGTTGCATGTGGGGCTGCATAAAGGCTCCCCTGGGGAGTTCAGTTCTACCCATAGCCTTCCTTTGGGGGCACTTCTGGATGGGCGAATAGGGCTTGAAACGCTTATTGTGGGACCCCAGTTTTCAGTCGTCTCCCATGCCGGCTATGGCTATGTTTAGTGTTGCTCGGAAAGAGCGAACCCGGAGGGTCCAGTTGCATGTGGGGCTGCATAAAGGCTCCCCTTGGGGAATTCAGTTCTACCCAAAGCCTTCCTTTGGGGGCACTTTTGGATGGGCGAATGGGGCTTGTAACGTGTTTTCTAGGGCCCGACTTTTCAGTCGTCTGCCAAGCGGGCCGGGGCTATATTTAGGATTGCTGTGAAAGAGCGAATACGGAGGGTCCAGTTTCATGTGGGGCCGCATAAAGGCTCCCCTGGGGAGTTCAGTTGTACCCAAAGCCTTCCTTTGGGGGCACTTTTGGATGGGCGAAAGGGGCTCGGTTAGCGTTTTCTGGGGCACGAGTTTTCAGTCATCTCCCATGCCGGCTATGGCTATGTTTAGTGTTGCTCGGAAAGAGCGAACCCGGAGGGTACAGTTTCATGTGGGGCTGCATAAAGGCTCCCCTGGGGAGTTCAGATGTTCCCAAAGCCTTCCTTTGGAAGCACTTTTCGATGGTCCAAAGAGACTCGCAATGCATTTTCTGAAGCCCGCTTTTTCAGTCATCTCCCTTTAAAGCTAGGGCTATATATAGGCTTGCGTAGAAAGAGTGAACGCAGAGGGTCCAGTTGCATGTGGGGCTGCATAAAAGCTCCCCTGGGGAGTTCAGTTGTACCCCAAGCCTTCCTTTGGGGGCACTTCTGGATGGGCGAATAGGGCTTTAAACGCTTTTTCTGTGGCCCGAGTTTTCAGTCTTCTGCCATGCTGTCTAGGGTTATATTTAGGGTTGCTCGTAAACACCGAACACGGAGGGTCCAGTTGCATGTAGGGCTGCATAAAGGCTCCCCTGGGGAGTTCATTTGTACTCAAAGCCTTCCTTTGGGGTTACTTTTGGATGGGCAAAAGGGGTTTGGAATAAGTTTTCTGGGGCCCGAGTTTTCAGTCGTCTCCCATGCCGGCTAGGACTATCTTTAGTGTTGCTCGGAAAGAGCGAACCCGGAGGGTCCAGTTGCATGTGGGGCTGCATAAAGGCTCCCCTGGGGAGTTCACATGTACACAAAGACTTCCTTTGGGGGCACGTTTGGATGGTCTAAAGGTAATCGCAATGCGTTTTCTGAGTCCCGCTTTTTCAGTCTTCTCCCATTGCGGCTAGGGTTATATTTAGTCTTGCGGTGAAAGAGTGAACGCGGAGGGTCCAGTTGCATGTGGGGCTGCGTAAAGGCTCCCCTGGGGAGTTCACTTGTACCCAAAGCCTTCCTTTGGGGGCACTTTTGGATGGGTGAAAGTGGCTTGGAATGCGTTTCCTAGGGCTCGATGTATCAGACTTCTTCTATGCCTGCTATGGATATATTTAGGCTTACTGTGAAAGAGTGAAACCGGAGGGTCCAGTTGCATGTGGGGCTGCGTAAAGGCTCTCCTATGGAGTTTACTTGTACCCAAAGCCTTCCTTTGGGGGCACTTTTGGATGGGCGAAAGGGGATCGCAACGCATTTCCTCGGGCCCAGATTTTCAGTCTTCTGCCACGCCAGCTAGGGCTATATTTAGGGTTGCTCGGAAAGAGAGAACCGAAGGGTCCAGTTGCATGTGGGGCTGCGTAAAGGCTCCCCTGGGGAGTTCACTTGTACCCAAAGCCTTCCTTTGGGGGCATTTTTGGATGGGTGAAAGTGGCTCGGAATGCTTTTCCTCAGGCCTGGATTTTCAGTCTTACGTGTAGGTAAGGGACATATTTACGTTTGCTCGGAAAGAGCGAACCCGGAGGGTCCCATTGCATGTGGGGCTGAGTAAAGGCTCCCCTGGGGAGTTCACTTGTACCCAAAGCCTTCCTTTGGGGGCACTTTTGAATGGGCGAAAGGGGATCGCAACGCGTTTTCTGGGGCCCAATTTTTTAGTCGTTTTCGATGCCAGCTAAGGATATATTTAGGCTTGTTGTGAAAGAGTGAACCCGGAGGGTCCAGTTGCATGTGGGGCTGCATAAAGGCTCCCCTGGGGAGTTCAGTTCTACCCATAGCCTTCCTTTGGGGGCACTTCTGGATGGGCGAATAGGGCTTGAAACGCTTATTGTGGGACCCCAGTTTTCAGTCGTCTCCCATGCCGGCTATGGCTATGTTTAGTGTTGCTCGGAAAGAGCGAACCCGGAGGGTCCAGTTGCATGTGGGGCTGCATAAAGGCTCCCCTTGGGGAATTCAGTTCTACCCAAAGCCTTCCTTTGGGGGCACTTTTGGATGGGCGAATGGGGCTTGTAACGTGTTTTCTAGGGCCCGACTTTTCAGTCGTCTGCCAAGCGGGCCGGGGCTATATTTAGGATTGCTGTGAAAGAGCGAATACGGAGGGTCCAGTTGCATGTGGGGCTGCATAAAAGCTCCCCTGGGGAGTTCAGTTGTACCCAAAGCCTTCCTTTGGGGGCACTTTTGGATGGGCGAAAGGGGCTCGGTTAGCGTTTTCTGGGGCACGAGTTTTCAGTCATCTCCCATGCCGGCTATGGCTATGTTTAGTGTTGCTCGGAAAGAGCGAACCCGGAGGGTACAGTTTCATGTGGGGCTGCATAAAGGCTCCCCTGGGGAGTTCAGATGTTCCCAAAGCCTTCCTTTGGAAGCACTTTTCGATGGTCCAAAGAGACTCGCAATGCATTTTCTGAAGCCCGCTTTTTCAGTCATCTCCCTTTAAAGCTAGGGCTATATATAGGCTTGCGTAGAAAGAGTGAACGCAGAGGGTCCAGTTGCATGTGGGGCTGCATAAAAGCTCCCCTGGGGAGTTCAGTTGTACCCCAAGCCTTCCTTTGGGGGCACTTCTGGATGGGCGAATAGGGCTTTAAACGCTTTTTCTGTGGCCCGAGTTTTCAGTCTTCTGCCATGCTGTCTAGGGTTATATTTAGGGTTGCTCGTAAACACCGAACACGGAGGGTCCAGTTGCATGTAGGGCTGCATAAAGGCTCCCCTGGGGAGTTCATTTGTACTCAAAGCCTTCCTTTGGGGTTACTTTTGGATGGGCAAAAGGGGTTTGGAATAAGTTTTCTGGGGCCCGAGTTTTCAGTCGTCTCCCATGCCGGCTAGGATTATCTTTAGTGTTGCTCGGAAAGAGCGAACCCGGAGGGTCCAGTTGCATGTGGGGCTGCATAAAGGCTCCCCTGGGGAGTTCACATGTACACAAAGACTTCCTTTGGGGGCACGTTTGGATGGTCTAAAGGTAATCGCAATGCGTTTTCTGAGTCCCGCTTTTTCAGTCTTCTCCCATTGCGGCTAGGGTTATATTTAGTCTTGCGGTGAAAGAGTGAACGCGGAGGGTCCAGTTGCATGTGGGGCTGCGTAAAGGCTCCCCTGGGGAGTTTACTTGTACCCAAAGCCTTCCTTTGGGGGCACTTTTGGATGGGCGAAAGGGGATCGCAACGCGTTTTCTGGGGCCGGTTTTTCACTTTTCTTCTAATCCGGGTAGGGCTTTATTTAGGTTTGCTCGGAGTGAGTGAACCTGGAGGGTCCAGTTGCATGTGGGGCTGTGTAAAGGCTCCCCTGGGGAGTTCAGTTGTACCCAAAGCCTTCCTTTCGGGGCACTTTTGGATGGGCGAAAGGGGCTCGCAACGCATTTCCTCGGGCCCAGATTTTCAGTCTTCTGCCACGCCAGCTAGGGCTATATTTAGGGTTGCTCGGAAAGAGAGAACCGAAGGGTCCAGTTGCATGTGGGGCTGCGTAAAGGCTCCCCTGGGGAGTTCACTTGTACCCAAAGCCTTCCTTTGGGGGCATTTTTGGATGGGTGAAAGTGGCTCGGAATGCTTTTCCTCAGGCCTGGATTTTCAGTCTTACGTGTAGGTAAGGGACATATTTACGTTTGCTCGGAAAGAGCGAACCCGGAGGGTCCTATTGCATGTGGGGCTGCGTAAAGGCTCCCCTGGGGAGTTCACTTGTACCCAAAGCCTTCCTTTGGGGGCACTTTTGAATGGGCGAAAGGGGATCGCAACGCGTTTTCTGGGGCCCAATTTTTTAGTCGTTTTCGATGCCAGCTAAGGATATATTTAGGCTTGTTGTGAAAGAGTGAACCCGGAGGGTCCAGTTGCATGTGGGGCTGCATAAAGGCTCCCCTGGGGAGTTCAGTTCTACCCATAGCCTTCCTTTGGGGGCACTTCTGGATGGGCGAATAGGGCTTGAAACGCTTATTGTGGGACCCCAGTTTTCAGTCGTCTCCCATGCCGGCTATGGCTATGTTTAGTGTTGCTCGGAAAGAGCGAACCCGGAGGGTCCAGTTGCATGTGGGGCTGCATAAAGGCTCCCCTTGGGGAATTCAGTTCTACCCAAAGCCTTCCTTTGGGGGCACTTTTGGATGGGCGAATGGGGCTTGTAACGTGTTTTCTAGGGCCCGACTTTTCAGTCGTCTGCCAAGCGGGCCGGGGCTATATTTAGGATTGCTGTGAAAGAGCGAATACGGAGGGTCCAGTTTCATGTGGGGCCGCATAAAGGCTCCCCTGGGGAGTTCAGTTGTACCCAAAGCCTTCCTTTGGGGGCACTTTTGGATGGGCGAAAGGGGCTCGGTTAGCGTTTTCTGGGGCACGAGTTTTCAGTCATCTCCCATGCCGGCTATGGCTATGTTTAGTGTTGCTCGGAAAGAGCGAACCCGGAGGGTACAGTTTCATGTGGGGCTGCATAAAGGCTCCCCTGGGGAGTTCAGATGTTCCCAAAGCCTTCCTTTGGAAGCACTTTTCGATGGTCCAAAGAGACTCGCAATGCATTTTCTGAAGCCCGCTTTTTCAGTCATCTCCCTTTAAAGCTAGGGCTATATATAGGCTTGCGTAGAAAGAGTGAACGCAGAGGGTCCAGTTGCATGTGGGGCTGCATAAAAGCTCCCCTGGGGAGTTCAGTTGTACCCCAAGCCTTCCTTTGGGGGCACTTCTGGATGGGCGAATAGGGCTTTAAACGCTTTTTCTGTGGCCCGAGTTTTCAGTCTTCTGCCATGCTGTCTAGGGTTATATTTAGGGTTGCTCGTAAACACCGAACACGGAGGGTCCAGTTGCATGTAGGGCTGCATAAAGGCTCCCCTGGGGAGTTCATTTGTACTCAAAGCCTTCCTTTGGGGTTACTTTTGGATGGGCAAAAGGGGTTTGGAATAAGTTTTCTGGGGCCCGAGTTTTCAGTCGTCTCCCATGCCGGCTAGGACTATCTTTAGTGTTGCTCGGAAAGAGCGAACCCGGAGGGTCCAGTTGCATGTGGGGCTGCATAAAGGCTCCCCTGGGGAGTTCACATGTACACAAAGACTTCCTTTGGGGGCACGTTTGGATGGTCTAAAGGTAATCGCAATGCGTTTTCTGAGTCCCGCTTTTTCAGTCTTCTCCCATTGCGGCTAGGGTTATATTTAGTCTTGCGGTGAAAGAGTGAACGCGGAGGGTCCAGTTGCATGTGGGGCTGCGTAAAGGCTCCCCTGGGGAGTTCACTTGTACCCAAAGCCTTCCTTTGGGGGCACTTTTGGATGGGTGAAAGTGGCTTGGAATGCGTTTCCTAGGGCTCCATGTATCAGACTTCTTCTATGCCTGCTATGGATATATTTAGGCTTACTGTGAAAGAGTGAAACCGGAGGGTCCAGTTGCATGTGGGGCTGCGTAAAGGCTCCCCTGGGGAGTTTACTTGTACCCAAAGCCTTCCTTTGGGGGCACTTTTGGATGGGCGAAAGGGGATCGCAACGCGTTTTCTGGGGCCGGTTTTTCACTTTTCTTCTAATCCGGGTAGGGCTGTATTTAGGTTTGCTCGGAGTGAGTGAACCTGGAGGGTCCAGTTGCATGTGGGGCTGTGTAAAGGCTCCCCTGGGGAGTTCAGTTGTACCCAAAGCCTTCCTTTCGGGGCACTTTTGGATGGGCGAAAGGGGCTCGCAACGCATTTCCTCGGGCCCAGATTTTCAGTCTTCTGCCACGCCAGCTAGGGCTATATTTAGGGTTGCTCGGAAAGAGAGAACCGAAGGGTCCAGTTGCATGTGGGGCTGCGTAAAGGCTCCCCTGGGGAGTTCACTTGTACCCAAAGCCTTCCTTTGGGGGCATTTTTGGATGGGTGAAAGTGGCTCGGAATGCTTTTCCTCAGGCCTGGATTTTCAGTCTTACGTGTAGGTAAGGGACATATTTACGTTTGCTCGGAAAGAGCGAACCCGGAGGGTCCCATTGCATGTGGGGCTGCGTAAAGGCTCCCCTGGGGAGTTCACTTGTACCCAAAGCCTTCCTTTGGGGGCACTTTTGAATGGGCGAAAGGGGATCGCAACGCGTTTTCTGGGGCCCAATTTTTTAGTCGTTTTCGATGCCAGCTAAGGATATATTTAGGCTTGTTGTGAAAGAGTGAACCCGGAGGGTCCAGTTGCATGTGGGGCTGCATAAAGGCTCCCCTGGGGAGTTCAGTTCTACCCATAGCCTTCCTTTGGGGGCACTTCTGGATGGGCGAATAGGGCTTGAAACGCTTATTGTGGGACCCCAGTTTTCAGTCGTCTCCCATGCCGGCTATGGCTATGTTTAGTGTTGCTCGGAAAGAGCGAACCCGGAGGGTCCAGTTGCATGTGGGGCTGCATAAAGGCTCCCCTTGGGGAATTCAGTTCTACCCAAAGCCTTCCTTTGGGGGCACTTTTGGATGGGCGAATGGGGCTTGAAACGTGTTTTCTAGGGCCCGACTTTTCAGTCGTCTGCCAAGCGGGCCGGGGCTATATTTAGGATTGCTGTGAAAGAGCGAATACGGAGGGTCCAGTTGCATGTGGGGCTGCATAAAAGCTCCCCTGGGGAGTTCAGTTGTACCCAAAGCCTTCCTTTGGGGGCACTTTTGGATGGGCGAAAGGGGCTCGGTTAGCGTTTTCTGGGGCACGAGTTTTCAGTCATCTCCCATGCCGGCTATGGCTATGTTTAGTGTTGCTCGGAAAGAGCGAACCCGGAGGGTACAGTTTCATGTGGGGCTGCATAAAGGCTCCCCTGGGGAGTTCAGATGTTCCCAAAGCCTTCCTTTGGAAGCACTTTTCGATGGTCCAAAGAGACTCGCAATGCATTTTCTGAAGCCCGCTTTTTCAGTCATCTCCCTTTAAAGCTAGGGCTATATATAGGCTTGCGTAGAAAGAGTGAACGCAGAGGGTCCAGTTGCATGTGGGGCTGCATAAAAGCTCCCCTGGGGAGTTCAGTTGTACCCCAAGCCTTCCTTTGGGGGCACTTCTGGATGGGCGAATAGGGCTTTAAACGTTTTTTCTGTGGCCCGAGTTTTCAGTCTTCTGCCATGCTGTCTAGGGTTATATTTAGGGTTGCTCGTAAACACCGAACACGGAGGGTCCAGTTGCATGTAGGGCTGCATAAAGGCTCCCCTGGGGAGTTCATTTGTACTCAAAGCCTTCCTTTGGGGTTACTTTTGGATGGGCAAAAGGGGTTTGGAATAAGTTTTCTGGGGCCCGAGTTTTCAGTCGTCTCCCATGCCGGCTAGGACTATCTTTAGTGTTGCTCGGAAAGAGCGAACCCGGAGGGTCCAGTTGCATGTGGGGCTGCATAAAGGCTCCCCTGGGGAGTTCACATGTACACAAAGACTTCCTTTGGGGGCACGTTTGGATGGTCTAAAGGTAATCGCAATGCGTTTTCTGAGTCCCGCTTTTTCAGTCTTCTCCCATTGCGGCTAGGGTTATATTTAGTCTTGCGGTGAAAGAGTGAACGCGGAGGGTCCAGTTGCATGTGGGGCTGCGTAAAGGCTCCCCTGGGGAGTTCACTTGTACCCAAAGCCTTCCTTTGGGGGCACTTCTGGATGGGCGAATAGGGCTTCAAACGCTTTTTCTGTGGCCCGAGTTTTCAGTCGTCTCCCATGCTGGCTAGGGCTATGTTTAGTGTTGCTCGGAAAGAGTGAACCGGGAGGGTCCAGTTTCATGTGGGGCTGCGTAAAGGCTCCCCTGGGGAGTGCAGTTGTACCCAAAGCCTTCCTCTGGGGGCACATTTGGATGGTCCAAGGGGAATCGCAATGCATTTTCTGAGGCCCGCTTTTTCACTCATCTCCCTTTAAAGCTAGGGCTATATTTAGTCTTGCGTAGAAAGAGTGAACGCGGAGGGTCCAGTTGCATGTGGGGCTGCAAAAAGGCTCCCCTGGGGAGTTCAGTTCTACCCAAAGCCTTCCATTGGGGGCACTTTTGGATGGGCGAATGGGGCTTGTAAGGCGTTTTCTGGGGCCCAATTTTTCAGTCGTCTGCCATGCGGGCCAGGGCTATATTTAGGGTTGCTGTGAAAGAGCGAATACGGAGTGTCATGTTGTATGTGGTGCTGCATAAAGGCTCCCCTGGGGAGTTCGGTTGTACCCAAAGCCTTCCTCTGGGGGTACTTTTGGATGGGCGAAAGGGGCTCGGAAAGCGTTTTCTGGGGCCCGAATTATCAGTCATCTCCCATGCCGGCTAGGGCTATATTTAGGTTTGTTGTGAAAGAGCGAATAAGGATGGTCCAGTTTCATGTGGGGCTGCATAAAGGCTCCCCTGGGGAGTTCAGTTGTGCCCAAACCCTTCCTTTGGGGGCACTTTTGGATGGTCCAAGCGAATCGAAATGCGTTTTTCTGAGAATCACAGAATTTCTAGGTTGGAAGAGACCTCAAGATCATTGAGTCCAACCTCTAAGCTAACACTAACAGTCCCCACTAAACCATATCCCTAAGCTCTACATCTAAACGTCTTTTGAAGACTTCCAGGGATGGTGACTCCACCACCTCCCTGGGCAGCCCGTTCCAGTGCCTAACAACCCTTTCAGTAAAGAAATTCTTCCTAACATCTAACCTAAAACTCCCCTGGCGTAACTTTAGCCCATTCCCCCTCGTCCTGTCACCAGGAACATGGGAGAACAGGCCAACCCCCACCTCGCTACAGCCTCCTTTAATGTACTTATACAGAGCAATAAGGTCACCCCTGAGCCTCCTCTTCTCTAGGCTGAACAAGCCCAGCTCCTTCAGCCGCTCCTCATAGGACTTGCTCTCCAGGCCCCTCACCAGCTTCGTCGCCCTTCTTTGGACCCGCTCAAGCCCGCTTTTTCAGTCTTCTCCCATTGCGCCGAGGGATATATTTAGGCTTGCGGTGAAAGAGTGAACGCGGAGGGTCCAGTTGCATGTGGGGCTGCATAAAGGCTCCCCTGGGGAGTTCACTTGTACCCAAAGCCTTCCTTTGGGGGCACTTCTGCATGGGCGAATGGGGCTCGGAATGCGTTTTCTGGTGCCCGAGTTTTCAGTCGTCTCCAATGCCAGCTAGGGCTATATTTAGTATTGCTCGGAAAGAGCGAACCCGGAGGGTCCAGTTGCATGTGGGGCTGCGTAAAGGCTCTCTTGGGGTGTTCAGTTGTACCCAAGGCCTTCCTTTGGGGGCACTTCTGGATGGGCGAATGGGGCTTGGAATGAGTTTTCTGGGGCCCAAGTTTTCAGTCGTCTCCCATGCCGGCTAGGGTTATATTTAGTATTGCCCGGAAGGAGTGAACCTGGAGGGTCCAGTTGCATGTGGGGCTGCATAAAGGCTCCCCTGGGGAGTTCACTTGTACCCAAAGCCTTCGTTTGGGGGCACTTTTGGTTGGTCCAAGGGGAATCGCAATGCGTTTTCTATGGCCTGCTTTTTCAGTCTTCTCCCATAGCGCCGAGGGTTATATTTAGGCTTGCGGTGAAAGAGTGAACCCGGAGGGTCATGTTTCATGTGGGGCTGCATAAAGGCTCCCCTGGGGAGTTCAGTTGTACCCAAAGCCTTCCTTTCGGGGCACTTTTGAATGGGCGAATGGGGCTTGTAACGCGTTTTCTGAGGCACGATTTTTCAGTCTTCTCCCTTTGCGGCTAGGGTTCTCTTTAGTCTTGCGGTGAAAGAGTGAACCCGGAGGGTGCAGTTGCATGTAAGGCTGCGTAAAGGCTCCCCTGGGGAGTTCACTTGTACCCAAAGCCTTCCTTTGGGGGCACTTTTGGATGGTCCAAGGGGAATCGCAATGCGTTTTCTAAGGCCCGCTTTTTCAGTCTTCTCCCATTGCGTTGAGGGCTATATTTAGGCTTGCGGTGAAAGAGTGAACCAGGAGGGTCCAGTTTCATGTGGGGCTGCATAAAGGCTCCCCTGGGGAGTTCAGTTGTACCCAAAGCCTTCCTTTCGGGGCACTTTTGAATGGGCGAATGGGGCTTGTAACGTGTTTTCTGAGGCACGATTTTTCAGTCTTCTCCCTTTGCGGCTAGGGCTCTCTTTAGTCTTGCGGTGAAAGAGTGAACCCGGAGGGTGCAGTTGCATGTAAGGCTGCGTAAAGGCTCCCCTGGGGAGTTCACTTGTACCCAAAGCCTTCCTTTGGGGGCACTTCTGGATGGGCGAATGGGGCTTGTAACGCGTTTTCTGGGGCCCGAGTTTTCAGTCGTCTGCCATGCGGGCTAGGGTTATATTTAGGGTTGCTGTGAAAGAGCAAATACAGAGGGTCCAGTTGCATGTGGCGCTGCATAAAGGCTCCCCTGGGGAGATCAGTTGTACCCAAAGCCTTCCTTTGGGGGCACTTCTGGATGGGCGAATGGGGCTTGTAACGCGTTTCTTCGGGCCCGAGTTTTCAGTCGTCTGCCATGCGGGCCAGGGTTATATTTAGGGTTGCTCGTAAACAGCGAACACGGAGGGTCCAGTTGCATGTGGGGCTGCATAAATGCTCCCCTAGGTAATTCAATTGTACCCAAAGCCTTCCTCTGGGGGCACGTCTGGATGGGCGAAAGGGACTCGGAAAGCGTTTTCTGGGGCCCGAGTTTTCAGTAGTCTCCCAAGCCGGCTAGGGCTATACTTAGTGTTGCTCGCTAAGAGCGAACCCGGAGGGTCCAGTTGCATGTGGGGCTGCATAAAGGCTCCGCTGGGGAGTTCACTTGTACCCAAAGCCTTCCTTTGGGGGCCCTTTGGGATGGTCGAAAGGGACTCGCAATGCGTTTTCTGAGGCTTGATTTTTCAGTCTTCTCCCTTTGCGGCTAGGGCTATATTTAGGATTGTGTAGAAAGAGTGAACGCGTAGGATCCAGTTGCATGTGGGGCTGCGTAATGGCTCCCCTGGGGTGTTCAGTTATACCCAAAGCCTTCCTTTGCGGGCACTTCTGGATGGGCGAAAGGGGCTTGGAATGAGTTTTCTGGGGCCCGAGTTTTCAGTCGTCTCCCATTTCGGCTAGGGCTAAGTATAGTCTTTTTCGGAAAGAGTGAACCCGGAGGGTCCAGTTGCATGTAGGGCTGCATAAAGGCTCCCCTGGGGAGTTCAGATGTATCCAAAGCCTTCCTCTGGGGGCACTTTTGGATGGGCCAATGGGGCTTGTAACGCGTTTTGTAGGGCCCGAATTTTCAGTCGTCTGCCAAGCGGGCCAGGGCGATATTTAGGTTTGCTGTGAAAGAGTGAATACGGAGGGACATGTTGTATGTGGGGCTGCATAAAGGCTCCCCTGGGGAGTTCAGATGTACCCAAAGCCTTCCTTTAGGGGCACTTTTGGATGGGCAAAAGGGTCTTGTAAGGCGTTTTATTTGGCCCGATTTTTCAGTCGTCTCCCATGCCGGCTAGGGATATATTTAGTTTTGCTCGGAAAGAGCGAAACCGGAGGGTCCAGTTGCATGTGGGGCTGCGTAAAGGCTCCCCTGGGAGTTCAGTTGTGCCCAAAGCCTTCCTCTGGGGGCACTTCTGGATGGGCAAATGGGGCTTTTAACGCATTTTCTGGGGCCCGAGTTTTCAGTCGACTGCCAGGCGGGCCAGGGCGATATTTAGGTTTGCTGTGAAAGAGCGAACACGGAGGGTCCAGTTACATGTGCGGATGCTCAAAGTCTCCCCTGGGGAGTTCACTTGTACCCAAAGCCATCCTTTGGGAGCACTTTTGGATGGTCCAAGGGGAATCGCAATGCGTTTTCTGAGGCCCACTTTTTCAGTCTTCTCCCATTGCGCCGAGGGCTATATTTAGTCTTGCGTAGAAAGAGTGAACGCGGAGGGTCCAGTTGCATGTGGGGCTGCATAAAGGCTCCCCTTGGGGAGTTCAGTTGTACCCAAAGCCTTCCTTTGGGTACACTTTTGGATGGGCGAAAGGGGCTCGGAATGCGTTTTCTGAGGCCCGAGATTTCAGTAATCTCCAATGCCAGCTAGGGATATATTTATTGTTGCTCGGAAAGAGCGAACCCGGAGGGTCCAGTTGCATGTGGGGCTGCATAAAGGCTCTCCTGGGGAGTTCAGTTGTACCCCAAGCCTTCCTTAGGGGGCACTTCTGGATGGGCAAAAGGGGCTCGGAAAGCAATTTCTGGGGCCCGAGTTTTCAGTCGTCTCCCATGCCGGCTATGGATATATTTAGTTTAGCTCGGAAACAGCGAACCCGGAGGGTCCAGTTGCATATGGGGCTGCATAAAGGCTCCTCTGGGGAGTTCAGTTGTACCCAAAGCCTTCCTTTGGGGGCACTTCTGGATTGGCGAAAGAGTCTTATAATGCGTTTTCTTTGGCCCGATTTTTCAGTCATCTTCGATGCCGGCTAGGGCTATATTTAGGCTTGTTGTGAAAGAGCGAATAAGGATGGTCCAGTTGCATGTGGGGCTGCATAAAGGCTCCCCTGGGGAGTTCAGTTGTGCCCAAACCCTTCCTTTGGGGGCACTTTTGGATGGTCCAAGCGAATCGAAATGCGTTTTTCTGAGAATCACAGAATTTCTAGGTTGGAAGAGACCTCAAGATCATCGAGTCCAACCTCTAAGCTAACACTAACAGTCCCCACTAAACCATATCCCTAAGCTCTACATCTAAACGTCTTTTGAAGACTTCCAGGGATGGTGACTCCACCACCTCCCTGGGCAGCCCGTTCCAGTGCCTAACAACCCTTTCAGTAAAGAAATTCTTCCTAACATCTAACCTAAAACTCCCCTGGCGTAACTTTAGCCCATTCCCCCTCGTCCTGTCACCAGGAACATGGGAGAACAGGCCAACCCCCACCTCGCTACAGCCTCCTTTAATGTACTTATACAGAGCAATAAGGTCACCCCTGAGCCTCCTCTTCTCTAGGCTGAACAAGCCCAGCTCCTTCAGCCGCTCCTCATAGGACTTGCTCTCCAGGCCCCTCACCAGCTTCGTCGCCCTTCTTTGGACCCGCTCAAGCCCGCTTTTTCAGTCTTCTCCCATTGCGCCGAGGGATATATTTAGGCTTGCGGTGAAAGAGTGAACGCGGAGGGTCCAGTTGCATGTGGGGCTGCATAAAGGCTCCCCTGGGGAGTTCACTTGTACCTAAAGCCTTCCTCTGGGGGCACTTTTGGATGGGCGAAAGGGGCTCGGAAAGCGTTTTCTGGGGCCCGAGTTTTCAGTCATCTCCCATGCCGGCTAGGGCTATATTTAGGCTTGCGTAGAAAGAGCGAACGCGGAGGGTCCAGTTGCATGTGGGGCTGCGTAATGGCTCCCCTGGGGTGTTCAGTTGTACCCAAAGCCTTCCTTTGGGGGCACTTTTCGATGGTCCAAAGAGATTCGCAATGCATTTTCTTAGGCCCGCTTTTTCAGTCATCTCCCTTTAAAGCTAGTGCTATATTTAGTCTTGCGTAGAAAGAGTGAACGCGGAGGGTCCAGTTGCATGTGGGGCTGCAAAAAGGCTCCCCTGGGGAGTTCAGTTCTACCCAAAGCCTTCCATTGGGGGCACTTTTGGATGTGCGAATGGGGCTTGTAAGGCGTTTTCTGGGGCCCAATTTTTCAGTCGTCTGCCATGCGGGCCAGGGCGATATTTAGGGTTGCTGTGAAAGAGCGAATACGGAGTGTCATGTTGTATGTGGTGCTGCATAAAGGCTCCCCTGGGGTGTTCAGTTGTACCCAAAGCCTTCCTTTGGGTGCACTTTTGGATGGTCCAAGGGGAATCGCAATGTGTATTCTGAGGCCCGCTTTTTCAGTCTTCTCCCATTGCGCCGAGGGCTATATTTAGTATTGCTCGGAAAGAGCGAACCCGGAGGGTCCAGTTGCATGTGGGGCTGCATAAAGTCTCCCCTTGGGGAGTTCAGTTGTACCCAAAGCCTTCCTTTGGGGACACTTTTGGATGGGCGAAAGGGGCTCGGAATGCGTTTTCTGAGGCCCGAGATTTCAGTAATCTCCAATGCCAGCTAGGGCTATATTTAGTATTGCTCGGAAAGAGCGAACCCGGAGGGTCCAGTTGCATGTGGGTCTGCATAAAGGCTCCCCTGGGGAGTTCACTTGTACCCAAAGCCTTCCTTTGGGGGCACTTCTGGATGGGCGAATGGGGCTTGAAACGCTTTTTCTGTGGCCCGAGTTTTCAGTCTTCTTCCATGCTGGCGAGCGTTATATTTAATGTTGCTCATAAACAGCGAACACGGAGGGTCCAGTTGCATGTGGGGCTGCGTAAAGGCTCCCCTGGGGAGTTCACTTGTACCTAAAGCCTTCCTCTGGGGGCACTTTTGGATGGGCGAAAGGGGCTCGGAAAGCGTTTTCTGGGGCCCGAGTTTTCAGTCGTCTCCCATGCTGGCTAGGGCTATATTTAGGCTTGCGTAGAAAGAGTGAACGCGGAGGATCCAGTTGCATGTTGGGCTGCGTAATGGCTCCCCTGGGGTGTTCAGTTGTACCCAAAGCCTTCCTTTGGGTGCACTTTTGGATGGTCCAAGGGGAATCGCAATGCGTATTCTGAGGCCCGCTTTTTCAGTCTTCTCCCATTGCGCCGAGGGCTATATTTAGTCTTGCATAGAAAGAGTGAACGCGGAGGGTCCAGTGGCATGTGGGGCTGCATAAAGGCTCCCCTTGGGGAGTTCAGTTGTACCCAAAGCCTTCCTTTGGGGACACTTTTGGATGGGCGAAAGGGGCTCGGAAAGCGTTTTCTGAGGCCCGAGATTGCAGTAATCTCCAATGCCAGCTAGGGATATATTTAGTGTTGCTCGGAAAGAGCGAACCCGGAGGGTCCAGTTGCATGTGGGGCTGCGTAAGGGCTCTCCTGGGGAGTTCAGTTGTACCGCAAGCCTTCCTTTGGGGGCACTTTTCGATGGTCCAAAGAGATTCGCAATGCATTTTCTGAGGCCCGCTTTTTCACTCATCTCCCTTTAAAGCTAGGGCTATATTTATTCTTGCGTAGAAAGAGTGAACGCGGAGGGTCCAGTTGCATGTGGGGCTGCAAAAAGGCTCCCCTGGGGAGTTCAGTTCTACCCAAAGCCTTCCATTGGGGGCACATTTGGATGGGCGAATGGGGCTTGTAAGGCGTTTTCTGGGGCCCAATTTTTCAGTCGTCTGCCATGCGGGCCAGGGCTATATTTAGGGTTGCTGTGAAAGAGCGAATACGGAGTGTCATGTTGTATGTGGTGCTGCATAAAGGCTCCCCTGGGGAGTTCGGTTGTACCCAAAGCCTTCCTCTGGGGGTACTTTTGGATGGGCGAAAGGGGCTCGGAAAGCGTTTTCTGGGGCCCGAATTATCAGTCATCTCCCATGCCGGCTAGGGCTATGTTTAGTGTTGCTCGGAAAGATCGAACCCGGAGGGTCCAGTTTCATGTGGGGCTGCATAAAGGCTCCCCTGGGGAGTTCAGTTGTGCCCAAACCCTTCCTTTGGGGGCACTTTTGGATGGTCCAAGCGAATCGAAATGCGTTTTTCTGAGAATCACAGAATTTCTAGGTTGGAAGAGACCTCAAGATCATTGAGTCCAACCTCTAAGCTAACACTAACAGTCCCCACTAAACCATATCCCTAAGCTCTACATCTAAACGTCTTTTGAAGACTTCCAGGGATGGTGACTCCACCACCTCCCTGGGCAGCCCGTTCCAGTGCCTAACAACCCTTTCAGTAAAGAAATTCTTCCTAACATCTAACCTAAAACTCCCCTGGCGTAACTTTAGCCCATTCCCCCTCGTCCTGTCACCAGGAACATGGGAGAACAGGCCAACCCCCACCTCGCTACAGCCTCCTTTAATGTACTTATACAGAGCAATAAGGTCACCCCTGAGCCTCCTCTTCTCTAGGCTGAACAAGCCCAGCTCCTTCAGCCGCTCCTCATAGGACTTGCTCTCCAGGCCCCTCACCAGCTTCGTCGCCCTTCTTTGGACCCGCTCAAGCCCGCTTTTTCAGTCTTCTCCCATTGCGCCGAGGGATATATTTAGGCTTGCGGTGAAAGAGTGAACGCGGAGGGTCCAGTTGCATGTGGGGCTGCATAAAGGCTCCCCTGGGGAGTTCACTTGTACCCAAAGCCTTCCTTTGGGGGCACTTCTGCATGGGCGAATGGGGCTCGGAATGCGTTTTCTGGTGCCCGAGTTTTCAGTCGTCTCCAATGCCAGCTAGGGCTATATTTAGTATTGCTCGGAAAGAGCGAACCCGGAGGGTCCAGTTGCATGTGGGGCTGCGTAAAGGCTCTCTTGGGGTGTTCAGTTGTACCCAAAGCCTTCCTTTGGGGGCACTTCTGGATGGGCGAATGGGGCTTGTAACGCGTTTTCGGGGGCGCGATTTTTCAGTCGTCTGCCATGCGGGCCAGGGTTATATTTAGGGTTGCTGTGAAAGAGCGAATACGGAGGGTCCAGTTGCATGTGGGGCTACATAAAGGCTCACCTGGGGAGTTCACTTGTACCTAAAGACTTCCTTTAGGGGCACTTTTGGATGGGCGAAAGGCTCTTGTAAGCGTTTTATTTGGCCTGATTTTTCAGTCGTCTGCCATGCGGGCCAGGGTTATATTTAGGGTTGCTGTGAAAGAGCGAATACGGAGGGTCCAGTTGCATGTGGGGCTGCATAAAGGCTCCCCCGGGGAGTTCACTTGTACCCAAAGCCTTCCTTTGTGGGCACTTCTGCATGGGCGAATGGGGCTCGGATTGCGTTTTCTGGAGCCCGAGTTTTCAGTCGTCTCCAATGCCAGCTAGGGCTATATTTAGTATTGCTCGGAAAGAGCGAACCCGGAGGGTCCAGTTGCATGTGGGGCTGCGTAAAGGCTCTCTTGGGGTGTTCAGTTGTACCCAAGGCCTTCTGTTGCGAAACCATTTGTTGTCGACGGAAGGAAGACACAGACGCTCAATATGAGTGATCAGTGAACTTCGATTTATTGGATAGCTCAGTCGTCTTTTATCTAATTCAATATAATTAGCTCATACATATTGCAAAAGCTAAGCTCATGATTGGTTAGTGCATTTCTCTATTCTATCAGCTAGTTTCCCACCAAAACAACACAGTTAGTACTTTCCCAGCATACCAACAGATATCACGTTCTTGTACCTGAAACCTCCCTGAAACCTCCCTAAAACCTCCCAGAACTTACATTCCTTCCCAGGCTGCATTTACGTATTTTCTCAGGCTCATTTGAGCTGTGTTCGATACTTTGTTACCTCGCGGCCTCCTAGCTGCTCAACATCCACATGACCTACTTCACTTACCCATTCCTCCACAATTCCCCCGTTTTTATTTTGGGCTACAAACACCTTCTTTGTGAGTTGTTCTAGTTTCCTAGATAAGCAGCTAAAGACTACCTGCGCAGCAATTATAATCAATACAATTATAAGCAAAAAGCGAAGTCCCTCTTTGATTAAGTTAAAAACCCATCCCCATACATTTCCAAAGACAGATTTAAGCCAATCATCAAACCAATTATTCTGTATCGTAATTTTTTGTGTATGATCCATTAACCATTTTAATTGATTGTGAATTGATTGCCCATGATCAGAGAGATTAAAGCAACACATTCCTTCTACATCTTCACACCCATGTCCTTGAGCTAGTAGCAAGAAATCAATTGCAGCTCTATTTTGTAACACAGCATGTCTTATGCTCCCCATATCTTGCGACATTTCAGAAAGAACTTGTGTTGTTACATTTGATTGTTTAACAGCCCAACAAGCAAGCCTATTAATGTTAGTCAAAGCGTGTGCAGTTCCCACACCAGGCACTAAAGAAGCAAAGAATCTTTTTGCTGGACCCCACAATTCTACATTATCATTGCAGTCAGAACCCAAAGTTTTTAATTCTCGTTTAATTCTTCTGCTCCCTGTCGAGTTCTGCCACGAGTGCAAATCTGGAACGAAAAGTGTGAGTCGTCCTAGGTAACACGGTCCCCCAAAAGCATTAGCTGGTATTCCTTGCCATGCACGGTCCCCACAGATTAAAAACATGCCAGGTGGCAAAGCTTTGGCCTGACTTTGAAACCAGATCGAATTGGTGTCACCTATTTCATACGCCCCAAATGGTACACTAATGTTCCCGGTGTTGTTCCATCCACAGTAATGTCCATTGGCCTCAAATCCAGGGGTCCTCGATGTTATGTTGGTCCAGTGCGCTTTATTTTGTTTCCCTTCATGGAGTACAAAGCATGTTTGTGTCCAGTTACTACTGCTATTCCCCACTACCACAGACCCCAGGAGATCCAGTTCTTGAGGGTCCCATGGCAATGAGTTATTAAGAGCTTGCAAGGCAGCAACTACTCCATCCGAGACATTAGCAGAAAAGGATCTAGTGAGTAAAGTAACACTGGCAGAATATGGTGCTAACATTTCACTCAGTTCCTTTGGATCCCCTATTGGGACCCCAAATAAGCACGTTCTAAAAGGATCAGATGCAGAAGCAAGAGACAGACAAAATGAACTCTGTCTGGTTTCATTAGCCCAGGTGACCCACATATTCTGCTGAGGGTCAATCTTCCCTAAGATAGCATTACCATGTCCAGCCATTATTATAACTGATAGCATAATCAAAGTCCCTTGTTCTGTTGCTTCAGCCATGATCGTTGTCATCCTCTTCTTTCTTGATGGCTGGCTTTACACACCGACTAGGCACCCAGGTTGGACCTGTAGGGGAAGAGACACATACATAACCTCGTCCCACATAAATCACATCAGCAGGCCCTAACCATTGCCCTGTTTTCATATCTCTGTACAATACTCTCATAGCACATTTATTATCATTTTCAGATTTGGTATAATGTCGTGCTGCAGGTGGTTCGTCATGTTCCCCAAAAACACACAAATGATTTAGAACAAATAGAGTCTTGTCTACCCTTTCTCTAACATCAATAATGTCTTTAAACTTTTCTAAATATTGTTTAACTGTTCCATTAGCCCTTTCCACAATAGCCTGACCAGTTGGTGAATGTGGAATACCAGTAATATGTTTAATGTCCCATAGTTCCATGAATCGCTTGAATGGCCCACTAACATAGGCTGGACCATTATCAGTCTTTATAGTCTGTGGTACTCCCATTACTGCAAAACAACTGGCAAGATGACGTCGTACATCCCGAACTTTTTCCCCAGGCTGCGGTGTAGCCCAGATCATGTGACTATAAGTGTCTATTGTTACATGCAGATATTTCAGTCGTCCAAATGCTGGAACATGAGTGACATCCATTTGCCACACTTCATTGGTTTTAAGCCCTCTTGGGTTTGTCCCGACTCCGAGACCCACCCCTGAGTTATAATTGCTACATATTGGACAAGCTTTTACTATCGCTTGTGCATCAGCTCTAGATAGTTTGTAAGCCCGCGCAAGTCCCTTAGCATTCTGGTGAAAAATAGCATGAGCCTCCCTAGCTCTACAGAAGGGAGATAATGGTGCTTCAGTGGCTGGAGCGGCAACTAATTTATCCGCCCGAGCATTGCCTTCTCCCAGTCCCTCCATCCATTGATGACTTCGTATATGTATCACCGCATAGGATTTGCTTCTCTGCGCTATAGCAAGCTGTAAGCTAGTTAATAGTTCTGCAAGGCGTTCATTTTTTACATCTCTTAAAGCAGAGTCCTCTATACGATTAGCTATACCTACTACATACAGAGAATCAGATACTACATTTAAAGGGGCATCTTTCCATTTTATAAATGTCCACACAACCGCATAGAGCTCTAATGTCTGTAATGAATCGTTGTCCTGGCCCTTTAAAATTTGGTGTTGCCAGCCTTGTTCGTCTTTTCATGTTATTGCAGCAGACTTGGAGCGCTTCCCAGCGTCCGTGAAAACAGTTACTGCATCTGCTAACGGAGAATCCGACCGCTTGGGCTGGGTTATCCATGCTTGGTTTTCCATCCATGACAATATAGTTGATTGTAATGTCTTTGCCACTATTGTGGCACCATCCTGTAATAATGCAGCTTGTAGTTTTTCAGAATTCTGTATGTACCATTCCAAGTCACCTGGCTTTATTGGTAGCCAGATTGTACTTGGTGGAACTCCGTCTATTTGTAGTATCCGATTTCTTCCTTTCTTTATTAATTCTGACAGCGTGTCAATTTTTTCTTGAATTGTTCTTCGGGGTTGTAATGGGGGAGCTGTCCACTCCAATACCACAGTTTCCATTTCCTTTTCCCCCGTTTTTATTTTTTGCTGTGTGATAGCACCCATCAAGTATTGTGGACCACACAAAACAGTAAAATCCAGTGGCCTGTCAGGTATGCGTCGATGTGTGACACGCGTTGTGATCAATGATGCAATTTGTTGTAATATTTCCGACTGTTGTTCTGATAATGTCACCTTTGCGGCAGGATCAGTTCCTTTTAATAAAGGTCGAAGGGAATTCAACAGTTCATTTGGAATTCCGACCACTGGCCTAATCCACTGTAAATCTCCCAGCAGTTTTTGAGCATCATTGAGAGTTGTGATGTTCGATTGGATAGTAAGTTTCTGAGGCTGAATAGTAGAATCTGTGATTTTCCACCCTAAGTATTTCCAAGGGCTTGTCTCCTGAATTTTTTCTGGTGCAATTACCAGTCCCATTTGTTTAAGAGCAGCTGCCAGGGCATTTTTCTGCTGTAAGGAAAATCTCTCCTCCTGGGCTAGCAAAATATCGTCCATGTAATGGTAAATAATTGTTTTTGGCCATGCGCGGCAAATTGATTGAAGTGCTGCATCAACATAGAGCTGACATAAGGTAGGTGAATTACGCATGCCCTGAGGCAACACAGTCCATTCAAATCTCTGATACGGTCCTTCACGATTTATAGCAGGAAGTGTAAAAGCAAACCTCTGTTTATCATTGTCATGTAATGCAATTGTAAAAAAGCAGTCCTTGAGATCCACAATTAGTAATTTCCACCCTTCTGGTATCATAGCAGGATTAGGTAATCCAGGTTGCAGTGCTCCCATAGCACACATCTGATTATTAACTGCTCGTAAGTCATGTAGCAAACGGTATTTCCCTGATTTTTTGGGAATCACAAAAATCGGAGTATTCCAAGGGCTTGTTGACAGTCTCAAATGCCCTTGTTGATACTGTTCCTGTACTAATTTATGAGCATGTAAAAGACTTTCCCGTTTTAGTGGCCACTGCTCAACCCATACAGGTTCATCAGTTTTCCATTTAAGTGGGATCGGGAAAGTCCAAGCAATGGCCACACCTAAAAATTTTGATGATCTGTCGTGAGAATTGCTCCCATTTGGGCAAGGATATCTCGCCCTACCAGCGCTTGTACTCCTTCAGGTAGTGATAAGATGGAGACACTGCATTGTACCACCTTATCACCTATTGTCCATTGTAGCACTGGTGACCGACGAGCAAGAGTCATACCTCCTACTCCCGAAACTGTGGCATTAGACTCAAATGTAGGCCAATGTGAGGGCCAATCCTTTGTGCTGATTATAGATACATCAGCACCAGTGTCCAACAATGCCTCAATCTGTATTTTCTCATCCTTTAAACACACAGTGACTTTTTGTCGTGGTCTGTGTCGCATACCAAGTGTCAACAAAGCCACTTTTCCCGTGGAGCCGAATGCTCCCAGTCCTCGATGCTTTGCAGATTCCGATGCTAATGATTCAGCAAGATGAGGCAATGGGATCAACTGTGCTATTTTTGTGCCTTTCGGCACATGAATTGGAGGAAACATTGCAGAAACCATAATTTGTATTTCCCCAAAGTAATCCTTGTCAATAAGTCCAGTTAATATTTGTAATCCATTCATGGTGGCAGACGATCTCCCTATTAACAAAGCTCCCACAGGTTCCTTATTAACAATAACTGGTCCAATAAGTCCTGTTTTTATCCTGGTGGGTCTCGAATCCAATAAAGTCACATCGACTGCGGTTGCCAAATCCAGGCCGAGGCTCCCTCTGGTGGCTGGTCGGAGAAAAAGGGATTCGTCGCAGCTGGTGCTGGTGCTGTTGCCGTCGCTGCCGTTGTCGTAAAAGCCACTTTTTGTGTCGTCGCGGGGCGGCTCCTCCCGCTGCTCCGGCCGTTTCCCGACGCATTTCGGTGGCATGCTGAAGTGCTGTGAGTATTTGTTTGACAATTTTGGCACCACACAGATTCTATTTTGCAGTTCCGTCTAATGTGTCCCGCAACACCACATCGAAAACAACGATATTGCGGTGTCGATACTCGTCCACCGGGGGTTTGCAAAGGAGCAAGGGCTGCAAATACTTTTGACTGTTCTTTCACATTATCACCTAATTGTTTTACTGCTTCTACTAACATAGTCTGTGGGCCTACAGGTACCTGAGACATTCTTTCCAATCCTTCCTCTATTGTCCAAGTACTCGGTAACGTAGCTAATATACTACGAGTTGAAGGGTTACAATTTTGGAGTGCACATTGCTTTAGTATAGTGCCTTTAAGATAATCAGGAACTCCCGCTGCTTGTATCGCATTTGCTACCCGATCGATAAACAACCCGAATGGTTCCTCCCTGCCCTGTTTAATTCCCATGTAGGACGGCATTCCCCCTGGCTCTCTAATTTGTTCTAATGCTCTTCTGGCTAGATTCATTGATACCTTAGCTTTGTCTGGTCCCAAGAGTGCCTGCACCTCTGTTCTAAAATATGGTCCCATGCCCAGTAATTCGTCTAATGTAACACCATACAAGGGATCCCCAGGCGCGCGTATTATCGCTACCTCTTCTTGACAGATACCATGCCAATATGCATTAAACAAAAGTTGTTGATGTTGTGTCAAGATTAGTTTCATTATGCTACGAATATCTCCTGGGAGCAAAATATTTGTCCCCCAAATATAGTCTAACATTTGACGAGTAGGTTCTCCCTTTAATCCAGACTCATTTACTGTAGATCGTAATTGTGTTAATAGTTTCCAATCTAAATTAGTCAACTGAGCCTGTACATTTCCCTGTGCATCTGGAGGTGAATACACCACCGGATAGGCTGTTGTTATTTGTGCTGCTACTTCAAGATTCCCTTCCTTCATTGCTTCATGTGCTATTTTTTTCCATGTCTCCTCCCTGTCCTGTATATTGATTTTAAATGGACTTGTTGAGAATGAATTTGTACCTGACTCCTCACCCACCCTTTCTTTATTCTCTGATTGTACGGGCGGAGGTACAGGCGGAGCTGTCGGTGGCTGTGACTGTGAAGGTTCTTCTTCCCCTGATATGGGTACCGAAGTCCCTTGTGGAATTATAACTGTTCTATATGATGGTGGAGAGGGGTAAGCTTGTTCCTCAGCTCTTTGCTGAGTAGAGGAAGAAGCAGAAGCCCCCCCCTTCTGACTGGATGATCCTAATCGTTCTGTTGCAGCAGCAGCTATTTTTTGTTCAGCTTGATGTGTTGCTAATGCATTAGTTACCGCCCTCCATGGCTTCATCAATTTTTTTGCTATTTTATCATCACTAATTACTTCATCAAATAGTTTGTCCCCAAACTTCCTCCACTCTGCTTGTTCAAACACAGTATCAGGATTTAAAAAACAACCCTTAACTACCCCATAAGCTAATAACTTTGGCAATTCCTTTTTACAACATATATCCTGTGTGCCCCGCTTTTCTAAAAAGCATTTGAGCAAATTATACGCCGCTTGTCTCTCCATACCTTTATATACGTCGGTACCGTTGCAGCCTTTGCAAAGACCTCGGCGACACTTTCCGGCGGGACCCTCTATAGGCTCATCCCAGGTGCGAGGACTCCCTTTCCGAGCTGCGGGTGCGGGTGTGGTTCCATTCACCTTTCAGGCCTCGGGTGCGGGGATTCAGCAATTTGTAATCCTTTTCACCTCCTGAGCTGCGTTGCAGGACTGGTCCTTGTATTCCGTCCAACCGTGGCTCGCAGGTACAATTCCAGCGCAGGTTCAACTCCAGCGAAGTCCCTGTTCCTGTATTGCAGGTCCCTGTTCCTGTATTGCAGGTCCCTGTTCGGGCGCCATTTGTTGCGAAACCATTTGTTGTCGACGGAAGGAAGACACAGACGCTCAATATGAGTGATCAGTGAACTTCGATTTATTGGATAGCTCAGTCGTCTTTTATCTAATTCAATATAATTAGCTCATACATATTGCAAAAGCTAAGCTCATGATTGGTTAGTGCATTTCTCTATTCTATCAGCTAGTTTCCCACCAAAACAACACAGTTAGTACTTTCCCAGCATACCAACAGATATCACGTTCTTGTACCTGAAACCTCCCTGAAACCTCCCTAAAACCTCCCAGAACTTACATTCCTTCCCAGGCTGCATTTACGTATATTCTCAGGCTCATTTGAGCTGTGTTCGATACTTTGTTACCTCGCGGCCTCCTAGCTGCTCAACATCCACATGACCTACTTCACTTACCCATTCCTCCACAGCCTTCCTTTGGGGGCACTTCTGGATGGGCGAATGGGGCTTGGAATGAGTTTTCTGGGGCCCAAGTTTTCAGTCGTCTCCCATGCCGGCTAGGGCTATATTTAGTATTGCCCAGAAAGAGTGAACCTGGAGGGTCCAGTTGCATGTGGGGCTGCATAAAGGCTACCCTCGGGAGTTCACTTGTACCCAAAGCCTTCGTTTGGGGGCACTTTTGGTTGGTCCAAGGGGAATCGCAATGCGTTTTCTATGGCCTGCTTTTTCAGTCTTCTCCCATTGCGTTGAGGGCTATATTTAGGCTTGCGGTGAAAGAGTGAACCCGGAGGGTCATGTTTCATGTGGGGCTGCATAAAGGCTCCCCTGGGGAGTTCAGTTGTACCCAAAGCCTTCCTTTCGGGGCACTTTTGAATGGGCGAATGGGGCTTGTAACGTGTTTTCTGAGGCACGATTTTTCAGTCTTCTCCCTTTGCGGCTAGGGCTCTCTTTAGTCTTGCGGTGAAAGAGTGAACCCGGAGGGTGCAGTTGCATGTAAGGCTGCGTAAAGGCTCCCCTCGGGAGTTCAATTGTACCCAAAGCCTTCCTTTGGGGGCACTTTTGGATGGTCCAAGGGGAATCGCAATGCGTTTTCTAAGGCCCGCTTTTTCAGTCTTCTCCCATTGCGTTGAGGGCTATATTTAGGCTTGCAGTGAAAGAGTGAACCAGGAGGGTCCAGTTTCATGTGGGGCTGCATAAAGGCTCCCCTGGGGAGTTCAGCTGTACCCAAAGCCTTCCTTTCGGGGAACTTTTGAATGGGCGAATGGGGCTTGTAACGTGTTTTCTGAGGCCCGGGTTTTCAGTCTTCTCCCTTTGCGGCTAGGGCTCTCTTTAGTCTTGCGGTGAAAGAGTGAACCCGGAGGGTGCAGTTGCATGTAAGGCTGCGTAAAGGCTCCCCTGGGGAGTTCACTTGTACCCAAAGCCTTCCTTTGGGGGCACTTCTGGATGGGCGAATGGGGCTTGTAACGCGTTTTCTGGGGCCCGAGTTTTCAGTCGTCTGCCATGCGGGCTAGGGTTATATTTAGGGTTGCTGTGAAAGAGCAAATACAGAGGGTCCAGTTGCATGTGGCGCTGCATAAAGGCTCCCCTGGGGAGATCAGTTGTACCCAAAGCCTTCCTTTGGGGGCACTTCTGGATGGGCGAATGGGGCTTGTAACGCGTTTCTTCGGGCCCGAGTTTTCAGTCGTCTGCCATGCGGGCCAGGGTTATATTTAGGGTTGCTCGTAAACAGCGAACACGGAGGGTCCAGTTGCATGTGGGGCTGCATAAATGCTCCCCTAGGTAATTCAATTGTACCCAAAGCCTTCCTCTGGGGGCACGTCTGGATGGGCGAAAGGGACTCGGAAAGCGTTTTCTGGGGCCCGAGTTTTCAGTAGTCTCCCAAGCCGGCTAGGGCTATACTTAGTGTTGCTCGCTAAGAGCGAACCCGGAGGGTCCAGTTGCATGTGGGGCTGCATAAAGGCTCCGCTGGGGAGTTCACTTGTACCCAAAGCCTTCCTTTGGGGGCCCTTTGGGATGGTCGAAAGAGACTCGCAATGCGTTTTCTGAGGCTTGATTTTTCAGTCTTCTCCCTTTGCGGCTAGGGCTATATTTAGGATTGTGTAGAAAGAGTGAACGCGTAGGATCCAGTTGCATGTGGGGCTGCGTAATGGCTCCCCTGGGGTGTTCAGTTATACCCAAAGCCTTCCTTTGCGGGCACTTCTGGATGGGCGAAAGGGGCTTGGAATGAGTTTTCTGGGGCCCGAGTTTTCAGTCGTCTCCCATTTCGGCTAGGGCTAAGTATAGTCTTTTTCGGAAAGAGTGAACCCGGAGGGTCCAGTTGCATGTAGGGCTGCATAAAGGCTCCCCTGGGGAGTTCAGATGTATCCAAAGCCTTCCTCTGGGGGCACTTTTGGATGGGCCAATGGGGCTTGTAACGCGTTTTGTAGGGCCCGAATTTTCAGTCGTCTGCCAAGCGGGCCAGGGCGATATTTAGGTTTGCTGTGAAAGAGCGAATACGGAGGGACATGTTGTATGTGGGGCTGCATAAAGGCTCCCCTGGGGAGTTCAGATGTACCCAAAGCCTTCCTTTAGGGGCACTTTTGGATGGGCAAAAGGGTCTTGTAAGGCGTTTTATTTGGCCCGATTTTTCAGTCGTCTCCCATGCCGGCTAGGGATATATTTAGTTTTGCTCGGAAAGAGCGAAACCGGAGGGTCCAGTTGCATGTGGGGCTGCGTAAAGGCTCCCCTGGGAGTTCAGTTGTGCCCAAAGCCTTCCTCTGGGGGCACTTCTGGATGGGCAAATGGGGCTTTTAACGCATTTTCTGGGGCCCGAGTTTTCAGTCGACTGCCAGGCGGGCCAGGGCGATATTTAGGTTTGCTGTGAAAGAGCGAACACGGAGGGTCCAGTTGCATGTGCGGATGCTCAAAGTCTCCGCTGGGGAGTTCACTTGTACCGAAAGCCATCCTTTGGGAGCACTTTTGGATGGTCCAAGGGGAATCGCAATGCGTTTTCTGAGGCCCACTTTTTCAGTCTTCTCCCATTGCGCCGAGGGCTATATTTAGTCTTGCGTAGAAAGAGTGAACGCGGAGGGTCCAGTTGCATGTGGGGCTGCATAAAGGCTCCCCTTGGGGAGTTCAGTTGTACCCAAAGCCTTCCTTTGGGGACACTTTTGGATGGGCGAAAGGGGCTCGGAATGCGTTTTCTGAGGCCCGAGATTTCAGTAATCTCCAATGCCAGCTAGGGATATATTTAGTGTTGCTCGGAAAGAGTGAACCCGGAGGGTCCAGTTGCATGTGGGGCTGCATAAAGGCTCTCCTGGGGAGTTCAGTTGTACCCCAAGCCTTCCTTAGGGGGCACTTCTGGATGGGCAAAAGGGGCTCGGAAAGCGATTTCTGGGGCCCGAGTTTTCAGTCGTCTCCCATGCCGGCTATGGATATATTTAGTGTTGCTCGGAAACAGCGAACCCGGAGGGTCCAGTTGCATATGGGGCTGCATAAAGGCTCCTCTGGGGAGTTCAGTTGTACCCAAAGCCTTCCTTTGGGGGCACTTCTGGATTGGCGAAAGAGTCTTATAATGCGTTTTCTTTGGCCCGATTTTTCAGTCATCTTCGATGCCGGCTAGGGCTATATTTAGGCTTGTTGTGAAAGAGCGAATAAGGATGGTCCAGTTGCATGTGGGGCTGCATAAAGGCTCCCCTGGGGAGTTCAGTTGTGCCCAAACCCTTCCTTTGGGGGCACTTTTGGATGGTCCAAGCGAATCGAAATGCGTTTTTCTGAGAATCACAGAATTTCTAGGTTGGAAGAGACCTCAAGATCATCGAGTCCAACCTCTAAGCTAACACTAACAGTCCCCACTAAACCATATCCCTAAGCTCTACATCTAAACGTCTTTTGAAGACTTCCAGGGATGGTGACTCCACCACCTCCCTGGGCAGCCCGTTCCAGTGCCTAACAACCCTTTCAGTAAAGAAATTCTTCCTAACATCTAACCTAAAACTCCCCTGGCGTAACTTTAGCCCATTCCCCCTCGTCCTGTCACCAGGAACATGGGAGAACAGGCCAACCCCCACCTCGCTACAGCCTCCTTTAATGTACTTATACAGAGCAATAAGGTCACCCCTGAGCCTCCTCTTCTCTAGGCTGAACAAGCCCAGCTCCTTCAGCCGCTCCTCATAGGACTTGCTCTCCAGGCCCCTCACCAGCTTCGTCGCCCTTCTTTGGACCCGCTCAAGCCCGCTTTTTCAGTCTTCTCCCATTGCGCCGAGGGATATATTTAGGCTTGCGGTGAAAGAGTGAACGCGGAGGGTCCAGTTGCATGTAGGGCTGCATAAAGGCTCCCCTGGGGAGTTCAGTTGTACCCAAAGCCTTCCTTTGGGACACTTCTGGATGGGCGAAAGGGGCTTGGAATGAGTTTTCTGGTGCCCGAATTTTCAGTAATATCCGATGCCGGCTAGGGCTATATTTAGCCTTGCTCTGAAAGAGCGAATAAGGAGGGTCCAGTTGCATGTGGAACTGCGTAAAGGCTCTCCTGAGGAGTTCATTTGTACCCGAAGCCTTCCTTTGGGGGCACTTTTGGATGGGCGAAAGGGGCTTGGAATGAGTTTTCGGGGGCCCGAGTTTTCAGTCATCTCCCATACCGCCGAGGGATATATTTAGGATTGCGGTGAAAGAGTGAACCCGGAGTGTCCAGTTGCATGTGGGGCTGCATAAAGGCTCCCCTGGGGAGTTCAGATGTACCCAAAGCCTTCCTTTGGGGGCACTTTTGGATGGTCCGAGGGGAATCGCAATGTGTATTCTGAGGCCAGCTTTTTCAGTCTTCTCCCACCGCATTGAGGGCTATATTTAGGCTTGCGTAGAAAGAGTGAACCAGGAGGGACCAGTTTCACGTGGGGCTGGGTATAGGCTCCCCTGGGGAGTTCAGATGTACCCAAAGCCTTCCTTTCGGGGCACTTCTGGATGGGCGAAAGGGGCTCGGAATGCGTTTTGTAGGGCCCGAGTATTCAGTCGTCTCCAGCCGGCTAGGGCTATGTTTAGTGTTGCTCGGAAAGAGTGAACCCGGAGGGTCCAGTTGCATGTGGGGCTGCATAAAGGCTCCGCTGGGGAGTTCAGTTGTACCCAAAGCCTTCCTTTGGGGACCCTTTTGGGTATTCGAAAGAGACTCGCAATGCATTTTCGGAGGCCCGCTTTATCAGTCTTCTCCCTTTGCGGCTAGGGCTATATTTAGGCTTGCGTAGAAAGAGTGAACCCGGAGGTACGAGTTGCATGTGGGGCTGCATAAAGGCTCCCCTGGGGAGTTCACTTGTACCCAAAGCCTTCCTTTCGGGCACTTCTGGATGGGCGAAAGGGTCTTGAAACGCTTTTTCTGGGGCCCGAGTTTTCAGTCGTCTCCCATGCCGGCTAGGGCTATATTTAGTGTTGCTCGGAAACAGCGAACCCGGATGGTCCAGTTGCATGTGGGGCTGCATAAAGGCTCCCCTGGGGAGTTCAGTTGTACCCAAAGCCTTCCTTTGGGGGCCCTTTTGGATGGTCGAAAGAGACTCGCAATGCGTTTTCTGAGGCCCGCTTTTTCAGTCTTTTGCCTTTGGGGCTAGGGCTATATTTAGGCTTGCGTAGAAAGAGTGAACGCGGAGGATCCAGTTGCATATGGGGCTGCGTAATGGCTCCCCTGGGGTGCTCAGTTGTACCCAAAACCTTCATTTGGGGGCCCTTTTGGATGGGCGAATGGGGCTTGTAACGCATTTTCTGGGGCCCGAGTTTTCAGTCTTCTGCCATGCTGGCTTGATTTATATTTAGTGTTGCTCGGAAAGAGCGAACCCGGAGGGTCCAGTTGCATGTGGGGCTGCATAAAGGCTCCCCTGGGGAGTTCAGTTGTATCCAAAGACTTCCTTTGGGGGCACTTCTGCATGGACGAATGGGGCTTGAAACGCGTTTTGGGGGGCCCGATTTTTCAGTCGTTTGCCGTGCTGTCTAGGGTTATATTTAGGGTTGCTAGTAAACAGCGAACACGGAGGATCCAGTTGCATGTGGGGCTGCATAAAGGGTCCCTTGGGGAGTTCACTTGTACCCAAAGCCTTCCTCTGGGGCCACTTTTGGATGGGCGAAAGGGGCTCGGAAAGCGTTTTCTGTGGCCCGAGTTTTCAGTCTTCTGCAATGCTGGCTAGGGATATATTTAGGGTTGCTCGGAAACAGCGAACCCGGAGGGTCCAGTTGCATGTGGGGCTGCATAAAGGCTCCCCTGGGGAGTTCACTTGTACCCAAAGCCTTCGTTTGGGGGCACTTCTGCATATGCGAATGGGGCTCGTAACGCGTTTTGGGGGGCCCGATTTTTCAGTCGTCTGCCATGCGGGCCAGGGTTATATTTAGGGTTGCTGTGAATGAGCGAATACGGAGGGTCCAGTTGCATGTGGGGCTGCATAAAGGCTCCCCTGGGGAGTTCACTTGTACCCAAAGCCTTCCTTTGGGGGCACTTCTGGATGGGCGAATGGGGCTTGTAACGCGTTTTGGGGCGCCCGATTTTTCAGTCGTCTGCCATGCGGGCCAGGGTTATATTTAGTGTTGCTGTGAAATAGCGAATACGGAGGGTCCAGTTGCATGTGGGACTGCGTAAAGGCTCCCCTGGGGAGTTCTCTTGTACCCAAAGCCTTCCTTTGTGTGCACTTCTGGATGAGCGAATGGGGCTCGGAATGCGTGTTCTGGTGCCCGAGTTTTCAGTCGTCTCTAATGCCAGCTAGGGCTATATTTAGTGTTGCTCGGAAAGAGCGAACCCGGAGGGTCCAGTTGCATGTGGGGTAGCGTAGAGGATCCCCTGGGGAGTTCACTTGTACCCAAAGCCTTCCTTTGGGGGCACTTCTGGATGGGCGAATGGGGCTTGAAACGCGTTTTCGGGGGCCCGATTTTTCATTCTTGTGCCATGCTGGCTAGGGTTATATTTAGTGTTGCTCGGAAAGAGCGAACCCGGAGGGTCCAGTTGCATGTGGGGCTGCATAAAGGCTCCCCTGGGGAGTTCTCTTGTACCCAAAGCCTTCCTTTGGGGGCACTTTTGGATGGGCGAAAAAGGCTTGTAACGCATTACCTGGTGCTTGATTTTTCAGTCGTCATCGATGCCGGCTAGCGCTATGTTTAGGGATGCTTGGAAACAGCGAACCCGGAGGGTCCAGTTGCATGTGGGGCTGCATAAAGGCTCCCCTGGGGAGTTCAGTTGTACCCAAAGCCTTCCTTTGGGGGCACTTTTGGATGGGCGAAAAGGGCTTGCAACGCATTTCCTGGGGCCTGATTTTTCAGTCGTCTCCGATGACGGCTAGGGCTATGTTTATGGATGGTCGGAAACAGCGAACCCGGAGGGTCCAGTTGCATGTGGGGCTGCGTAAAGGCTCCCCTGGGGAGTTCACTTGTACCCAAAGCCTTCCTTTGGTGACACTTTGGGATGGTCCAAAGGGGCTTGAAACGCGTTTTCTGGGGCCCGGGTTTTCAGTCTTCTCCCATGCCGGCTAGTGATATATTTAGGGTTGCTCGGAAAATTCGAACCCGAAGGGTCCAGTTGCATGTGGGGCTGCGTAAAGGCTCCCCTGGGGAGTGCTCTTGTACCCAAAGCCTTCCTTTGGGGGCACTTTTGGATAGGCGAAAAGGGCTCGCAACGCATTTCCTGGGGCCTGATTTTTCATTCGTCTTCGATGCCGGCTAGGGATATATTTATGGTTGCTCGGAGAAATCGAACCCGGATGGTCCAGTTGCATGTGGGGCTGCCTAAAGGCTCCCCTGGGGAGTTCACTTGTACCCAAAGCCTTCCTTTGCGGGCACTTTTGGATGGGCGAATGGGGCTTGTAACGCATTTCCTGGGGCCTGATTTTTCAGTCGTCATCGATGCCGGCTAGGGCTATGTTTAGGGATGCTCGGAAACAGCGAACCCGGAGGGTCCAGTTGCATGTGGGGCTGCGTAAAGACTCCCCTGGGGAGTTCACTTGTACCCAAAGCCTTCCTTTGGGGGCACTTTTGGATGGGCGAAAAGGGCTCGCAACGCATTTCCTGGGGCCTGATTTTTCATTCGTCTTCGATGCCGGCTAGGTCTATGTTTAGGGATGCTCAGAAACAGCGAACCCGGAGGGTCCAGTTGCATGTGGGTCTGCGTAAAGGCTCCCCTGGGAAGTTCATTGTACCCAAAGCCTTCCTTTGTGGGCACTTTTGGATGGTCCAAAGGGGCTCGGATCGCATTTCCTGGGGCCTGATTTTTCAGTCGTCTTCGATGCCGGCTAGGGCTAGGTTTAGGGATGCTCGGAAACAGCGAACCCGGAGGGTCCAGTTGCATGTGGGTCTGCATAAAGGCTCCCCTGGGGAGTTCACTTGTACCCAAAGCCTTCCTTTGGGGGCACTTCTGGATCGTCCAAGGGGAATCGCAATGCCTTTTCTGAGGCCCAATTTTTCTGTCTTCTCCCATTGCGCCGAGGGATATATTTAGGCTTGCGGTGAAAGAGTGAACCCGGAGGGTCCAGTTGCATGTGGGGCTGCATAAAGGCTCCCCTGGGGAGTTCACTTGTACCCAAAGCTTTCCTTTGGGGGCACTTCTGGATGGGCGAATGGGGCTTGTAACGCGTTTTCGGAGGCCCGATTTTTTAGTCGTCTGCCATGTTGGGTAGGGTTATATTTAGGGTTGCTCGTAAACAGCGAACCCGGAGGGTCCAGTTGCATGTGGGGCTGCATAAAGGCTCCCCTGGGGAGTTCAGTTGTACCCAAAGCCTTCCTCTGGGGCCACTTTTGGATGGGCGAAAGGGGCTCGGAAAGCGTTTTCTGGGGCCTCAGTTTTCAGTAGTCTCCCATGCCGGCTAGGATTATGTTTAGTGTTGCTCGGAAAGAGCGTGTCGTGGTTTAACCCGGCCGGCAGGTAAACACCACGCAGCCGTTCGCTCACCCTCCCCCCTCCCTCTCTGGGACGGGGGAGAGAAATGGAGAGTGAAGCCCGTGAGTTGAGATAAAGACAGTTTAATAAGACAGGAAAATAATAATAACAAAATAATAATAAAATAATAACAATAATAATACAATGGTGATAATAGGAAAGTAATAATAGTATGTACAAACAAGTGATGCACAATGCAATTTCTCACCACTCGCTGACCGATGCCCAGCCTAACCCCGAGCAGTCCGGCCCCCTCCCCCCGGCTAGCCACCCCTATATATTGTTTATCATGACGTCAGATGGTATGGAATACCCCTTTGGCTAGTTTGGGTCACCTGTCCTGGGTCTGTCCCCTCCCAGCTCTTACTGCACCCCCAGCCTGCCCGTTGGCAGGACAGAGCAAAAGGCTGAGATGTCCTTGGCTTAGTATAAGCACTGCTCTGCAACAATTAAAGCATCGGGGTGTTATCAGCACTCTTCTCATCCTAAGCCAAAACACAGCATTCCACCAGCTACTAGGAAGAAAATTAATTCTGTGCTAACTGAAACCAGGACAGAGCGAACCAGGAGGGTCCAGTTGCATGTGGGGCTGCATAAAGGCTCCCCTGGGGAGTTCTCTTGTACCCAAAGCCTTCCTTTGGGGGCACTTTTGGATGGCCGAAAAGGGCTCGCAATGCATTTCCTGGGGCCCGATTTTTCAGTCGTCTTCGATGCCGGCTAGGGCTATGTTTAAGGATGCTCGGAAACAGCGAACCCTGAGTGTCCAGTTGCATGTGGGGCTGCGTAAAGGCTCCCCTGGGGAGTTCACTTGTACCCAAAGCCTTCCTTTGGGGGCACTTTTGGATGGGCGAAAAAGGCTTGTAACGCATTTCCTGGTGCTTGATTTTTCAGTCGTCATCGATGCCGGCTAGCGCTATGTTTAGGGATGCTTGGAAAAAGCGAACCCGGAGGGTCCAGTTGCATGTGGGGCTGCATAAAGGCTCCCCTGGGGAGTTCAGTTGTACCCAAAGCCTTCCTTTGGGGGCACTTTTGGATGGTCCAAACGGGCTCGGATCGCATTTCCTGGGGCCTGATTTTTCAGTCGTCTTCGATGCCGGCTAGGGCTATGTTTAGGGATGCTCGGAAACAGCGAACCCGGAGGGTCCAGTTGCATGTGGGGCTGCGTAAAGGCTCCCCTGGGGAGTTCACTTGTACCCAAAGCCTTCCTTTGGGGGCACTTTTGGATGGTCGAAAAGGGCTTGCAACGCATTTCCTGGGGCCTGATTTTTCAGTCGTCTTCGATGCCGGTTAGCGCTATGTTTAGGGATCCTCGGAAACAGCGAACCCAGAGGGTCCAGTTGCATGTGGGGCTGCGTAAAGGCTCCCCTGGGGAGTTCACTTGTACCCAAAGCCTTCCTTTGGTGACACTTTTGGATGGTCCAAAGGGGCTCGGAACACATTTCCTGGGGCCTGATTTTTCACTCGTTTCCGATGACTGCTAGGGCTATGTTTAGGGTTGCTCGGAAAGAGCGAACACGTAGGGTCCAGTTGCATGTGGGTCTGCATAAAGGCTCCCCTGGGGAGTTCACTTGTACCCAAAGCCTTCCTTTGGGGGCACTTCTGGATCGTCCAAGGGGAATCGCAATGCCTTTTCTGAGGCCCAATTTTTCTGTCTTCTCCCATTGCGCCGAGGGTTATATTTAGGCTTGCAGTGAAAGAGCGAAAAACGAGGGTCTATTTGCATGTGGGGCTGCATAAAGGCTCCCCTGGGGAGATCAGATGTACCCAAAGCCTTCCTTTGGGGGCACTTTTGGATGGGCGAATGGGGCTCGGAATGCGTTTTCTGGGGCCCGAGTTTTCAGTCGTCTCCAATGCCAGCTAGGGATTTATATAGTGTTGCTCGGAAAGAGCGAACGGGGAGGGTCCAGTTGCATGTGGGGCTGCGTAAAGGCTACCCTGGGGAGTTCAGTTGTACCCAAAGCCTTCCTTTGCGGGCACTTCTGGATGGGCGAATGGGGCTTGTAACGCGTTTTCGGGGGCCCGATTTTTCAGTCGTGTGCCATGCTGGCCAGGGTTATATTTAGGGTTGCTCGTAAACAGCGAACCCGGAGGGTCCAGTTGCATGTGGGGCTGCGTAAAGGCTCCCCTGGGGAGGTCAGTTGTACCCAAAGCCTTCCTTTGGGGGCACTTTTGGATGGGCAAAAGGGGCTCGGAATGCGTTTTCTGGGGCCCGAGTTTTTAGTAGTCTCCAATGCCGGCTAGTGTTATGTTTAGTGTTGCTCGGAAAGAGCGAATACGGAGGGTCCAGTTGCATGTGGGGCTGCATAAAGGCTCCCCTGAGGAGTTCACTTGAACCCAAAGCCTTCCTTTGGGGGCAGTTTTGGATGGGCGAATGGGGCTCGGAATGCGTGTTCTGGGGCCCGAGTTTTCAGTCGTCCCTAATGCCGGCTAGGGCTATGTTTAGTGTTGCTCGGAAAAAGCGAACCCGGAGGGTCCAGTTGCATGTGGGGCTGCGTAAAGGCTCCCCTGGGGATTTCACTTGTACCTAAAGCCTTCCTTTGGTGACACTTTTGGATGGTCCAAAGGGGCTTGCAACGCGTTTTCTGGGGCCTGATTTTTCAGTCTTCTCCCATGCCGGCTAGGGATATATTTAGGTTTGCTCGGAAAAATCGAACCCGAAGGGTCCAGTTGCATGTGGGGCTGCGTAAAGGCTCCCCTGGGGAGTTCACTTGTACCCAAAGCCTTCCTTTGGGGGCACTTTTGGATGGGCGAAAAGGGCTCGCAACACATTTTCTGGGGCCTGATTTTTCAGTCGTCATCGATGCCGGCTAGGGATATGTTTAGGGTTGCTGGGAAACAGCGAACCTGGAGGGTCCAGTTGCATATGGGGCTGCGTAAAGGCTCCCCTGGGAACTTCAGATGTACCCAAAGCCTTCCTTTGGGGGCACTTTTGGATGGTCCAAAGGGGCTCGCAACGCATTTCCTGGGGCCTGATTTTTCAGTCGTCTCCGATGACGGCTGGGGCTACGTTTAGGTTTGCTCATGAACAGCGAACCCGGAGGGTCCAGTTGCATGTGGTGCAGTGTAAAGGCTCCCCTGGGGAGATCACTTGTACCTAAAGCCTTCCTTTGGTGACACTTTTGGATGGTCCAAAGGGGCTTGCAACGCGTTTTCTGGGGCCCGGGTTTTCAGCCTTCTCCCATGCCGGCTAGTGATATATTTAGCGTTGTTTGGAAAAATCGAACCCGGAGGGTCCAGTTGCATGTGGGGCTGCGTAAAGGCTCCCCTGGGGAGTTCACTTGTACCCAAAGCCTTCCTTTGGGGGCACTTTTGGATGGGTGAAAAGGGCTCGCAACGCATTTCCTGGGGCCTGATTTTTCATTCGTCTTCGATGCCGGCAAGGGCTATGTTTAGGGATGCTCGGAAACAGCGAACCCGGAGGGTCCAGTTGCATGTGGGGCTGCGTAAAGGCTCCCCTGGGGAGTTCACTTGTACCCAAAGCCTTCCTTTGGGGGCACATTTGGATAGGCGAAAAAGGCTCGCAACGCATTTCCTGGGGCCTGATTTTTCAGTCGTCATCGATGCCGGCTAGGGCTATGTGTAGGGATGCTCGGAAACAGCGAACCCGGAGGGTCCAGTTGCATGTGGGACTGCGTAAAGGCTCCCCTGGGGAGTTCACTTGTACCCAAAGCCTTCCTTTGGGGGCACTTTTGGATGGGCGAAAAGGGCTCGCAACGCATTTCCTGGGGCCTGATTTTTCACTTGTCTCCAAAGACGGCTAGGGCTACGTTTAGGTTTGCTCATGAACAGCGAACCCGGAGGGTCCAGTTGCATGTGGGGCTGCGTAAAGGCTCCCCTGGGGAGTTCACTTGTACCCAAAGCCTTCCTTTGGGGGCACTTTTGGATGGGCGAAAAGGGCTCGCAACGCATTTCCTGGGGCCTGATTTTTCAGTCGTCTTCGATGCCGGCTAGCGCTATGTGTAGGGATGCTCGGAAACAGCGAACCCGGAGGGTCCAGTTGCATGTGGGGCTGCATAAAGGCTTCCCTGGGGAGTACACTTGTATCCAAAGCCTTCCTTTGGGGGCACTTTTGGATTGGCGAAAAGGGCTCGCCACGCAGTTCCTGGGGCCTGATTTTTCAGTCGTCTTCGATGCCGGCTAGGGCTATGTTTAGGGATGCTCGGAAACAGCGAACCCGGAGGGTCCAGTTGCATGTGGGGCTGCGTAAAGGCTCCCCTGGGGAGTTCACTTGTACCCAAAGCCTTCCTTTGGGGGCACTTTTGGATGGGCGAAAAGGGCTCGCAACGCACTTCCTGGGGCCTGATTTTTCAGTCGTCTTCGATGCCGGCTAGGGATATGTTTAGGGATGCTCGGAAACAGCGAACCCGGAGGGTCCAGTTGCATGTGGGTCTGCGTAAAGGCTCCCCTGGGGAGATCACTTGTACCCAAAGCCTTCCTTTGCGGGCACTTTTGGATGGGCGAATGGGGCTCGGAATGCGTTTTCTGGGGCCCGAGTTTTCAGTCGTCTCCAATGCCAGCTAGGGATTTATATAGTGTTGCTCGGAAAGAGCGAACGGGGAGGGTCCAGTTGCATGTGGGGCTGCGTAAAGGCTCCCCTGGGGAGTTCACTTGTACCCAAAGCCTTCCTTTGGTGACACTTTTGGATGGTCCAAAGGCGCTCGGAACGCATTTCCTGGGGCCTGATTTTTCACTAGTCTCCGATGACTGCTAGGGCTATGTTTAGGGATGCTCGGAAACAGCGAACCCGGAGGGTCCAGTTGCATATGGGGCTGCGTAAAGGCTCCCCTGGGAACTTCAGATGTACCCAAAGCCTTCCTTAGGGGGCACTTTTGGATGTTCCAAAGGGGCTCGCAACGCATTTCCTGGGTCCTGATTTTTCACTCGTCTCCGATGACGGCTAGGGCTACGTTTAGGTTTGCTCATGAACAGCGAACCTGGAGGGTCCAGTTGCATGTGGGGCTGCGTAAAGGCTCCCCTGGGGAGTTCACTTGTACCCAAAGCCTTCCTTTGGTGACACTTTTGGATGGTCCAAAGGGGCTTGCAACGCGTTTTCTGGGGCCCGGGTTTTCAGTCTTCTCCAATGCCGGCTCGTGATATATCTAGCGTTGCTCGGAAAAATCGAACCCGGAGGGTCCAGTTGCATGTGGGGCTGCGTAAAGGCTCCCCTGGGGAGTTCACTTGTACCCAAAGCCTTCCTTTGGGGGCACTTTTGGATGGGCGAAAAGGGCTCGCAACGCATTTCCTGCGGCCTGATTTTTCAGTCGTCTTCGATGCCGGCTAGGGCTATGTTTAGGGATTCTCGGAAACAGCGAACCCGGAGGGTCCAGTTGCATGTGGGGCTGCGTAAAGGCTCCCCTGGGGAGTTCACTTGTACCCATAGTCTTCATATGGGGGGACTTTTGGAAGGGCAAAAAGGGCTCGGAACTCATTTCCAGCGGCCTGATTTTTCAGTCGTCATCGATGCCGGCTAGGGCTATGTTTAGGAATGCTCGGAAACAGCGAACCCGGAGGGTCCAGTTGCATGTGGGGCTGCGTAAAGGCTCCCCTGGGAACTTCAGATGTACCCAAAGCCTTCCTTAGGGGGCACTTTTGGATGGTCCAAAGGGGCTCGCAACGCATTTCCTGGGGCCTGATTTTTCACTCTTCTCCGATGACGGCTAGGGCTACGTTTAGGTTTGCTCATGAACAGCGAACATGGAGGGTCCAGTTGCATGTGGGGCAGTGTAAAGGCTCCCCTGGGGAGTTCACTTGTACCCAAAGCCTTCCTTTGGGGGCACTTTTGGATGGGCGAAAGGGGCTCGGAACTCATTTCCTGGGGCCTGATTTTTCACTTGTCTCCAAAGACGGCTAGGGATATGTTTAGGGATGCTCGGAAACAGCGAACCCGGAGGGTCCAGTTGCATGTGGGGCTGCGTAAAGGCTCCCCTGGGGAGTTCACTTGTACCCAAAGCCTTCCTTTGGGGGCACTTTTGGATGGGCGAAAAGAGCTCGCAACGCATTTCCTGGGGCCTGATTTTTCAGTCGTCATCGATGCCGGCTAGCGCTATGTTTAGGGATGCTCGGAAACAGCGAACCCGGAGGGTCCAGTTGCATGTGGGTCTGCGTAAAGGCTCCACTGGGGAGTTCACTTGTACCCAAAGTCTTCCTTTGGGGGCACTTTTGGATGGGCGAAAAGGGCTCGCAACGCATTTCCTGGGGCCTGATTTTTCACTTGTCTCCAAAGACGGCTAGGGCTACGTTTAGGTTTGCTCATGAACAGCGAACCCGGAGGGTCCAGTTGCATGTGGGGCTGCGTAAAGGCTCCCCTGGGGAGTTCACTTGTACCCAAAGCCTTCCTTTGGGGGCACTTTTGGATGGGCGAAAAGGGCTCGGAACGCATTTCCTGGGGCCTGATTTTTCATTCGTCTTCAATGCCGGCTAGGGCTATGTTTCGGGATGCTGGGAAACAGCGAACCCGGAGGGTCCAGTTGCATGTGGGTCTGCGTAAAGGCTCCCCTGGGGAGTTCACTTGTACCCAAAGTCTTCCTTAGGGGGCACTTTTGGATGGACCAAAACGCTCGCAACGCATTTCCTGGGGCCTGATTTTTCACTTGTCTCCAAAGACGGCTAGGGCTACGTTTAGGTTTGCTCATGAACAGCGAACCCGGAGGGTCCAGTTGCATGTGGGGCTGCGTAAAGGCTCCCCTGGGGAGTTCACTTGTACCCAAAGCCTTCCTTAGGGGGCACTTTTGGATGGGCGAAAGGGGCTCGGAACGCATTTCCTGGGGCCTGATTTTTCACTCTTCTCCGATGACGGCTAGGGCTACGTTTAGGTTTGCTCATGAACAGCGAACATGGAGGGTCCAGTTGCATGTGGGGCAGTGTAAAGGCTCCCCTGGGGAGTTCACTTGTACCCAAAGCCTTCCTTTGCGGGCACTTTTGGATGGGCGAAAGGGGCTCGGAACGCATTTCCTGGGGCCTGATTTTTCACTTGTCTCCAAAGACGGCTAGGGCTATGTTTAGGGATGCTCGGAAACAGCGAACCCGGAGGGTCCAGTTGCATGTGGGGCTGCGTAAAGGCTCCCCTGGGGAGTTCACTTGTACCCAAAGCCTTCCTTTGGGGGCACTTTTGGATGGGCGAAAAGGGCTCGGAACGCATTTCCTGGGGCCTGATTTTTCATTAGTCTTCGATGCCGGCTAGGGATATGTTTAGGAATGCTCGGAAACAGCGAACCCGGAGGGTCCAGTTGCATGTGGGGCTGCGTAAAGGCTCCCCTGGGGAGTTCACTTGTACCCAAAGCCTTCCTTTGGGGGCACTTTTGGATGTTCCAAAGGGGCTCGCAACGCATTTCCTGCGGCCTGATTTTTCAGTCGTCTTCGATGCCCGCTAGGGCTATGTTTAGGGATGCTCGGAAACAGCGAACCCGGAGGGTCCAGTTGCATGTGGGGCTGCGTAAAGGCTCCCCTGGGGAGTTCACTTGTACCCAAAGCCTTCCTTTGGGGGCACTTTTGGATGGGCGAAAAGGGCTCGCAACGCACTTCCTGGGGCCTGATTTTTCATTCGTCTTCGATGCCGGCTAGGGATATGTTTAGGGATGCTCGGAAACAGCGAACCCGGAGGGTCCAGTTGCATGTGGGGCTGCGTAAAGGCTCCCCTGGGGAGTTCACTTGTACCCAAAGCCTTCCTTTGGGGGCACTTTTGGATGGACCAAAACGCTCGCAACGCATTTCCTGGGGCCTGATTTTTCACTTGTCTCCAAAGACGGCTAGGGCTACGTTTAGGTTTGCTCATGAACAGCGAACCCGGAGGGTCCAGTTGCATGTGGGGCTGCGTAATGGCTCCCCTGGGGAGTTCACTTGTACCCAAAGCCTTCCTTTGGGGGCACTTTTGGATGGGCGAAAAGGGCTCGCAACGCATTGCCTGGGGCCTGATTTTTCAGTCGTCTTCAATGCCGGCTAGGGCTATGTTTAGGGATGCTGGGAAACAGCGAACCCGGAGGGTCCAGTTGCATGTGGGGCTGCGTAAAGGCTCCCCTGGGGAGTTCACTTGTACCCAAAGCCTTCCTTTGGGGGCACTTTTGGATGGGCGAAAAGGGCTCGGAACGCATTTCCTGGGGCCTGATTTTTCATTAGTCTTCGATGCCGGCTAGGGCTATGTTTAGGGATGCTCGGAAACAGCGAACCCGGAGGGTCCAGTTGCATGTGGGGCTGCGTAAAGGCTCCCCTGGGGAGTTCACTTGTACCCAAAGCCTTCCTTTGGTGACACTTTTGGATGGTCCAAAGGGGCTTGCAACGCGTTTTCTGGGGCCCGGGTTTTCAGTCTTCTCCCATGCCGGCTAGTGATATATTTAGCGTTGCTTTGAAAAATCGAACCCGGAGGGTCCAGTTGCATGTGGGGCTGCGTAAAGGCTCCCCTGGGGAGTTCACTTGTACCCAAAGCCTTCCTTTGGGGGCACTTTTGGATGGTCCAAAGGGGCTCGCAACGCATTTCCTGCGGCCTGATTTTTCAGTCGTCTTCGATGCCCGCTAGGGCTATGTTTAGGGATGCTCGGAAACAGCGAACCCGGAGGGTCCAGTTGCATGTGGGGCTGCGTAAAGGCTCCCCTGGGGAGTTCACTTGTACCCATAGTCTTCTTTTGGGGGGACTTTTGGAAGGGCAAAAAGGGGTCGGAACTCATTTCCAGCGGCCTGATTTTTCAGTCGTCATCGATGCCGGCTAGGGCTATGTTTAGGAATGCTCGGAAACAGCGAACCCGGAGGGTCCAGTTGCATATGGGGCTGCGTAAAGGCTCCCCTGGGAACTTCAGATGTACCCAAAGCCTTCCTTAGGGGGCACTTTTGGATGGTCCAAACGGGCTCGTAACGCATTTCCTGGGGCCTGATTTTTCACACTTCTCCGATGATGGCTAGGGCTACGTTTAGGTTTGCTCATGAACAGCGAACCCGGAGGGTCCAGTTGCATGTGGGTCTGCGTAAAGGCTCCCCTGGGGAGTTCACTTGTACCCAAAGCCTTCCTTTGGGGGCACTTTTGGATGGGCGAAAAGGGCTCGCAACGCACTTCCTGGGGCCTGATTTTTCATTCGTCTTCGATGCCGGCTAGGGATATGTTTAGGGATGGTCGGAAACAGCGAACCCGGAGGGTCCAGTTGCATGTGGGGCTGCGTAAAGGCTCCCCTGGGGAGTTCACTTGTACCCAAAGCCTTCCTTTGGGGGCACTTTTGGATGGGCGAAAAGGGCTCGCAACGCATTTCCTGGGGCCTGATTTTTCATTCATCATCGATGCCGGCTAGGGCTATGTTTAGGGATGCTCGGAAACAGCGAACCCGGAGGGTCCAGTTGCATGTGGGGCTGCGTAAAGGCTCCCCTGGGGAGTTCACTTGTACCCAAAGCCTTCCTTTGGGGGCACTTTTGGATGGGCGAAAAGAGCTCGCAACGCATTTCCTGGGGCCTGATTTTTCAGTCGTCATCGATGCCGGCTAGCGCTATGTTTAGGGATGCTCGGAAACAGCGAACCCGGAGGGTCCAGTTGCATGTGGGTCTGCGTAAAGGCTCCACTGGGGAGTTCACTTGTACCCAAAGTCTTCCTTTGGGGGCACTTTTGGATGGGCGAAAAGGGCTCGCAACGCATTTCCTGGGGCCTGATTTTTCACTTGTCTCCAAAGACGGCTAGGGCTACGTTTAGGTTTGCTCATGAACAGCGAACCCGGAGGGTCCAGTTGCATGTGGGGCTGCGTAAAGGCTCCCCTGGGGAGTTCACTTGTACCCAAAGCCTTCCTTTGGGGGCACTTTTGGATGGGCGAAAAGGGCTCGGAACGCATTTCCTGGGGCCTGATTTTTCATTCGTCTTCAATGCCGGCTAGGGCTATGTTTCGGGATGCTGGGAAACAGCGAACCCGGAGGGTCCAGTTGCATGTGGGTCTGCGTAAAGGCTCCCCTGGGGAGTTCACTTGTACCCAAAGTCTTCCTTAGGGGGCACTTTTGGATGGACCAAAACGCTCGCAACGCATTTCCTGGGGCCTGATTTTTCACTTGTCTCCAAAGACGGCTAGGGCTACGTTTAGGTTTGCTCATGAACAGCGAACCCGGAGGGTCCAGTTGCATGTGGGGCTGCGTAAAGGCTCCCCTGGGGAGTTCACTTGTACCCAAAGCCTTCCTTAGGGGGCACTTTTGGATGGGCGAAAGGGGCTCGGAACGCATTTCCTGGGGCCTGATTTTTCACTCTTCTCCGATGACGGCTAGGGCTACGTTTAGGTTTGCTCATGAACAGCGAACATGGAGGGTCCAGTTGCATGTGGGGCAGTGTAAAGGCTCCCCTGGGGAGTTCACTTGTACCCAAAGCCTTCCTTTGGGGGCACTTTTGGATGGGCGAAAGGGGCTCGGAACGCATTTCCTGGGGCCTGATTTTTCACTTGTCTCCAAAGACGGCTAGGGCTATGTTTAGGGATGCTCGGAAACAGCGAACCCGGAGGGTCCAGTTGCATGTGGGGCTGCGTAAAGGCTCCCCTGGGGAGTTCACTTGTACCCAAAGCCTTCCTTTGGGGGCACTTTTGGATGGGCGAAAAGGGCTCGGAACGCATTTCCTGGGGCCTGATTTTTCATTAGTCTTCGATGCCGGCTAGGGATATGTTTAGGAATGCTCGGAAACAGCGAACCCGGAGGGTCCAGTTGCATGTGGGGCTGCGTAAAGGCTCCCCTGGGGAGTTCACTTGTACCCAAAGCCTTCCTTTGGGGGCACTTTTGGATGTTCCAAAGGGGCTCGCAACGCATTTCCTGCGGCCTGATTTTTCAGTCGTCTTCGATGCCCGCTAGGGCTATGTTTAGGGATGCTCGGAAACAGCGAACCCGGAGGGTCCAGTTGCATGTGGGGCTGCGTAAAGGCTCCCCTGGGGAGTTCACTTGTACCCAAAGCCTTCCTTTGGGGGCACTTTTGGATGGGCGAAAAGGGCTCGCAACGCACTTCCTGGGGCCTGATTTTTCATTCGTCTTCGATGCCGGCTAGGGATATGTTTAGGGATGCTCGGAAACAGCGAACCCGGAGGGTCCAGTTGCATGTGGGGCTGCGTAAAGGCTCCCCTGGGGAGTTCACTTGTACCCAAAGCCTTCCTTTGGGGGCACTTTTGGATGGACCAAAACGCTCGCAACGCATTTCCTGGGGCCTGATTTTTCACTTGTCTCCAAAGACGGCTAGGGCTACGTTTAGGTTTGCTCATGAACAGCGAACCCGGAGGGTCCAGTTGCATGTGGGGCTGCGTAATGGCTCCCCTGGGGAGTTCACTTGTACCCAAAGCCTTCCTTTGGGGGCACTTTTGGATGGGCGAAAAGGGCTCGCAACGCATTGCCTGGGGCCTGATTTTTCAGTCGTCTTCAATGCCGGCTAGGGCTATGTTTAGGGATGCTGGGAAACAGCGAACCCGGAGGGTCCAGTTGCATGTGGGGCTGCGTAAAGGCTCCCCTGGGGAGTTCACTTGTACCCAAAGCCTTCCTTTGGGGGCACTTTTGGATGGGCGAAAAGGGCTCGGAACGCATTTCCTGGGGCCTGATTTTTCATTAGTCTTCGATGCCGGCTAGGGCTATGTTTAGGGATGCTCGGAAACAGCGAACCCGGAGGGTCCAGTTGCATGTGGGGCTGCGTAAAGGCTCCCCTGGGGAGTTCACTTGTACCCAAAGCCTTCCTTTGGTGACACTTTTGGATGGTCCAAAGGGGCTTGCAACGCGTTTTCTGGGGCCCGGGTTTTCAGTCTTCTCCCATGCCGGCTAGTGATATATTTAGCGTTGCTTTGAAAAATCGAACCCGGAGGGTCCAGTTGCATGTGGGGCTGCGTAAAGGCTCCCCTGGGGAGTTCACTTGTACCCAAAGCCTTCCTTTGGGGGCACTTTTGGATGGTCCAAAGGGGCTCGCAACGCATTTCCTGCGGCCTGATTTTTCAGTCGTCTTCGATGCCCGCTAGGGCTATGTTTAGGGATGCTCGGAAACAGCGAACCCGGAGGGTCCAGTTGCATGTGGGGCTGCGTAAAGGCTCCCCTGGGGAGTTCACTTGTACCCATAGTCTTCTTTTGGGGGGACTTTTGGAAGGGCAAAAAGGGGTCGGAACTCATTTCCAGCGGCCTGATTTTTCAGTCGTCATCGATGCCGGCTAGGGCTATGTTTAGGAATGCTCGGAAACAGCGAACCCGGAGGGTCCAGTTGCATATGGGGCTGCGTAAAGGCTCCCCTGGGAACTTCAGATGTACCCAAAGCCTTCCTTAGGGGGCACTTTTGGATGGTCCAAACGGGCTCGTAACGCATTTCCTGGGGCCTGATTTTTCACACTTCTCCGATGATGGCTAGGGCTACGTTTAGGTTTGCTCATGAACAGCGAACCCGGAGGGTCCAGTTGCATGTGGGTCTGCGTAAAGGCTCCCCTGGGGAGTTCACTTGTACCCAAAGCCTTCCTTTGGGGGCACTTTTGGATGGGCGAAAAGGGCTCGCAACGCACTTCCTGGGGCCTGATTTTTCATTCGTCTTCGATGCCGGCTAGGGATATGTTTAGGGATGGTCGGAAACAGCGAACCCGGAGGGTCCAGTTGCATGTGGGGCTGCGTAAAGGCTCCCCTGGGGAGTTCACTTGTACCCAAAGCCTTCCTTTGGGGGCACTTTTGGATGGGCGAAAAGGGCTCGCAACGCATTTCCTGGGGCCTGATTTTTCATTCATCATCGATGCCGGCTAGGGCTATGTTCAGGGATGCTCGGAAACAGCGAACCCGGAGGGTCCAGTTGCATGTGGGGCTGCGTAAAGGCTCCCCTGGGGAGTTCACTTGTACCCAAAGCCTTCCTTTGGTGACACTTTTGGATGGTCCAAAGGGGCTTGCAACGCGTTTTCTGGGGCCCGGGTTTTCAGTCTTCTCCCATGCCGGCTCGTGATATATCTAGCGTTGCTCGGAAAAATCGAACCCGGAGGGTCCAGTTGCATGTGGGGCTGCGTAAAGGCTCCCCTGGGGAGTTCACTTGTACCCAAAGCCTTCCTTTGGGGGCACTTTTGGATGGGCGAAAAGGGCTCGCAACGCATTTCCTGCGGCCTGATTTTTCAGTCGTCTTCGATGCCGGCTAGGGCTATGTTTAGGGATTCTCGGAAACAGCGAACCCGGAGGGTCCAGTTGCATGTGGGGCTGCGTAAAGGCTCCCCTGGGGAGTTCACTTGTACCCAAAGCCTTCCTTTGGGGGCACTTTTGGAAGGGCAAAAAGGGCTCGGAACTCATTTCCAGCGGCCTGATTTTTCAGTCGTCATCGATGCCGGCAAGGGCTATGTTTAGGAATGCTCGGAAACAGCGAACCCGGAGGGTCCAGTTGCATGTGGGGCTGCGTAAAGGCTCCCCTGGGAACTTCAGATGTACCCAAAGCCTTCCTTAGGGGGCACTTTTGGATGGTCCAAAGGGGCTCGCAACGCATTTCCTGGGGCCTGATTTTTCACTCTTCTCCGATGACGGCTAGGGCTACGTTTAGGTTTGCTCATGAACAGCGAACATGGAGGGTCCAGTTGCATGTGGGGCAGTGTAAAGGCTCCCCTGGGGAGTTCACTTGTACCCAAAGCCTTCCTTTGGGGGCACTTTTGGATGGGCGAAAAGGGCTCGCAACGCATTTCCTGGGGCCTGATTTTTCAGTCGTCATCGATGCCGGCTAGCGCTATGTTTAGGGATGCTCGGAAACAGCGAACCCGGAGGGTCCAGTTGCATGTGGGTCTGCGTAAAGGCTCCCCTGGGGAGTTCACTTGTACCCAAAGCCTTCCTTTGGGGGCACTTTTGGATGGACCAAAACGCTCGCAACGCATTTCCTGGGGCCTGATTTTTCACTTGTCTCCAAAGACGGCTAGGGCTACGTTTAGGTTTGCTCATGAACAGCGAACCCGGAGGGTCCAGTTGCATGTGGGGCTGCGTAAAGGCTCCCCTGGGGAGTTCACTTGTACCCAAAGCCTTCCTTTGGGGGCACTTTTGGATGGGCGAAAAGGGCTCAGAACGCATTTCCTGGGGCCTGATTTTTCATTCGTCTTCAATGCCGGCTAGGGCTATGTTTAGGGATGCTCGGAAACAGCGAACCCGGAGGGTCCAGTTGCATGTGGGTCTGCGTAAAGGCTCCCCTGGGGAGTTCACTTGTACCCAAAGTCTTCCTTAGGGGGCACTTTTGGATGGACCAAAACACTCGCAACGCATTTCCTGGGGCCTGATTTTTCACTTGTCTCCAAAGACGGCTAGGGCTACGTTTAGGTTTGCTCATGAACAGCGAACCCGGAGGGTCCAGTTGCATGTGGGGCTGCGTAAAGGCTCCCCTGGGGAGTTCACTTGTACCCAAAGCCTTCCTTTGGGGGCACTTTTGGATGGGCGAAAAGGGCTCGCAACGCATTGCCTGGGGCCTGATTTTTCATTCGTCTTCAATGCCGGCTAGGGCTATGTGTAGGGATGCTGGGAAACAGCGAACCCGGAGGGTCCAGTTGCATGTGGGGCTGCGTAAAGGCTCCCCTGGGGAGTTCACTTGTACCCAAAGCCTTCCTTACGGGGCAGTTTTGGATGGGCGAAAGGGGCTCGGAACACATTTCCTGGGGCCTGATTTTTCAGTTGTATTCGATGACGGCTAGGGCTATGTTTAGGGAAGCTCGGAAAAAGCGAACCCGGAGGGTCCAGTTGCATGTGGGGCTGCGTAAAAGCTCCCCTGGGGAGTTCACTTGTACCCAAAGCCTTCCTTTGGGGGCACTTTTGGATGGACCAAAACGCTCGCAACGCATTTCCTGGGGCCTGATTTTTCACTTGTCTCCAAAGACGGCTAGGGCTATGTTTAGGGATGCTCGGAAACAGCGAACGCGGAGGGTCCAGTTGCATGTGGGGCTGCGTAAAGGCTCCCCTGGTGAGTTCACTTGTACCCAAAGCCTTCCTTTGGTGACACTTTTGGATGGTCCAAAGGGGCTTGCAACGCGTTTTCTGTGGCCCGGGTTTTCAGTCTTCTCCCATGCCGGCTAGTGATATATTTAGCGTTGCTTGGAAAAATCGAACCCGGAGGGTCCAGTTGCATGTGGGGCTGCGTAAAGGCTCCCCTGGGGAGTTCACTTGTACCCAAAGCCTTCCTTTGGGGGCGCTTTTGGATGGTCCAAAGGGGCTCGCAACGCATTTCCTGGGGCCTGATTTTTCAGTCGTCTTCGATGCCCGCTAGGGCTATGTTTAGGGATGCTCGGAAACAGCGAACCCGGAGGGTCCAGTTGCATGTGGGTCTGCGTAAAGGCTCCCCTGGGGAGTTCACTTGTACCCATAGTCTTCTTTTGGGGGGACTTTTGGAAGGGCAAAAAGGGCTCGGAACTCATTTCCAGCGGCCTGATTTTTCAGTCGTCATCGATGCCGGCTAGGGCTATGTTTAGGAATGCTCGGAAACAGCGAACCCGGAGGGTCCAGTTGCATATGGGGCTGCGTAAAGGCTCCCCTGGGAACTTCAGATGTACCCAAAGCCTTCCTTAGGGGGCACTTTTGGATGGTCCAAACGGGCTCGCAACGCATTTCCTGGGGCCTGATTTTTCACACTTCTCCGATGACGGCTAGGGCTACGTTTAGGTTTGCTCATGAACAGCGAACCCGGAGGGTCCAGTTGCATGTGGGTCTGCGTAAAGGCTCCCCTGGGGAGTTCACTTGTACCCAAAGCCTTCCTTTGGGGGCACTTTTGGATGGGCGAAAAGGGCTCGCAACGCACTTCCTGGGGCCTGATTTTTCATTCGTCTTCGATGCCGGCTAGGGCTATGTTTAGGGATGCTCGGAAACAGCGAACCCGGAGGGTCCAGTTGCATGTGGGTCTGCATAAAGGCTCCCCTGGGGAGTTCACTTGTACCCAAAGCCTTCCTTTGGTGACACTTTTGGATTGTCCATAGGGGCTCGGAACGCATTTCCTGGGGCCTGATTATTCACTAGTCTCCGATGACTGCTAGGGCTATGTTTAGGGATGCTGGGAAACAGCGAACCCGGAGGGTCCAGTTGCATGTGGGGCTGCGTAACGGCTCCCCTGGGGAGTTCTCTTGTACCCAAAGCCTTCCTTTGGGGGCACTTTTGGATGGGCGAAAAGGGTTCGAAACACATTTCCTGGGGCCTGATTTTTCATTCGTCTTCAATGCCGGCTAGGGGTATGTTTAGGAATGCTCGGAAACAGCGAACCCGGAGGGTCCAGTTGTATGTGGGCCTGCGTAAAGGCTCCCCTGGGGAGTTCAGTTGTACCCAAAGCCTTCCTTAGGGGGCACTTTTGGATGGGCGAAAAGGGCTCGGAACGCATTTCCTGGGGCCTGATTTTTCAGTCGTCTTCGATGCCGGCTAGCGCTATGTGTAGGGATGCTCGGAAACAGCGAACCCGGAGGGTCCAGTTGCATGTGGGGCTGCATAAAGGCTTCCCTGGGGAGTACACTTGTATCCAAAGCCTTCCTTTGGGGGCACTTTTGGATTGGCGAAAAGGGCTCGCCACGCAGTTCCTGGGGCCTGATTTTTCAGTCGTCTTCGATGCCGGCTAGGGCTATGTTTAGGGATGCTCAGAAACAGCGAACCCGGAGGGTCCAGTTGCATGTGGGGCTGCGTAAAGGCTCCCCTGGGGAGTTCACTTGTACCCAAAGCCTTCCTTTGGGGGCACTTTTGGATGGGCGAAAAGGGCTCGCAACGCAGTTCCTGGGGCCTGATTTTTCAATCGTCTTCGATGCCGGCTAGGGATATGTTTAGGGATGCTCGGAAACAGCGAACCCGGAGGGTCCAGTTGCATGTGGGGCTGCGTAAAGGCTCCCCTGGGGAGTTCACTTGTACCCAAAGCCTTCCTTTGGGGGCACTTTTGGATGGGCGAAAAGGGCTCGCAACGCATTTCCTGGGCCTGATTTTTCATTCATCATCGATGCCGGCTAGGGCTATGTTCAGAGATGCTCGGAAACAGCGAACCCGTAGGGTCCAGTTGCATGTGGGGCTGCGTAAAGGCTCCCCTGGGGAGTTCACTTGTACCCAAAGCCTTCCTTTGGTGACACTTTTGGATTGTCCAACGGGGCTCGGAACGCATTTCCTGGGGCCTGATTTTTCACTAGTCTCCGATGACTGCTAGGGCTATGTTTAGGGATGCTCGGAAACAGCGAACCCGGAGGGTCCAGTTGCATATGGGGCTGCGTAAAGGCTCCCCTGGGAACTTCAGATGTACCCAAAGCCTTCCTTAGGGGGCACTTTTGGATGTTCCAAAGGGGCTCGCAACGCATTTCCTGGGTCCTGATTTTTCACTCGTCTCCGATGACGGCTAGGGCTACGTTTAGGTTTGCTCATGAACAGCGAACCTGGAGGGTCCAGTTGCATGTGGGGCTGCGTAAAGGCTCCCCTGGGGAGTTCACTTGTACCCAAAGCCTTCCTTTGGTGACACTTTTGGATGGTCCAAAGGGGCTTGCAACGCGTTTTCTGGGGCCCGGGTTTTCAGTCTTCTCCCATGACGGCTCGTGATATATCTAGCGTTGCTCGGAAAAATCGAACCCGGAGGGTCCAGTTGCATGTGGGGCTGCGTAAAGGCTCCCCTGGGGAGTTCACTTGTACCCAAAGCCTTCCTTTGGGGGCACTTTTGGATGGGCGAAAAGGGCTCGCAACGCATTTCCTGGGGCCTGATTTTTCATTCGTCTTCGATGCCGGCAATGGCTATGTTTAGGGATGCTCGGAAACAGCGAACCCGGAGGGTCCAGTTGAATGTGGGTCTGCGTAAAGGCTCCCCTGGGGAGTTCACTTGTACCCAAAGCCTTCCTTTGGGGGCACATTTGGATGGGTGAAAAGGACTCGCAACGCATTTCCTGGGGCCTGATTTTTGAGTCGTCATCGATGCCGGCTAGGGCTATGTGTAGGGATGCTCGGAAACAGCGAACCCGGAGGGTCCAGTTGCATGTGGGGCTGCGTAAAGGCTCCCCTGGGGAGTTCACTTGTACCCAAAGCCTTCCTTTGGTGACACTTTTGGATGGTCCAAAGGGGCTCGGAACGCATTTCCTGGGGCCTGATTTTTCACTAGTCTGCAATGACTGCTAGGGCTATGTTTAGGGATGCTCGGAAACAGCGAACCCGGAGGGTCCAGTTGCATATGGGGCTGCGTAAAGGCTCCCCTGGGAACTTCAGATGTACCCAAAGCCTTCCTTAAGGGGCACTTTTGGATGTTCCAAAGGGGCTCGCAACGCATTTCCTGGGTCCTGATTTTTCAGTCGTCTCGGATGACGGCTGGGGCTACGTTTAGGTTTGCTCATGAACAGCGAACCTGGAGGGTCCAGTTGCATGTGGGGCTGCGTAAAGGCTCCCCTGGGGAGTTCACTTGTACCCAAAGCCTTCCTTTGGGGGCACTTTTGGATGGCCGAAAAGGGCTCGGAACGCATTTCCTGGGGCCTGATTTTTCAGTCGTCTTCGATGCCGGCTAGGGCTATGTTTAGGGATGCTCGGAAACAGCGAACCCGGAGGGTCCAGTTGCATGTGGGTCTGCGTAAAGGCTCCCCTGGGGAGTTCACTTGTACCCAAAGCCTTCCTTTGGTGACACTTTTGGATGGTCCAAAGGGGCTTGCAACGCGTTTTCTGGGGCCCGGGTTTTCAGTCTTCTCCCATGCCGGCTCGTGATATATCTAGCGTTGCTCGGAAAAATCGAACCCGGAGGGTCCAGTTGCATGTGGGGCTGCGTAAAGGCTCCCCTGGGGAGTTCACTTGTACCCAAAGCCTTCCTTTGGGGGCACTTTTGGATGGTCCAAAGGGGCTCGTAACGCATTTCCTGGGGCCTGATTTTTCACTCGTCTCCAATGACGGCTAGGGCTACGTTTAGTTTTGCTCAGGAACAGCGAACCCGGAGGGTCCAGTTGCATGTGGGGCTGCGTAAAGGCTCCCCTGGGGAGTTCACTTGTACCCAAAGCCTTCCTTTGGGGGCACTTTTGGATGGGCGAAAAGGGCTTGTAACGCATTTCCTGGGGCCTGATTTTTCATTCGTCTTCGATGCCGGCAAGGGCTATGTTTAGGGATGCTCGGAAACAGCGAACCCGGAGGGTCCAGTTGCATGTGGGTCTGCGTAAAGGCTCCCCTGGGGAGTTCACTTGTACCCAAAGCCTTCCTTTGGGGGCACATTTGGATGGGTGAAAAGGGCTCGCAACGCATTTCCTGGGGCCTGATTTTTCACTCGTCATCGATGCCGGCTAGGGCTATGTGTAGGGATGCTCGGAAACAGCGAACCTGGAGGGTCCAGTTGCATATGGGGCTGCGTAAAGGATCCCCTGGGGAGTTCACTTGTACCCAAAGCCTTCCTTTGGGGGCACTTTTGGATGGGCGAAAAGGGCTCGCAACGCATTTCCTGGGGCCTGATTTTTCAGTCTTCTTCGAAGCCGGCTAGCGTTATGTGTAGGGATGCTCGGAAACAGCGAACCCGGAGGGTCCAGTTGCATGTGGGGCTGCGTAAAAGCTCCCCTGGGGAGTTCAGTTGTACCCAAAGCCTTCCTTTGGGGGCACTTTTGGATGGGCGAAAAGGGCTCGCAACGCATTTCCTGGGGCCTGATTTTTCATTAGTCTTCGATGCCGGCTAGGGCTATGTTTAGGGATGCTCGGAAACAGCGAACCCGGAGGGTCCAGTTGCATGTGGGGCTGCGTAAAGGCTCCCCTGGGGAGTTCACTTGTACCCAAAGCCTTCCTTTGGGGGCACTTTTGGATGGGCGAAAAGGGCTTGGAACGCATTTCCTGGGGCCTGATTTTTCAGTCGTCTTCGATGCCGGCTAGGGCTATGTTTAGGGATGCTCGGAAACAGCGAACCCGGAGGGTCCAGTTGCATGTGGGTCTGTGTAAAGGCTCCCCTGGGGAGTTCACTTGTACCCAAAGCCTTCCTTTGGTGACACTTTTGGATGGTCCAAAGGGGCTTGCAACGCGTTTTCTGGGGCCCGGGTTTTCAGTCTTCTCCCATGCCGGCTCGTGATATATCTAGCGTTGCTCGGAAAAATCGAACCCGGAGGGTCCAGTTGCATGTGGGGCTGCGTAAAGGCTCCCCTGGGGAGTTCACTTGTACCCAAAGCCTTCCTTTGGGGGCACTTTTGGATGGCCGAAAAGGGCTCGCAACGCATTTCCTGGGGCCTGATTTTTCAGTCGTCTTCGATGCCGGCTAGGGCTATGTTTAGGGATGCTCGGAAACAGCGAACCCGGAGGGTCCAGTTGCATGTGGGTCTGCGTAAAGGCTCCCCTGGGGAGTTCACTTGTACCCAAAGCCTTCCTTTGGTGACACTTTTGGATGGTCCAAAGGGGCTTGCAACGCGTTTTCTGGGGCCCGGGTTTTCAGTCTTCTCCCATGCCGGCTCGTGATATATCTAGCGTTGCTCGGAAAAATCGAACCCGGAGGGTCCAGTTGCATGTGGGGCTGCGTAAAGGCTCCCCTGGGGAGTTCACTTGTACCCAAAGCCTTCCTTTGGGGGCACTTTTGGATGGTCCAAAGGGGCTCGTAACGCATTTCCTGGGGCCTGATTTTTCACTCGTCTCCAATGACGGCTAGGGCTACGTTTAGTTTTGCTCAGGAACAGCGAACCCGGAGGGTCCAGTTGCATGTGGGGCTGCGTAAAGGCTCCCCTGGGGAGTTCACTTGTACCCAAAGCCTTCCTTTGGGGGCACTTTTGGATGGGCGAAAAGGGCTCGCAACGCATTTCCTGGGGCCTGATTTTTCAGTCGTCTTTGATGCCGGCTAGGGCTATGTTTAGGGATGCTCGGAAACAGCGAACCCGGAGGGTCCAGTTGCATGTGGGGCTGCGTAAAGGCTCCCCTGGGGAGTTCACTTGTACCCAAAGCCTTCATTTGGGGGCACATTTGGATGGGTGAAAAGGGCTCGCAACGCATTTCCTGGGGCCTGATTTTTGAGTCGTCATCGATGCCGGCTAGGGCTATGTGTAGGGATGCTCGGAAACAGCGAACCCGGAGGGTCCAGTTGCATATGGGGCTGCGTAAAGGATCCTCTGGGGAGTTCACTTGTACCCAAAGCCTTCCTTTGGGGGCACTTTTGGATGGGCGAAAAGGGCTCGCAACGCATTTCCTGGGGCCTGATTTTTCAGTCTTCTTCGAAGCCGGCTAGCGTTATGTGTAGGGATGCTCGGAAACAGCGAACCCGGAGGGTCCAGTTGCATGTGGGGCTGCGTAAAAGCTCCCCTGGGGAGTTCAGTTGTACCCAAAGCCTTCCTTTGGGGGCACTTTTGGATGGGCGAAAAGGGCTCGCAACGCAGTTCCTGGGGCCTGATTTTTCATTCGTCTTCAATGCCGGCTTGGGCTATGTTTAGGGATGCTCGGAAACAGCGAACCCGGAGGGTCCAGTTGCATGTGGGGCTGCGTAAAGGCTCCCCTGGGGAGTTCACTTGTACCCAAAGCCTTCCTTTGGGGGCACTTTTGGATGGGCGAAAAGGGCTCGCAACGCATTTCCTGGGGCCTGATTTTTCATTCATCATCGATGCCGGCTAGGGCTATGTTCAGGGATGCTCGGAAACAGCGAACCCGGAGGGTCCAGTTGCATGTGGGGCTGCATAAAGGCTCCCCTGGGGAGTTCACTTGTACCCAAAGCCTTCCTTTGGTGACACTTTTGGATGGTCCAAAGGGGCTCGGAACGCATTTCCTGGGGCCTGATTTTTCACTAGTCTCCAATTACTGCTAGGGCTATGTTTAGGGATGCTCGGAAACAGCGAACCCGGAGGGTCCAGTTGCATATGAGGCTGCGTAAAGGCTCCCCTGGGGAGTTCACTTGTACCCAAAGCCTTCCTTTGGGGGCACTTTTGGATGGGCGAAAAGGGCTCGCAACGCATTTCCTGGGGCATGATTTTTCAGTCGTCTTCGATGCCGGCTAGGGCTATGTTTAGGGATGCTCGGAAACAGCGAACCCGGAGGGTCCAGTTGCATGTGGGTCTGCGTAAAGGCTCCCCTGGGGAGTTCACTTGTACCCAAAGCCTTCCTTTGGTGACACTTTTGGATGGTCCAAAGGGGCTTGCAACGCGTTTTCTGGGGCCCGGGTTTTCAGTCTTCTCCCATGCCGGCTCGTGATATATCTAGCGTTGCTCGGAAAAATCGAACCCGGAGGGTCCAGTTGCATGTGGGGCTGCGTAAAGGCTCCCCTGGGGAGTTCACTTGTACCCAAAGCCTTCCTTTGGGGGCACTTTTGGATGGTCCAAAGGGGCTCGTAACGCATTTCCTGGGGCCTGATTTTTCACTCGTCTCCAATGACGGCTAGGGCTACGTTTAGTTTTGCTCAGGAACAGCGAACCCGGAGGGTCCAGTTGCATGTGGGGCTGCGTAAAGGCTCCCCTGGGGAGTTCACTTGTACCCAAAGCCTTCCTTTGGGGGCACTTTTGGATGGGCGAAAAGGGCTTGTAACGCATTTCCTGGGGCCTGATTTTTCATTCGTCTTCGATGCCGGCAAGGGCTATGTTTAGGGATGCTCGGAAACAGCGAACCCGGAGGGTCCAGTTGCATGTGGGTCTGCGTAAAGGCTCCCCTGGGGAGTTCACTTGTACCCAAAGCCTTCCTTTGGGGGCACATTTGGATGGGTGAAAAGGGCTCGCAACGCATTTCCTGGGGCCTGATTTTTCACTCGTCATCGATGCCGGCTAGGGCTATGTGTAGGGATGCTCGGAAACAGCGAACCTGGAGGGTCCAGTTGCATATGGGGCTGCGTAAAGGATCCCCTGGGGAGTTCACTTGTACCCAAAGCCTTCCTTTGGGGGCACTTTTGGATGGGCGAAAAGGGCTCGCAACGCATTTCCTGGGGCCTGATTTTTCAGTCTTCTTCGAAGCCGGCTAGCGTTATGTGTAGGGATGCTCGGAAACAGCGAACCCGGAGGGTCCAGTTGCATGTGGGGCTGCGTAAAAGCTCCCCTGGGGAGTTCAGTTGTACCCAAAGCCTTCCTTTGGGGGCACTTTTGGATGGGCGAAAAGGGCTCGCAACGCATTTCCTGGGGCCTGATTTTTCATTAGTCTTCGATGCCGGCTAGGGCTATGTTTAGGGATGCTCGGAAACAGCGAACCCGGAGGGTCCAGTTGCATGTGGGGCTGCGTAAAGGCTCCCCTGGGGAGTTCACTTGTACCCAAAGCCTTCCTTTGGGGGCACTTTTGGATGGGCGAAAAGGGCTTGGAACGCATTTCCTGGGGCCTGATTTTTCAGTCGTCTTCGATGCCGGCTAGGGCTATGTTTAGGGATGCTCGGAAACAGCGAACCCGGAGGGTCCAGTTGCATGTGGGTCTGTGTAAAGGCTCCCCTGGGGAGTTCACTTGTACCCAAAGCCTTCCTTTGGTGACACTTTTGGATGGTCCAAAGGGGCTTGCAACGCGTTTTCTGGGGCCCGGGTTTTCAGTCTTCTCCCATGCCGGCTCGTGATATATCTAGCGTTGCTCGGAAAAATCGAACCCGGAGGGTCCAGTTGCATGTGGGGCTGCGTAAAGGCTCCCCTGGGGAGTTCACTTGTACCCAAAGCCTTCCTTTGGGGGCACTTTTGGATGGCCGAAAAGGGCTCGCAACGCATTTCCTGGGGCCTGATTTTTCAGTCGTCTTCGATGCCGGCTAGGGCTATGTTTAGGGATGCTCGGAAACAGCGAACCCGGAGGGTCCAGTTGCATGTGGGTCTGCGTAAAGGCTCCCCTGGGGAGTTCACTTGTACCCAAAGCCTTCCTTTGGTGACACTTTTGGATGGTCCAAATGGGCTTGCAACGCGTTTTCTGGGGCCCGGGTTTTCAGTCTTCTCCCATGCCGGCTCGTGATATATCTAGCGTTGCTCGGAAAAATCGAACCCGGAGGGTCCAGTTGCATGTGGGGCTGCGTAAAGGCTCCCCTGGGGAGTTCACTTGTACCCAAAGCCTTCCTTTGGGGGCACTTTTGGATGGTCCAAAGGGGCTCGTAACGCATTTCCTGGGGCCTGATTTTTCACTCGTCTCCAATGACGGCTAGGGCTACGTTTAGTTTTGCTCAGGAACAGCGAACCCGGAGGGTCCAGTTGCATGTGGGGCTGCGTAAAGGCTCCCCTGGGGAGTTCACTTGTACCCAAAGCCTTCCTTTGGGGGCACTTTTGGATGGGCGAAAAGGGCTCGCAACGCATTTCCTGGGGCCTGATTTTTCAGTCGTCTTCGATGCCGGCTAGGGCTATGTTTAGGGATGCTCGGAAACAGCGAACCCGGAGGGTCCAGTTGCATGTGGGGCTGCGTAAAGGCTCCCCTGGGGAGTTCACTTGTACCCAAAGCCTTCATTTGGGGGCACATTTGGATGGGTGAAAAGGGCTCGCAACGCATTTCCTGGGGCCTGATTTTTGAGTCGTCATCGATGCCGGCTAGGGCTATGTGTAGGGATGCTCGGAAACAGCGAACCCGGAGGGTCCAGTTGCATATGGGGCTGCGTAAAGGATCCTCTGGGGAGTTCACTTGTACCCAAAGCCTTCCTTTGGGGGCACTTTTGGATGGGCGAAAAGGGCTCGCAACGCATTTCCTGGGGCCTGATTTTTCAGTCTTCTTCGAAGCCGGCTAGCGTTATGTGTAGGGATGCTCGGAAACAGCGAACCCGGAGGGTCCAGTTGCATGTGGGGCTGCGTAAAAGCTCCCCTGGGGAGTTCAGTTGTACCCAAAGCCTTCCTTTGGGGGCACTTTTGGATGGGCGAAAAGGGCTCGCAACGCAGTTCCTGGGGCCTGATTTTTCATTCGTCTTCAATGCCGGCTTGGGCTATGTTTAGGGATGCTCGGAAACAGCGAACCCGGAGGGTCCAGTTGCATGTGGGGCTGCGTAAAGGCTCCCCTGGGGAGTTCACTTGTACCCAAAGCCTTCCTTTGGGGGCACTTTTGGATGGGCGAAAAGGGCTCGCAACGCATTTCCTGGGGCCTGATTTTTCATTCATCATCGATGCCGGCTAGGGCTATGTTCAGGGATGCTCGGAAACAGCGAACCCGGAGGGTCCAGTTGCATGTGGGGCTGCATAAAGGCTCCCCTGGGGAGTTCACTTGTACCCAAAGCCTTCCTTTGGTGACACTTTTGGATGGTCCAAAGGGGCTCGGAACGCATTTCCTGGGGCCTGATTTTTCACTAGTCTCCAATTACTGCTAGGGCTATGTTTAGGGATGCTCGGAAACAGCGAACCCGGAGGGTCCAGTTGCATATGAGGCTGCGTAAAGGCTCCCCTGGGAATTTCAGATGTACCCAAAGCCTTCCTTAGGGGGCACTTTTTGATGTTCCAAAGGGGCTCGCAACGCATTTCCTGGGTCCTGATTTTTCACTCGTCTCCGATGACGGCTAGGGCTATGTTTAGGTTTGCTCATGAACAGCGAACCTGGAGGGTCCAGTTGCATGTGGGGCTGCGTAAAGGCTCCCCTGGGGAGTTCACTTGTACCCAAAGCCTTCCTTTGGGGGCACTTTTGGATGGGCGAAAAGGGCTCGCAACGCATTTCCTGGGGACTGATTTTTCAGTCGTCTTCGATGCAGGCTAGGGCTATGTTTAGGGATGCTCGGAAACAGCGAACCCGGAGGGTCCAGTTGCATGTGGGTCTGCGTAAAGGCTCCCCTGGGGAGTTCACTTGTACCCATAGTCTTCATTTGGGGCGACTTTTGGAAGGGTAATAAGGGCTCGGAACTCATTTCCTGGGGCCTGATTTTTCAGTCGTCATCGATGCCGGCTAGGATTATGTTTAGGGATGCTCGGAAACAGCGAACCCGGAGGGTCCAGTTGCATGTGGGGCTGCGTAAAGGCTCCCCTGGGGAGTTCACTTGTACCCAAAGCCTTCCTTTGGGGGCACTTTTGGATGGGCGAAAAGGGCTCGCAACGCATTTCCTGGGGCATGATTTTTCAGTCGTCTTTAATGCCGGCTAGGGCTATGTTTAGGGATGCTCGGAAAAAGCGAACCCGGAGGGTCCAGTTGCATGTGGGGCTGCATAAAGGCTCCCCTGGGGAGTTCACTTGTACCCAAAGCCTTCCTTTGGGGGCACTTTTGGATGGGCGAAAAGGGCTCGAAACGCATTTCCTGGGGCCTGATTTTTCACTCGTCTCCGATGACGGCTAGGACTACATTTAGGTTTGCTCATGAACAGCGAACCTGGAGGGTCCAGTTGCATGTGGGGCTGCGTAAAGGCTCCCCTGGGGAGTTCACTTGTACCCAAAGCCTTCCTTTGGGGGCACTTTTGGATGGGCGAAAAGGGCTCGCAACGCATTTCCTGGGGCCTGATTTTTCAGTCGTCTTCGATGCCGGCTAGGGCTATGTTTAGGGATGCTCGGAAACAGCGAACCCGGAGGGTCCAGTTGCATGTGGGGCTGCGTAAAGGCTCCCCTGGGGAGTTCACTTGTACCCATAGTCTTCATTTGGGGCGACTTTTGGAAGGGCAAAAAGGGCTCGGAACTCATTTCCTGGGGCCTGATTTTTCAGTCGTCGTCGATGCCGGCTAGGGTTATGTTTAGGAATGCTCGGAAACAGCGAACCCGGAGGGTCCAGTTGCATGTGGGGCTGCGTAAAGGCTCCCCTGGGGAGTTCACTTGTACCCAAAGCCTTCCTTTGGGGGCACTTTTGGATGGGCGAAAAGGGCTCGCAACGCATTTCCTGGGGCATGATTTTTCAGTCGTCTTTAATGCCGGCTAGGGCTATGTTTAGGGATGCTCGGAAAAAGCGAACCCGGAGGGTCCAGTTGCATGTGGGGCTCCGTAAAGGCTCCCCTGGGGAGTTCACTTGTACCCAAAGCCTTCCTTTGGGGGCACTTTTGGATGGGCGAAAAGGGCTCGGAACGCAGTTCCTGGGGCCTGATTTTTCACTCGTCTCCAATGACGGCTAGCGCTATTTTTAGGGATGCTCGGAAACAGCGAACCCGGAGGGTCCAGTTGCATGTGGGGCTGCGTAACGGCTCCCCTGGGGAGTTCTCTTGTACCCAAAGCCTTCCTTTGGGGGCACTTTTGGATGGGCGAAAAGGGCTCGCAACGCATTTCCTGGGGCCTGATTTTTAACTCGTCTCCAATGAGGGCTAGGGCTACGTTTAGGTTTGCTCATGAACAGCAAACCCGGAGGGTCAAGTTGCATGTAGGGCTGCGTAAAGGCTCCCCTGGGGAGTTCACTTGTACCCAAAGCCTTCCTTTGGGGGCACTTTTGGATGGGCGAAAAGTGCTCGCAACGCATTTCCTGGGGCCTGATTTTTCACACTTCTCCGATGACGGCTAGGGCTATGTTTAGGGATGCTCGGAAACAGCGAACCCGGAGGGTCCAGTTGCATGTGGGGCTGCGTAAAGGCTCCCCTGGGGAGTTCACTTGTACCCAAAGCCTTCCTTAGGGGGCACTTTTGGATGGGCGAAAAGGGCTCGGAACGCATTTCCTGGGGCCTGATTTTTCAGTCGTCTTCGATGACGGCTAGGGCTATGTTTAGGGATGCTCGGAAACAGCGAACCCGGAGGGTCCAGTTGCATGTGGGGCTGCGTAAAGGCTCCCCTGGGGAGTTCACTTGTACCCAAAGCCTTCCTTAGGGGGCACTTTTGGATGGGCGAAAGGGGCTCGGAACGCATTTCCTGGGGTCTGATTTTTCAGTCGTCTTCGATGCCGGCTAGGGCTATGTTTAGGGATGCTCGGAAACAGCGAACCCGGAGGGTATAGTTGCATGTGGGGCTGCGTAAAAGCTCCCCTGGGGAGTTCACTTGTACCCAAAGCCTTCCTTTGGGGGCACTTTTGGATGGGCGAAAAGGGCTCGCAACGCATTTCCTGCGGCCTGATTTTTCAGTCGTCTTCGATGCCGGCTAGGGCTATGTTTAGGGATGCTCGGAAACAGCGAACCCGGAGGGTCCAGTTGCATGTGGGGCTGCGTAAAGGCTCCCCTGGGGAGTTCACTTGTACCCATAGTCTTCTTTTGGGGGGACTTTTGGAAGGGCAAAAAGGGCTCGGAACTCATTTCCAGCGGCCTGATTTTTCAGTCGTCATTGATGCCGGCTAGGGCTATGTTTAGGAATGCTCGGAAACAGCGAACCCGGAGGGTCCAGTTGCATATGGGGCTGCGTAAAGGCTCCCCTGGGAACTTCAGATGTACCCAAAGCCTTCCTTAGGGGGCACTTTTGGATGGTCCAAACGGGCTCGCAACGCATTTCCTGGGGCCTGATTTTTCACACTTCTCCGATGACGGCTAGGGCTACGTTTAGGTTTGCTCATGAACAGCGAACCCGGAGGGTCCAGTTGCATGTGGGTCTGCGTAAAGGCTCCCCTGGGGAGTTCACTTGTACCCAAAGCCTTCCTTTGGGGGCACTTTTGGATGAGCGAAAAGGGCTCGCAACGCACTTCCTGGGGCCTGATTTTTCATTCGTCTTCGATGCCGGCTAGGGCTATGTTTAGGGATGCTCGGAAACAGCGAACCCGGAGGGTCCAGTTGCATGTGGGTCTGCATAAAGGCTCCCCTGGGGAGTTCACTTGTACCCAAAGCCTTCCTTTGGGGACACTTTTGGATGGTCCAAAGGGGCTCGGAACGCATTTCCTGGGGCCTGATTTTTCACTAGTCTCCGATGACTGCTAGGGCTATGTTTAGGGATGCTGGGAAACAGCGAACCCGGAGGGTCCAGTTGCATATGGGGCTGCGTAAAGGCTCCCCTGGGAACTTCAGATGTACCCAAAGCCTTCCTTTGGGGGCACTTTTGGATGGTCCAAAGGGGCTCGCAACGCATTTCCTGAGGCCTGATTTTTCAGTCGTCTCCGATGACGGCTGGGGCTACGTTTAGGTTTGCTCATGAACAGCGAACCCGGAGGGTCCAGTTGCATGTGGGGCAGTGTAAAGGCTCCCCTGGGGAGTTCACTTGTACCTAAAGCCTTCCTTTGGTGACACTTTGGGATGGTCCAAAGGGGCTTGCAACGCGTTTTCTGGGGCCCGGGTTTTCAGCCTTCTCCCATGCAGGCTAGTGATATATTTAGCGTTGCTTGGAAAAATCGAACCCGGAGGGTCCAGTTGCATGTGGGGCTGCGTAAAGGCTCCCCTGGGGAGTTCACTTGTACCCAAAGCCTTCCTTTGGGGGCACTTTTGGATGGGCGAAAAGGGCTTGGAACGCATTTCCTGGGGACTGATTTTTCAGTCGTCTTCGATGCAGGCTAGGGCTATGTTTAGGGATGCTCGGAAACAGCGAACCCGGAGGGTCCAGTTGCATGTGGGTCTGTGTAAAGGCTCCCCTGGGGAGTTCACTTGTACCCATAGTCTTCATTTGGGGCGACTTTTGGAAGGGTAAAAAGGGCTCGGAACTCATTTCCTGGGGCCTGATTTTTCAGTCGTCATCGATGCCGGCTAGGATTATGTTTAGGGATGCTCGGAAACAGCGAACCCGGAGGGTCCAGTTGCATGTGGGGCTGCGTAAAGGCTCCCCTGGGGAGTTCACTTGTACCCAAAGCCTTCCTTTGGGGGCACTTTTGGATGGGCGAAAAGGGCTCGCAACGCATTTCCTGGGGCATGATTTTTCAGTCGTCTTTAATGCCGGCTAGGGCTATGTTTAGGGATGCTCGGAAAAAGCGAACCCGGAGGGTCCAGTTGCATGTGGGGCTGCATAAAGGCTCCCCTGGGGAGTTCACTTGTACCCAAAGCCTTCCTTTGGGGGCACTTTTGGATGGGCGAAAAGGGCTCGGAACGCAGTTCCTGGGGCCTGATTTTTCACTAGTCTCCAATGACGGCTAGCGCTATTTTTAGGGATGCTCGGAAACAGCGAACCCGGAGGGTCCAGTTGCATGTGGGGCTGCGTAACGGCTCCCCTGGGGAGTTCACTTGTACCCAAAGCCTTCCTTTGGGGGCACTTTTGGATGGGCGAAAAGGGCTCGCAACGCATTTCCTGGGGCCTGATTTTTAACTCGTCTCCAATGAGGGCCAGGGCTACGTTTAGGTTTGCTCATGAACAGCGAACCCGGAGGGTCCAGTTGCATGTGGGGCTGCGTAAAGGCTCCCCTGGGGAGTTCACTTTTACCCAAAGCCTTCCTTTGGGGGCACTTTTGGATGGGCGAAAAGGGTTCGGAACACATTTCCTGGGGCCTGATTTTTCAGTCGTCTTCGATGCCGGCTAGGGCTATGTGTAGGGATGCTCGGAAACAGCGAACCCGGAGGGTCCAGTTGCATGTGGGGCTGCGTAAAAGCTCCCCTGGGGAGTTCAGTTGTACTCAAAGCCTTCCTTAGGGGGCACTTTTGGATGGGCGAAAAGGGCTCGCAACGCAGTTCCTGGGGCCTGATTTTTCATTCGTCTTCGATGCCGGCTAGGGCTATGTTTAGGGATGCTCGGAAACAGCGAACCCGGAGGGTCCAGTTGCATGTGGGGCTGCGTAAAGGCTCCCCTGGGGAGTTCACTTGTACCCAAAGCCTTCCTTTGGGGGCACTTTTGGATGGGCGAAAAGGGCTCGCAACGCATTTCCTGGGGCCTGATTTTTCATTCATCATCGATGCCGGCTAGGGCTATGTTCAGGGATGCTCGGAAACAGCGAACCCGGAGGGTCCAGTTGCATGTGGGGCTGCATAAAGGCTCCCCTGGGGAGTTCACTTGTACCCAAAGCCTTCCTTTGGTGACACTTTTGGATGGTCCAAAGGGGCTCGGAACGCATTTCCTGGGGCCTGATTTTTCACTAGTCTCCAATGACTGCTAGGGCTATGTTTAGGGTTGCTCGGAAACAGCGAACCCGGAGGGTCCAGTTGCATATGGGGCTGCGTAAAGGCTCCCCTGGGGAGTTCACTTGTACCCAAAGCCTTCCTTTGGGGGCACTTTTGGATGGGCGAAAAGGGCTCGAAACGCATTTCCTGGGGCCTGATTTTTCACTCGTCTCCGATGATGGCTAGGACTACATTTAGGTTTGCTCATGAACAGCGAACCTGGAGGGTCCAGTTGCATGTGGGGCTGCGTAAAGGCTCCCCTGGGGAGTTCACTTGTACCCAAAGCCTTCCTTTGGGGGCACTTTTGGATGGGCGAAAAGGGCTTGGAACGCATTTCCTGGGGCCTGATTTTTCAGTCGTCTTTAATGCCGGCTAGGGCTATGTTTAGGGATGCTCGGAAAAAGCGAACCCGGAGGGTCCAGTTGCATGTGGGGCTGCGTAAAGGCTCCCCTGGGGAGTTCACTTGTACCCAAAGCCTTCCTTTGGGGGCACTTTTGGATGGGCGAAAAGGGCTCGGAACGCAGTTCCTGGGGCCTGATTTTTCACTCGTCTCCAATGACGGCTAGCGCTATTTTTAGGGATGCTCGGAAACAGCGAACCCGGAGGGTCCAGTTGCATGTGGGGCTGCGTAACGGCTCCCCTGGGGAGTTCTCTTGTACCCAAAGCCTTCCTTTGGGGGCACTTTTGGATGGGCGAAAAGGGCTCGCAACGCATTTCCTGGGGCCTGATTTTTAACTCGTCTCCAATGAGGGCTAGGGCTACGTTTAGGTTTGCTCATGAACAGCAAACCCGGAGGGTCAAGTTGCATGTAGGGCTGCGTAAAGGCTCCCCTGGGGAGTTCACTTGTACCCAAAGCCTTCCTTTGGGGGCACTTTTGGATGGGCGAAAAGTGCTCGCAACGCATTTCCTGGGGCCTGATTTTTCACACTTCTCCGATGACGGCTAGGGCTATGTTTAGGGATGCTCGGAAACAGCGAACCCGGAGGGTCCAGTTGCATGTGGGGCTGCGTAAAGGCTCCCATGGGGAGTTCACTTGTACCCAAAGCCTTCCTTAGGGGGCACTTTTGGATGGGCGAAAAGGGCTCGGAACGCATTTCCTGGGGCCTGATTTTTCAGTCGTCTTCGATGACGGCTAGGGCTATGTTTAGGGATGCTCGGAAACAGCGAACCCGGAGGGTCCAGTTGCATGTGGGGCTGCGTAAAGGCTCCCCTGGGGAGTTCACTTGTACCCAAAGCCTTCCTTAGGGGGCACTTTTGGATGGGCGAAAGGGGCTCGGAACGCATTTCCTGGGGTCTGATTTTTCAGTCGTCTTCGATGCCGGCTAGGGCTATGTTTAGGGATGCTCGGAAACAGCGAACCCGGAGGGTATAGTTGCATGTGGGGCTGCGTAAAAGCTCCCCTGGGGAGTTCACTTGTACCCAAAGCCTTCCTTTGGGGGCACTTTTGGATGGGCGAAAAGGGCTCGCAACGCATTTCCTGCGGCCTGATTTTTCAGTCGTCTTCGATGCCGGCTAGGGCTATGTTTAGGGATGCTCGGAAACAGTGAACCCGGAGGGTCCAGTTGCATGTGGGGCTGCGTAAAGGCTCCCCTGGGGAGTTCACTTGTACCCATAGTCTTCTTTTGGGGGGACTTTTGGAAGGGCAAAAAGGGCTCGGAACTCATTTCCAGCGGCCTGATTTTTCAGTCGTCATTGATGCCGGCTAGGGCTATGTTTAGGAATGCTCGGAAACAGCGAACCCGGAGGGTCCAGTTGCATATGGGGCTGCGTAAAGGCTCCCCTGGGAACTTCAGATGTACCCAAAGCCTTCCTTAGGGGGCACTTTTGGATGGTCCAAACGGGCTCGCAACGCATTTCCTGGGGCCTGATTTTTCACACTTCTCCGATGACGGCTAGGGCTACGTTTAGGTTTGCTCATGAACAGCGAACCCGGAGGGTCCAGTTGCATGTGGGGCTGCGTAAAGGCTCCCCTGGGGAGTTCACTTGTACCCAAAGCCTTCCTTTGGGGGCACTTTTGGATGAGCGAAAAGGGCTCGCAACGCACTTCCTGGGGCCTGATTTTTCATTCGTCTTCGATGCCGGCTAGGGCTATGTTTAGGGATGCTCGGAAACAGCGAACCCGGAGGGTCCAGTTGCATGTGGGTCTGCATAAAGGCTCCCCTGGGGAGTTCACTTGTACCCAAAGCCTTCCTTTCGTGACACTTTTGGATGGTCCAAAGGGGCTCGGAACGCATTTCCTGGGGCCTGATTTTTCACTAGTCTCCGATGACTGCTAGGGCTATGTTTAGGGATGCTGGGAAACAGCGAACCCGGAGGGTCCAGTTGCATATGGGGCTGCGTAAAGGCTCCCCTGGGAACTTCAGATGTACCCAAAGCCTTCCTTTGGGGGCACTTTTGGATGGTCCAAAGGGGCTCGCAACGCATTTCCTGAGGCCTGATTTTTCAGTCGTCTCCGATGACGGCTGGGGCTACGTTTAGGTTTGCTCATGAACAGCGAACCCGGAGGGTCCAGTTGCATGTGGGGCAGTGTAAAGGCTCCCCTGGGGAGTTCACTTGTACCTAAAGCCTTCCTTTGGTGACACTTTGGGATGGTCCAAAGGGGCTTGCAACGCGTTTTCTGGGGCCCGGGTTTTCAGCCTTCTCCCATGCAGGCTAGTGATATATTTAGCGTTGCTTGGAAAAATCGAACCCGGAGGGTCCAGTTGCATGTGGGGCTGCGTAAAGGCTCCCCTGGGGAGTTCACTTGTACCCAAAGCCTTCCTTTGGGGGCACTTTTGGATGGGCGAAAAGGGCTTGGAACGCATTTCCTGGGGACTGATTTTTCAGTCGTCTTCGATGCAGGCTAGGGCTATGTTTAGGGATGCTCGGAAACAGCGAACCCGGAGGGTCCAGTTGCATGTGGGTCTGTGTAAAGGCTCCCCTGGGGAGTTCACTTGTACCCATAGTCTTCATTTGGGGCGACTTTTGGAAGGGTAAAAAGGGCTCGGAACTCATTTCCTGGGGCCTGATTTTTCAGTCGTCATCGATGCCGGCTAGGATTATGTTTAGGGATGCTCGGAAACAGCGAACCCGGAGGGTCCAGTTGCATGTGGGGCTGCGTAAAGGCTCCCCTGGGGAGTTCACTTGTACCCAAAGCCTTCCTTTGGGGGCACTTTTGGATGGGCGAAAAGGGTTCGGAACACATTTCCTGGGGCCTGATTTTTCAGTCGTCTTCGATGCCGGCTAGGGCTATGTGTAGGGATGCTCGGAAACAGCGAACCCGGAGGGTCCAGTTGCATGTGGGGCTGCGTAAAAGCTCCCCTGGGGAGTTCAGTTGTACTCAAAGCCTTCCTTAGGGGGCACTTTTGGATGGGCGAAAAGGGCTCGCAACGCAGTTCCTGGGGCCTGATTTTTCATTCGTCTTCGATGCCGGCTAGGGCTATGTTTAGGGATGCTCGGAAACAGCGAACCCGGAGGGTCCAGTTGCATGTGGGGCTGCGTAAAGGCTCCCCTGGGGAGTTCACTTGTACCCAAAGCCTTCCTTTGGGGGCACTTTTGGATGGGCGAAAAGGGCTCGCAACGCATTTCCTGGGGCCTGATTTTTCATGCATCATCGATGCCGGCTAGGGCTATGTTCAGGGATGCTCGGAAACAGCGAACCCGGAGGGTCCAGTTGCATGTGGGGCTGCATAAAGGCTCCCCTGGGGAGTTCACTTGTACCCAAAGCCTTCCTTTGGTGACACTTTTGGATGGTCCAAAGGGGCTCGGAACGCATTTCCTGGGGCCTGATTTTTCACTAGTCTCCAATGACTGCTAGGGCTATGTTTAGGGTTGCTCGGAAACAGCGAACCCGGAGGGTCCAGTTGCATATGGGGCTGCGTAAAGGCTCCCCTGGGGAGTTCACTTGTACCCAAAGCCTTCCTTTGGGGGCACTTTTGGATGGGCGAAAAGGGCTCGAAACGCATTTCCTGGGGCCTGATTTTTCACTCGTCTCCGATGATGGCTAGGACTACATTTAGGTTTGCTCATGAACAGCGAACCTGGAGGGTCCAGTTGCATGTGGGGCTGCGTAAAGGCTCCCCTGGGGAGTTCACTTGTACCCAAAGCCTTCCTTTGGGGGCACTTTTGGATGGGCGAAAAGGGCTTGGAACGCATTTCCTGGGGCCTGATTTTTCAGTCGTCTTCGATGCCGGCTAGGGCTATGTTTAGGGATGCTCGGAAACAGCGAACCCGGAGGGTCCAGTTGCATGTGGGGCTGCGTAAAGGCTCCCCTGGGGAGTTCACTTGTACCCATAGTCTTCATTTGGAGCGACTTTTGGAAGGGCAAAAAGGGCTCGGAACTCATTTCCTGGGGCCTGATTTTTCAGTCGTCATCGATGCCGGCTAGGGTTATGTTTAGGAATGCTCGGAAACAGCGAACCCGGAGGGTCCAGTTGCATGTGGGGCTGCGTAAAGGCTCCCCTGGGGAGTTCACTTGTACCCAAAGCCTTCCTTTGGGGGCACTTTTGGATGGGCGAAAAGGGCTCGCAACGCATTTCCTGGGGCTTGATTTTTCAGTCGTCTTCGATGCCGGCTAGGGCTATGTTTAGGGATGCTCGGAAAAAGCGAACCCGGAGGGTCCAGTTGCATGTGGGGCTGCGTAAAGGCTCCCCTGGGGAGTTCACTTGTACCCAAAGCCTTCCTTTGGGGGCACTTTTGGATGGGCGAAAAGGGCTCGGAACGCAGTTCCTGGGGCCTGATTTTTCACTCGTCTCCAATGACGGCTAGCGCTATTTTTAGGGATGCTCGGAAACAGCGAACCCGGAGGGTCCAGTTGCATGTGGGGCTGCGTAACGGCTCCCCTGGGGAGTTCTCTTGTACCCAAAGCCTTCCTTTGGGGGCACTTTTGGATTGGCGAAAAGGGCTCGCAACGCATTTCCTGGGGCCTGATTTTTAACTCGTCTCCAATGAGGGCTAGGGCTACGTTTAGGTTTGCTCATGAACAGCAAACCCGGAGGGTCAAGTTGCATGTGGGGCTGCGTAAAGGCTCCCCTGGGGAGTTCACTTGTACCCAAAGCCTTCCTTTGGGGGCACTTTTGGATGGGCGAAAAGTGCTCGCAACGCATTTCCTGGGGCCTGATTTTTCACACTTCTCCGATGACGGCTAGGGCTATGTTTAGGGATGCTCGGAAACAGCGAACCCGGAGGGTCCAGTTGCATGTGGGGCTGCGTAAAGGCTCCCATGGGGAGTTCACTTGTACCCAAAGCCTTCCTTAGGGGGCACTTTTGGATGGGCGAAAGGGGCTCGGAACGCATTTCCTGGGGCCTGATTTTTCAGTCGTCTTCGATGACGGCTAGGGCTATGTTTAGGGATGCTCGGAAACAGCGAACCCGGAGGGTCCAGTTGCATGTGGGGCTGCGTAAAGGCTCCCCTGGGGAGTTCACTTGTACCCAAAGCCTTCCTTTGGGGGCACTTTTGGATGGGCGAAAGGGGCTCGGAACGCATTTCCTGGGGTCTGATTTTTCAGTCGTCTTTGATGCCGGCTAGGGCTATGTTTAGGGATGCTCGGAAACAGCGAACCCGGAGGGTATAGTTGCATGTGGGGCTGCGTAAAAGCTCCCCTGGGGAGTTCACTTGTACCCAAAGCCTTCCTTTGGGGGCACTTTTGGATGGGCGAAAAGGGCTCGCAACGCATTTCCTGGGGTCTGATTTTTCAGTCGTCTTCGATGCCGGCTAGGGCTATGTTTAGGGATGCTCGGAAACAGCGAACCCGGAGGGTCCAGTTGCATGTGGGGCTGCGTAAAGGCTCCCCTGGGGAGTTCACTTGTACCCATAGTCTTCTTTTGGGGGGACTTTTGGAAGGGCAAAAAGGGCTCGGATCTCATTTCCAGCGGCCTGATTTTTCAGTCGTCATTGATGCCGGCTAGGGCTATGTTTAGGAATGCTCGGAAACAGCGAACCCGGAGGGTCCAGTTGCATATGGGGCTGCGTAAAGGCTCCCCTGGGAACTTCAGATGTACCCAAAGCCTTCCTTTGGGGGCACTTTTGGATGGTCCAAAGGGGCTCGCAACGCATTTCCTGAGGCCTGATTTTTCAGTCGTCTCCGATGACGGCTGGGGCTACGTTTAGGTTTGCTCATGAACAGCGAACCCGGAGGTTCCAGTTGCATGTGGGGCAGTGTAAAGGCTCCCCTGGGGAGTTCACTTGTACCTAAAGCCTTCCTTTGGTGACACTTTTGGATGGTCCAAAGGGGCTTGCAACGCGTTTTCTGGGGCCCGGGTTTTCAGCCTTCTCCCATGCAGGCTAGTGATATATTTAGCGTTGCTTGGAAAAATCGAACCCGGAGGGTCCAGTTGCATGTGGGGCTGCGTAAAGGCTCCCCTGGGGAGTTCACTTGTACCCAAAGTCTTCCTTTGGGGGCACTTTTGGATGGGTGAAAAGGGCTCGCAACGCATTTCCTGGGGCCTGATTTTTCATTCGTCTTCGATGCTGGCAAGGGCTATGTTTAGGGATGCTCGGAAACAGCGAACCCGGAGGGTCCAGTTGCATGTGGGGCTGCGTAAAGGCTCCCCTGGGGAGTTCACTTGTACCCAAAGCCTTCCTCTGGGGGCACATTTGGATAGGCGAAAAAGGCTCGCAACGCATTTCCTGGGGCCTGATTTTTCACTTGTCTCCAAAGACGGCTAGGGCTACGTTTAGGTTTGCTCATGAACAGCGAACCCGGAGGGTCCAGTTGCATGTGGGTCTGCATAAAGGCTCCCCTGGGGAGTTCACTTGTACCCAAAGCCTTCCTTTGGGGGCACTTTTGGATGGGCGAAAAGGGTTCGGAACACATTTCCTGGGGCCTGATTTTTCATTCGTCTTCAATGCCGGCTAGGGGTATGTTTAGGAATGCTCGGAAACAGCGAACCCGGATGGTCCAGTTGTATGTGGGGCTGCGTAAAGGCTCCCCTGGGGAGTTCAGTTGTACCCAAAGCCTTCCTTAGGGGGCACTTTTGGATGGGCGAAAAGGGCTCGGAACGCATTTCCTGGGGCCTGATTTTTCAGTCGTCTTCGATGCCGGCTAGCGCTATGTGTAGGGATGCTCGGAAACAGCGAACCCGGAGGGTCCAGTTGCATGTGGGGCTGCATAAAGGCTCCCCTGGGGAGTTCACTTGTACCCAAAGCCTTCCTTTGGGGGCACTTTTGGATGGGCGAAAAGGGCTTGGAACGCATTTCCTGGGGCCTGATTTTTCAGTCGTCTTCGATGCCGGCTAGGGCTATGTTTAGGGATGCTCGGAAACAGCGAACCCGGAGGGTCCAGTTGCATGTGGGGCTGCGTAAAGGCTCCCCTGGGGAGTTCACTTGTACCCAAAGCCTTCCTTTGGGGGCACTTTTGGATGGGCGAAAAGGGCTCGCAACGCAGTTCCTGGGGCCTGATTTTTCATTCGTCTTCGATGCCGGCTAGGGATATGTTTAGGGATGCTCGGAAACAGCGAACCCGGAGGGTCCAGTTGCATGTGGGGCTGCGTAAAGGCTCCCCTGGGGAGTTCACTTGTACCCAAAGCCTTCCTTTGGGGGCACTTTTGGATTGTCCAACGGGGCTCGGAACGCATTTCCTGGAGCCTGATTTTTCACTAGTCTCTGATGACTGCTAGGGCTATGTTTAGGGATGCTCGGAAACAGCGAACCCGGAGGGTCCAGTTGCATGTGGGGCTGCGTAAAGGCTCCCCTGGGAACTTCAGATGTACCCAAAGCCTTCCTTAGGGGGCACTTTTGGATGTTCCAAAGGGGCTCGCAACGCATTTCTTGGGGCCTGATTTTTCACTCGTCTCCGATGACGGCTAGGGCTACGTTTAGGTTTGCTCATGAACAGCGAACCTGGAGGGTCCAGTTGCATGTGGGGCTGCGTAAAGGCTCCCCTGGGGAGTTCACTTGTACCCAAAGCCTTCCTTTGGTGACACTTTTGGATGGTCCAAAGGGGCTTGCAACGCGTTTTCTGGGGCCCGGGTTTTCAGTCTTCTCCCATGCCGGCTCGTGATATATCTAGCGTTGCTCGGAAAAATCGAACCCGGAGGGTCCAGTTGCATGTGGGGCTGCGTAAAGGATCCCCTGGGGAGTTCACTTGTACCCAAAGCCTTCCTTAGGGGGCACTTTTGGATGGTCCAAAGGGGCTCGTAACGCATTTCCTGGGGCCTGATTTTTCACTCGTCTCCAATGACGGCTAGGGCTACGTTTAGTTTTGCTCAGGAACAGCGAACCCGGAGGGTCCAGTTGCATGTGGGTCTGCATAAAGGCTCCCCTGGGGAGTTCACTTGTACCCAAAGCCTTCCTTTGGGGGCACTTTTGGATGGGCGAAAAGAGCTTGGAACGCATTTCCTGGGGCCTGATTTTTCATTAGTCTTCGATGCCGGCTAGGGCTATGTTTAGGGATGCTCGGAAACAGCGAACCCGGAGGGTCCAGTTGCATGTGGGGCTGCGTAAAGGCTCCCCTAGGGAGTTCACTTGTACCCAAAGCCTTCCTTTGGGGGCACTTTTGGATGGGCGAAAAGGGCTCGCAACGCATTTCCTGGGGCATGATTTTTCAGTCGTCTTTAATGCCGGCTAGGTCTATGTTTAGGGATGCTCGGAAAAAGCGAACCCGGAGGGTCCAGTTGCATGTGGGGCTGCGTAAAGGCTCCCCTGGAGAGTTCACTTGTACCCAAAGCCTTCCTTTGGGGGCACTTTTGGATGGGCGAAAAGGGCACGGAACGCAGTTCCTGGGGCCTGGTTTTTCACTCGTCTCCAATGACGGCTAGCGCTATTTTTAGGGATGCTCGGAAACAGCGAACCCGGAGGGTCCAGTTGCATGTGGGGCTGCGTAACGGCTCCCCTGGGGAGTTCTCTTGTACCCAAAGCCTTCCTTTGGGGGCACTTTTGGATGGGCGAAAAGGGCTCGCAACGCATTTCCTGGGGCCTGACTTTTAACTCGTCTCCAATGAGGGCTAGGGCTACGTTTAGGTTTGCTCATGAACAGCGAACCCGGAGGGTCCAGTTGCATGTGGGGCTGCGTAAAGGCTCCCCTGGGGAGTTCACTTGTACCCAAAGCCTTCCTTTGGGGGCACTTTTGGATGGGCGAAAAGGGTTCGGAACACATTTCCTGGGGCCTGATTTTTCAGTCGTCTTCGATGCCGGCTAGGGCTATGTGTAGGGATGCTCGGAAACAGCGAACCCGGAGGGTCCAGTTGCATGTGGGGCTGCGTAAAGGCTCCCCTGGGGAGTTCAGTTGTACCCAAAGCCTTCCTTTGGGGGCACTTTTGGATGGGCGAAAAGGGCTCGCAACGCAGTTCCTGGGGCCTGATTTTTCAGTCGTCTTCGATGCCGGCTAGGGCTATGTTTAGGGATGCTCGGAAACAGCGAACCCGGAGGGTCCAGTTGCATGTGGGGCTGCGTAAAGGCTCCCCTGGGGAGTTCACTTGTACCCAAAGCCTTCCTTTGGGGGCACTTTTGGATGGACGAAAAGGGCTCGCAACGCATTTCCTGGGGCCTGATTTTTCAGTCTTCTTCGATGCCGGCTAGGGCTATGTTCAGGGATGCTCGGAAACAGCGAACCCGGAGGGTCCAGTTGCATGTGGGGCTGCGTAAAAGCTTCCCTGGGGAGTTCAGTTGTACCCAAAGCCTTCCTTTGGGGGCACTTTTGGATGGGCGAAAAGGGCTCGCAACGCATTTCCTGGGGCCTGATTTTTCATTCGTCTTCAATGCCGGCTAGGGCTATGTTCAGGGATGCTCGGAAACAGCGAACCCGGAGGGTCCAGTTGCATGTGGGGCTGCATAAAGTCTCCCCTGGGGAGTTCACTTGTACCCAAAGCCTTCCTTTGGTGACAGTTTTGGATGGTCCAAATGGGCTCGGAACGCATTTCCTGGGGCCTGATTTTTCACTAGTCTCCAATGACTGCTAGGGCTATGTTTAGGGATGCTCGGAAACAGCGAACCCGGAGGGTCCAGTTGCATATGGGGCTGCGTAAAGGCTCCCCTGGGAACTTCAGATGTACCCAAAGCCTTCCTTAGGGGGCACTTTTGGATGGGCGAAAATGGCTCGCAACGCATTTCCTGGGGCCTGATTTTTCAGTCGTCTCCGTTGACGGCTAGGGCTACGTTTAGGTTTGCTCATGAACAGCGAACCTGGAGGGTCCAGTTGCATGTGGGGCTGCGTAAAGGCTCCCCTGGGGAGTTCACTTGTACCCAAAGCCTTCCTTTGGGGGCACTTTTGGATGGGCGAAAAGGGCTCGCAACGCATTTCCTGGGGCCTGATTTTTCAGTCGTCTTCGATGCCGGCTAGGGCTATGTTTAGGGATGCTCGGAAACAGCGAACCCGGAGGGTCCAGTTGCATGTGGGGCTGCGTAAAGGCTCCCCTGGGGAGTTCACTTGTACCCATAGTCTTCACTTGGAGCGACTTTTGGAAGGGCAAAAAGGGCTCGGAACTCATTTCCTGGGGCCTGATTTTTCAGTCGTCATCGATGCCGGCTAGGGTTATGTTTAGGAATGCTCGGAAACAGCGAACCCGGAGGGTCCAGTTGCATGTGGGGCTGCGTAAAGGCTCCCCTGGGGAGTTCACTTGTACCCAAAGCCTTCCTTTGGGGGCACTTTTGGATGGGCGAAAAGGGCTCGCAACGCATTTCCTGGGGCATGATTTTTCAGTCGTCTTTAATGCCGGCTAGGGCTATGTTTAGGGATGATCGGAAACAGCGAACCCGTAGGGTCCAGTTGCATGTGGGGCTGCGTAAAGGCTCCCCTGGGGAGTTCACTTGTACCCAAAGCCTTCCTTTGGGGGCACTTTTGGATGGGCGAAAAGGGCTCGGAACGCAGTTCCTGGGGCCTGATTTTTCACTCGTCTCCAATGACGGCTAGCGCTATTTTTAGGGATGCTCGGAAACAGCGAACCCGGAGGGTCCAGTTGCATGTGGGGCTGCGTAACGGCTCCCCTGGGGAGTTCTCTTGTACCCAAAGCCTTCCTTTGGGGGCACTTTTGGATGGGCGAAAAGGGCTCGCAACGCATTTCCTGGGGCCTGATTTTTAACTCGTCTCCAATGAGGGCTAGTGCTACGTTTAGGTTTGCTCATGAACAGCAAACCCGGAGGGTCAAGTTGCATGTGGGGCTGCGTAAAGGCTCCCCTGGGGAGTTCACTTGTACCCAAAGCCTTCCTTTGGGGGCACTTTTGGATGGGCGAAAAGTGCTCGCAACGCATTGCCTGGGGCCTGATTTTTCACACTTCTCCGATGACGGCTAGGGATATGTTTAGGGATGCTCGGAAACAGCGAACCCGGAGGGTCCAGTTGCATGTGGGGCTGCGTAAAGGCTCCCCTGGGGAGTTCACTTGTACCCAAAGCCTTCCTTAGGGGGCACTTTTGGATGTTCCAAAGGGGCTCGCAACGCATTTCCTGGAGCCTGATTTTTCAGTCGTCTCCGATGACGGCTAGGGCTACGTTTAGGTTTGCTCATGAACAGCGAACCCGGAGGGTCCAGTTGCATGTGGGGCTGCGTAAAGGCTCCCCTGGGGAGTTCACTTGTACCCAAAGCCTTCCTTTGGTGACACTTTTGGATGGTCCAAAGGGGCTTGCCACGCGTTTTCTGGGGCCTGATTTTTCACTCGTCTCCGATGACGGCTAGGGCTACGTTTAGGTTTGCTCATGAACAGCGAACCAGGAGGGTCCAGTTGCATGTGGGGCTGCGTAAAGGCTCCCCTGGGGAGTTCACTTGTACCCAAAGCCTTCCTTTGGTGACACTTTTGGATGGTCCAAAGGGGCTTTCAACGCGTTTTCTGGGGCCCGGGTTTTCAGTCTTCTCCCATGCCGGCTCGTGATATATCTAGCGTTGCTCGGAAAAATCGAACCCGGAGGGTCCAGTTGCATGTGGGGCTGCGTAAAGGCTCCCCTGGGGAGTTCACTTGTACCCAAAGCCTTCCTTTGGGGGCACTTTTGGGTGGTCCAAAGGGGCCCGTAACGCATTTCCTGGGGCCTGATTTTTCACTCGTCTCCAATGATGGCTAGGGCTACGTTTAGTTTTGCTCAGGAACAGCGAACCCGGAGGGTCCAGTTGCATGTGGGGCTGCGTAAAGGCTCCCCTGGGGAGTTCACTTGTACCCAAAGCCTTCCTTTGGGGGCACTTTTGGATGGGCGAAAAGGGCTCGCAACGCATTTCCTGGGGCCTGATTTTTCATTCGTCTTCGATGCCGGCAAGGGCTATGTTTAGGGATGATCGGAAACAGCGAACCCGTAGGGTCCAGTTGCATGTGGGTCTGCGTAAAGGCTCCCCTGGGGAGTTCACTTGTACCCAAAGCCTTCCTTTGGGGGCACTTTTGGATGGGTGAAAAGGGCTCGCAACGCATTTCCTGGGGCCTGATTTTTCAGTCGTCATCGATGCCGGCCAGGGCTATGTGTAGGGATGCTCGGAAACAGCGAACCCAGAGGGTCCAGTTGCATGTGGGGCTGCGTAAAGGCTCCCCTGGGGAGTTCACTTGTACCCAAAGCCTTCCTTTGGGGGCACTTTTGCATGGGCGAAAAGGGCTCGCAACGCATTTCCTGGGGCCTGATTTTTCACTTGTCTTTAAAGACGGCTAGGGCTACGTTTAGGTTTGCTCATGAACAGCGAACCCGGAGGGTCCAGTTGCATGTGGGGCTGCGTAAAGGCTCCCCTGGGGAGTTCACTTGTACCCAAAGCCTTCCTTTGGGGGCACTTTTGGATGGGCGAAAAGGGTTCGGAACACATTTCCTGGGGCCTGATTTTTCAGTCGTCTTCGATGCCGGCTAGGGCTATGTGTAGGGATGCTCGGAAACAGCGAACCCGGAGGGTCCAGTTGCATGTGGGGCTGCGTAAAGGCTCCCCTGGGGAGTTCACTTGTACCCAAAGCCTTCCTTTGGGGGCACTTTTGGATGGGCGAAAAGGGCTCGCCACGCAGTTCCTGGGGCCTGATTTTTCAGTCGTCTTCAATGCCGGCTAGGGTTATGTGTAGGGATGCTCGGAAACAGCGAACCCGGAGGGTCCAGTTGCATATGGGGCTGCGTAAAGGCTCCCCTGGGAACTTCAGATGTACCCAAAGCCTTCCTTAGGGGGCACTTTTGGATGTTCCAAAGAGGCTCGCAATGCATTTCCTGGGTCCTGATTTTTCAGTCGTCTCCGTTGACGGCTAGGGCTACGTTTAGTTTTGCTCATGAACAGCGAACCTGGAGGGTCAAGTTGCATGTGGGGCTGCGTAAAGGCTCCCCTGGGGAGTTCACTTGTACCCAAAGCCTTCCTTTGGGGGCACTTTTGGATGGGCGAAAAGGGCTCGCAACGCATTTCCTGGGGCCTGATTTTTCAGTCGTCTTCGATGCCGGCTAGGGCTATGTTTAGGGATGCTCGGAAACAGCGAACCCGGAGGGTCCAGTTGCATGTGGGGCTGCGTAAAGGCTCCCCTGGGGAGTTCACTTGTACCCATAGTCTTCACTTGGAGCGACTTTTGGAAGGGCAAAAAGGGCTCGGAACTCATTTCCTGGGGCCTGATTTTTCAGTCGTCATCGATGCCGGCTAGGGTTATGTTTAGGAATGCTCGGAAACAGCGAACCCGGAGGGTCCAGTTGCATGTGGGGCTGCGTAAAGGCTCCCCTGGGGAGTTCACTTGTACCCAAAGCCTTCCTTTGGGGGCACTTTTGGATGGGCGAAAAGGGCTCGCAACGCATTTCCTGGGGCATGATTTTTCAGTCGTCTTTAATGCCGGCTAGGGCTATGTTTAGGGATGCTCGGAAAAAGCGAACCCGGAGGTTCCAGTTGCATGTGGGGCTGCGTAAAGGCTCCCCTGGGGAGTTCACTTGTACCCAAAGCCTTCCTTTGGGGGCACTTTTGGATGGGCGAAAAGGGCTCGGAACGCAGTTCCTGGGGCCTGATTTTTCACTCGTCTCCAATGACGGCTAGCGCTATTTTTAGGGATGCTCGGAAACAGCGAACCCGGAGGGTCCAGTTGCATGTGGGGCTGCGTAACGGCTCCCCTGGGGAGTTCTCTTGTACCCAAAGCCTTCCTTTGGGGGCACTTTTGGATGGGCGAAAAGGGCTCGCAACGCATTTCCTGGGGCCTGATTTTTAACTCGTCTCCAATGAGGGCTAGTGCTACGTTTAGGTTTGCTCATGAACAGCAAACCCGGAGGGTCAAGTTGCATGTGGGGCTGCGTAAAGGCTCCCCTGGGGAGTTCACTTGTACCCAAAGCCTTCCTTTGGGGGCACTTTTGGATGGGCGAAAAGTGCTCGCAACGCATTGCCTGGGGCCTGATTTTTCACACTTCTCCGATGACGGCTAGGGATATGTTTAGGGATGCTCGGAAACAGCGAACCCGGAGGGTCCAGTTGCATGTGGGGCTGCGTAAAGGCTCCCCTGGGGAGTTCACTTGTACCCAAAGCCTTCCTTAGGGGGCACTTTTGGATGTTCCAAAGGGGCTCGCAACGCATTTCCTGGAGCCTGATTTTTCAGTCGTCTCCGATGACGGCTAGGGCTACGTTTAGGTTTGCTCATGAACAGCGAACCCGGAGGGTCCAGTTGCATGTGGGGCTGCGTAAAGGCTCCCCTGGGGAGTTCACTTGTACCCAAAGCCTTCCTTTGGTGACACTTTTGGATGGTCCAAAGGGGCTTGCCACGCGTTTTCTGGGGCCTGATTTTTCACTCGTCTCCGATGACGGCTAGGGCTACGTTTAGGTTTGCTCATGAACAGCGAACCAGGAGGGTCCAGTTGCATGTGGGGCTGCGTAAAGGCTCCCCTGGGGAGTTCACTTGTACCCAAAGCCTTCCTTTGGTGACACTTTTGGATGGTCCAAAGGGGCTTTCAACGCGTTTTCTGGGGCCCGGGTTTTCAGTCTTCTCCCATGCCGGCTCGTGATATATCTAGCGTTGCTCGGAAAAATCGAACCCGGAGGGTCCAGTTGCATGTGGGGCTGCGTAAAGGCTCCCCTGGGGAGTTCACTTGTACCCAAAGCCTTCCTTTGGGGGCACTTTTGGGTGGTCCAAAGGGGCCCGTAACGCATTTCCTGGGGCCTGATTTTTCACTCGTCTCCAATGATGGCTAGGGCTACGTTTAGTTTTGCTCAGGAACAGCGAACCCGGAGGGTCCAGTTGCATGTGGGGCTGCGTAAAGGCTCCCCTGGGGAGTTCACTTGTACCCAAAGCCTTCCTTTGGGGGCACTTTTGGATGGGCGAAAAGGGCTCGCAACGCATTTCCTGGGGCCTGATTTTTCATTCGTCTTCGATGCCGGCAAGGGCTATGTTTAGGGATGATCGGAAACAGCGAACCCGTAGGGTCCAGTTGCATGTGGGTCTGCGTAAAGGCTCCCCTGGGGAGTTCACTTGTACCCAAAGCCTTCCTTTGGGGGCACTTTTGGATGGGTGAAAAGGGCTCGCAACGCATTTCCTGGGGCCTGATTTTTCAGTCGTCATCGATGCCGGCCAGGGCTATGTGTAGGGATGCTCGGAAACAGCGAACCCAGAGGGTCCAGTTGCATGTGGGGCTGCGTAAAGGCTCCCCTGGGGAGTTCACTTGTACCCAAAGCCTTCCTTTGGGGGCACTTTTGCATGGGCGAAAAGGGCTCGCAACGCATTTCCTGGGGCCTGATTTTTCACTTGTCTTTAAAGACGGCTAGGGCTACGTTTAGGTTTGCTCATGAACAGCGAACCCGGAGGGTCCAGTTGCATGTGGGGCTGCGTAAAGGCTCCCCTGGGGAGTTCACTTGTACCCAAAGCCTTCCTTTGGGGGCACTTTTGGATGGGCGAAAAGGGTTCGGAACACATTTCCTGGGGCCTGATTTTTCAGTCGTCTTCGATGCCGGCTAGGGCTATGTGTAGGGATGCTCGGAAACAGCGAACCCGGAGGGTCCAGTTGCATGTGGGGCTGCGTAAAGGCTCCCCTGGGGAGTTCACTTGTACCCAAAGCCTTCCTTTGGGGGCACTTTTGGATGGGCGAAAAGGGCTCGCCACGCAGTTCCTGGGGCCTGATTTTTCAGTCGTCTTCAATGCCGGCTAGGGTTATGTGTAGGGATGCTCGGAAACAGCGAACCCGGAGGGTCCAGTTGCATATGGGGCTGCGTAAAGGCTCCCCTGGGAACTTCAGATGTACCCAAAGCCTTCCTTAGGGGGCACTTTTGGATGTTCCAAAGAGGCTCGCAATGCATTTCCTGGGTCCTGATTTTTCAGTCGTCTCCGTTGACGGCTAGGGCTACGTTTAGTTTTGCTCATGAACAGCGAACCTGGAGGGTCAAGTTGCATGTGGGGCTGCGTAAAGGCTCCCCTGGGGAGTTCACTTGTACCCAAAGCCTTCCTTTGGGGGCACTTTTGGATGGGCGAAAAGGGCTTGGAACGCATTTCCTGGGGCCTGATTTTTCAGTCGTCTTCGATGCCGGCTAGGGCTATATTTAGGGATGCTCGGAAACAGCGAACCCGGAGGGTCCAGTTGCATGTGGGGCTGCGTAAAGGCTCCCCTGGGGAGTTCACTTGTACCCATAGTCTTCGTTTGGGGCGACTTTTGGAAGGGCAAAAAGGGCTCGGAACTCATTTCCTGGGGCCTGATTTTTCAGTCGTCATCGATACCGGCTAGGGCTATGTGTAGGGATGCTCGGAAACAGCGAACCCGGAGGGTCCAGTTGCATGTGGGGCTGCGTAAAGGCTCCCCTGGGGAGTTCACTTGTACCCAAAGCCTTCCTTTGGGGGCACTTTTGGATGGGCGAAAAGGGCTCGCAACGCATTTCCTGGGGCATGATTTTTCAGTCGTCTTTAATGCCGGCTAGGGCTATGTTTAGGGATGCTCGGAAACAGCGAACCCGGAGGGTCCAGTTGCATGTGGGGCTGCGTAAAGGCTCCCCTGGGGAGTTCACTTGTACCCAAAGCCTTCCTTTGGGGGCACTTTTGGATGGTCCAAAGGGGCTCGGAACGCAGTTCCTGGGGCCTGATTTTTCACTCGTCTCCAATGATGGCTAGCGCTATTTTTAGGGATGCTCGGAAACAGCGAACCCGGAGGGTCCAGTTGCATGTGGGGCTGCGTAACGGCTCCCCTGGGGAGTTCTCTTGTACCCAAAGCCTTCCTTTTGGGGCACTTTTGGATGGGCGAAAAGGGCTCGCAACGCATTTCCTGGGGCCTGATTTTTCACTCGTCTCCAATGAGGGCTAGGGCTACGTTTAGGTTTGCTCATGAACAGCAAACCCGGAGGGTCAAGTTGCATGTGGGGCTGCGTAAAGGCTCCCCTGGGGAGTTCACTTGTACCCAAAGCCTTCCTTTGGGGGCACTTTTGGATGGGCGAAAAGTGCTCGCAACGCATTTCCTGGGGCCTGATTTTTCAGTCGTCTTCGATGCCGGCTAGGGCTATGTTTAGGGATGCTCGGAAACAGCGAACCCGGAGGGTCCAGTTGCATGTGGGGCTGCATAAAGGCTCCCCTGGGGAGTTCACTTGTACCCAAAGCCTTCCTTAGGGGGCACTTTTGGATGTTCCAAAGGGGCTCGCAACGCATTTCCTGGGGCCTGATTTTTCACTCGTCTCCGATGACGGCTAGGGCTACGTTTAGGTTTGCTCATGAACAGCGAACCTGGAGGGTCCAGTTGCATGTGGGGCTGCGTAAAGGCTCCCCTGGGGAGTTCACTTGTACCCAAAGCCTTCCTTTGGTGACAGTTTTGGATGGTCCAAAGGGGCTTGCCACGCGTTTTCTGGGGCCTGATTTTTCACTCGTCTCCAATGACGGCTAGGGCTACGTTTAGTTTTGCTCAGGAACAGCGAACCCGGAGGGTCCAGTTGCATGTGGGGCTGCGTAAAGGCTCCCCTGGGGAGTTCACTTGTACCCAAAGCCTTCCTTTGGGGGCACTTTTGGATGGGCGAAAAGGGCTTGGAACGCATTTCCTGGGGCCTGATTTTTCAGTCGTCTTCGATGCCGGCTAGGGCTATGTTTAGGGATGCTCGGAAACAGCGAACCCGGAGGGTCCAGTTGCATGTGGGGCTGCGTAAAGGCTCCCCTGGGGAGTTCACTTGTACCCATAGTCTTCATTTGGGGCGACTTTTGGAAGGGCAAAAAGGGCTCGGAACTCATTTCCTGGGGCCTGATTTTTTAGTCGTCATCGATGCCGGCTAGGGTTATGTTTAGGAATGCTCGGAAACAGCGAACCCGGAGGGTCCAGTTGCATGTGGGGCTGCGTAAAGGCTCCCCTGGGGAGTTCACTTGTACCCAAAGCCTTCCTTTGGGGGCACTTTTGGATGGGCGAAAAGGGCTCGCAACGCATTTCCTTGGGCCTGATTTCTCAGTCGTCTTTAATGCCGGCTGGGGCTATGTTTAGGGATGCTCGGAAAAATCGAACCCGGAGGGTCCAGTTGCATGTGGGGCTGCGTAAAGGCTCCCCTGGGGAGTTCACTTGTACCCAAAGCCTTCCTTTGGGGGCACTTTTGGATGGGCGAAAAGGGCTCGCCACGCAGTTCCTGGGGCCTGATTTTTCACTAGTCTCCAATGAGGGCTAGGGCTACGTTTAGGTTTGCTCATGAACAGCAAACCCGGAGGGGCAAGTTGCATGTGGGGCTGCGTAAAGGCTCCCCTGGGGAGTTCACTTGTACCCAAAGCCTTCCTTTGGGGGCACTTTTGGATGGGCGAAAAGGGCTCGCAACGCATTTCCTGGGGCCTGATTTTTCAGTCGTCTTCGATGCCGGCTAGGGCTATGTTTAGGGATGCTCGGAAACAGCGAACCCGGAGGGTCCAGTTGCATGTGGGGCTGCGTAAAGGCTCCCCTGGGGAGTTCACTTGTACCCAAAGCCTTCCTTTGGTGGCACTTTTGGATGGGCGAAAAGGGCTCGCAACGCATTTCCTGGGGCCTGATTTTTCAGTCGTCTTCAATGCCGGCTAGGATTATGTTTAGGGATGCTCGGAAAAAGCGAACCCGGAGGGTCCAGTTGCATGTGGGGCTGCGTAAAGGCTCCCCTGGGGAGTTCACTTGTACCCAAAGCCTTCCTTTGGGGCGACTTTTGGAAGGGCAAAAAGGGCTCGGAACTCATTTCCTGGGGCCTGATTTTTCAGTCGTCATCGATGCCGGCTAGGCTTATGTTTAGGAATGCTCGGAAACAGCGAACCCGGAGGGTCCAGTTGCATGTGGGGCTGCGTAAAGGCTCCCCTGGGGAGTTCACTTGTACCCAAAGCCTTCCTTTGGGGGCACTTTTGGATGGGCGAAAAGTGCTCGCAACGCATTTCCTGGGGCCTGATTTTTCAGTCGTCTTCGATGCCGGCTAGGGCTATGTTTAGGGATGCTCGGAAACAGCGAACCCGGAGGGTCCAGTTCCATGTGGGGCTGCGTAAAGGCTCCCCTGGGGAGTTCACTTGTACCCAAAGCCTTCCTTAGGGGGCACTTTTGGATGTTCCAAAGGGGCTCGCAACACATTTCCTGGGGCCTGATTTTTCACTCGTCTCCGATGACGGCTAGGGCTACGTTTAGGTTTGCTCATGATCAGCGAACCTGGAGGGTCCAGTTGCATGTGGGGCTGCGTAAAGGCTCCCCTGGGGAGTTCACTTGTACCCAAAGCCTTCCTTTGGTGACAGTTTTGGATGGTCCAAAGGGGCTTGCCACGCGTTTTCTGGGGCCTGATTTTTCACTCGTCTCCAATGACGGCTAGGGCTACGTTTAGTTTTGCTCAGGAACAGCGAACCCGGAGGGTCCAGTTGCATGTGGGGCTGCGTAAAGGCTCCCCTGGGGAGTTCACTTGTATCCAAAGCCTTCCTTTGGGGGCACTTTTGGATTGGCGAAAAGGGCTCGCCACGCAGTTCCTGGGGCCTGATTTTTCAGTCGTCTTCGATGCCGGCTAGGGCTATGTTTAGGGATGCTCGGAAACAGCGAACCCGGAGGGTCCAGTTGCATGTGGGGCTGCGTAAAGGCTCCCCTGGGGAGTTCACTTGTACCCAAAGCCTTCCTTTGGGGGCACATTTGGATGGGCGAAAAGGGCTCGCAACGCAGTTCCTGGGGCCTGATTTTTCAGTCGTCTTCGATGCCGGCTAGGGATATGTTTAGGGATGCTCGGAAACAGAGAACCCGGAGGGACCAGTTGCATGTGGGGCTGCGTAAAGGCTCCCCTGGGGAGTTCACTTGTACCCAAAGCCTTCCTTTGGGGGCACTTTTGGATGGGCGAAAAGGGCTCGCAACGCATTTCCTGGGGCCTGATTTTTCATTCATCATCGATGCCGGCTAGGGCTATGTTCAGGGATGCTCGGAAACAGCGAACCCGGAGGGTCCAGTTGCATGTGGGGCTGCGTAAAGGCTCCCCTGGGGAGTTCACTTGTACCCAAAGCCTTCCTTTGGTGACACTTTTGGATGGTCCAAAGGGGCTCGGAACGCATTTCCTGGGGCCTGATTTTTCACTAGTCTCCGATGACTGCTAGGGCTATGTTTAGGGATGCTCGGAAACAGCGAACCCGGAGGGTCCAGTTGCATATGGGGCTGCGTAAAGGCTCCCCTGGGAACTTCAGATGTACCCAAAGCCTTCCTTAGGGGGCACTTTTGGATGTTCCAAAGGGGCTCGCAACGCATTTCCTGGGGCCTGATTTTTCACTCGTCTCCGATGACGGCTAGGGCTACGTTTAGGTTTGCTCATGAACAGCGAACCTGGAGGGTCCAGTTGCATGTGGGGCTGCGTAAAGGCTCCCCTGGGGAGTTCACTTGTACCCAAAGCCTTCCTTTGGTGACACTTTTGGATGGTCCAAAGGGGCTTTCAACGCGTTTTCTTGGGCCCGGGTTTTCAGTCTTCTCCCATGCCGGCTCGTGATATATCTAGCGTTGCTCGGAAAAATCGAACCCGGAGGGTCCAGTTGCATGTGGGGCTGCGTAAAGGCTCCCCTGGGGAGTTCACTTGTACCCAAAGCCTTCCTTTGGGGGCACTTTTGGATGGTCCAAAGGGGCTCGTAACGCATTTCCTGGGGCCTGATTTTTCACTCGTCTCCAATGATGGCTAGGGCTACGTTTAGTTTTGCTCAGGAACAGCGAACCCGGAGGGTCCAGTTGCATGTGGGGCTGCGTAAAGGCTCCCCTGGGGAGTTCACTTGTACCCAAAGCCTTCCTTTGGGGGCACTTTTGGATGGACGAAAAGGGCTCGCAACGCATTTCCTGGGGCCTGATTTTTCATTCGTCTTCGATGCCGGCAAGGGCTATGTGTAGGGATGCTCGGAAACAGCGAACCCGTAGGGTCCAGTTGCATGTGGGTCTGCGTAAAGGCTCCCCTGGGGAGTTCACTTGTACCCAAAGCCTTCCTTTGGGGGCACTTTTGGATGGGTGAAAAGGGCTCGCAACGCATTTCCTGGGGCCTGATTTTTCAGTCGTCATCGATGCCGGCTAGGGCTATGTGTAGGGATGCTCGGAAACAGCGAACCCAGAGGGTCCAGTTGCATGTGGGGCTGCGTAAAGGCTCCCCTGGGGAGTTCACTTGTACCCAAAGCCTTCCTTTGGGGGCACTTTTGGATGGGCGAAAAGTGCTCGCAACGCATTTCCTGGGGCCTGATTTTTCACTTGTCTTTAAAGACGGATAGGGCTACGTTTAGGTTTGCTCATGAACAGCGAACCCGGAGGGTCCAGTTGCATGTGGGGCTGCGTAAAGGCTCCCCTGGGGAGTTCACTTGTACCCAAAGCCTTCCTTTGGGGGCACTTTTGGATGGTCCAAAGGGGCTCGGAACGCATTTCCTGGGGCCTGATTTTTCACTAGTCTCCAAAGACTGCTAGGGCTATGTTTAGGGATGCTCGGAAACAGCGAACCCGGAGGGTCCAGTTGCATATGGGGCTGCGTAAAGGCTCCCCTGGGAACTTCAGATGTACCCAAAGCCTTCCTTAGGGGGCACTTTTGGATGTTCCAAAGAGGCTCGCAATGCATTTCCTGGGTCCTGATTTTTCAGTCGTCTCCGTTGACGGCTAGGGCTACGTTTAGTTTTGCTCATGAACAGCGAACCTGGAGGGTCAAGTTGCATGTGGGGCTGCGTAAAGGCTCCCCTGGGGAGTTCACTTGTACCCAAAGCCTTCCTTTGGGGGCACTTTTGGATGGGCGAAAAGGGCTTGGAACGCATTTCCTGGGGCCTGATTTTTCAGTCGTCTTCGATGCCGGCTAGGGCTATATTTAGGGATGCTCGGAAACAGCGAACCCGGAGGGTCCAGTTGCATGTGGGGCTGCGTAAAGGCTCCCCTGGGGAGTTCACTTGTACCCATAGTCTTCGTTTGGGGCGACTTTTGGAAGGGCAAAAAGGGCTCGGAACTCATTTCCTGGGGCCTGATTTTTCAGTCGTCATCGATACCGGCTAGGGCTATGTGTAGGGATGCTCGGAAACAGCGAACCCGGAGGGTCCAGTTGCATGTGGGGCTGCATAAAGGCTCCCCTGGGGAGTTCACTTGTACCCAAAGCCTTCCTTTGGGGGCACTTTTGGATGGGCGAAAAGGGCTCGCAACGCATTTCCTGGGGCATGATTTTTCAGTCGTCTTTAATGCCGGCTAGGGCTATGTTTAGGGATGCTCGGAAACAGCGAACCCGGAGGGTCCAGTTGCATGTGGGGCTGCGTAAAGGCTCCCCTGGGGAGTTCACTTGTACCCAAAGCCTTCCTTTGGGGGCACTTTTGGATGGTCCAAAGGGGCTCGGAATGCAGTTCCTGGGGCCTGATTTTTCACTCGTCTCCAATGACGGCTAGCGCTATTTTTAGGGATGCTCGGAAACAGCGAACCCGGAGGGTCCAGTTGCATGTGGGGCTGCGTAACGGCTCCCCTGGGGAGTTCTCTTGTACCCAAAGCCTTCCTTTTGGGGCACTTTTGGATTGGCGAAAAGGGCTCGCAACGCACTTCCTGTGGCCTGATTTTTCACTCGTCTCCAATGAGGGCTAGGGCTACGTTTAGGTTTGCTCATGAACAGCAAACCCGGAGGGTCAAGTTGCATGTGGGGCTGCGTAAAGGCTCCCCTGGGGAGTTCACTTGTACCCAAAGCCTTCCTTTGGGGGCACTTTTGGATGGGCGAAAAGTGCTCGCAACGCATTTCCTGGGGCCTGATTTTTCAGTCGTCTTCGATGCCGGCTAGGGCTATGTTTAGGGATGCTCGGAAACAGCGAACCCGGAGGGTCCAGTTGCATGTGGGGCTGCGTAAAGGCTCCCCTGGGGAGTTCAGTTGTACCCAAAGCCTTCCTTTGGGGGCACTTTTGGATGTTCCAAAGGGGCTCGCAACGCATTTCCTGGGGCCTGATTTTTCACTCGTCTCCGATGACGGCTAGGGCTACGTTTAGGTTTGCTCAGGAACAGCGAACCCGGAGGGTCCAGTTGCATGTGGGGCTGCGTAAAGGCTCCCCTGGGGAGTTCACTTGTACCCAAAGCCTTCCTTTGGTGACAGTTTTGGATGGTCCAAAGGGGCTTACCACGCGTTTTCTGGGGCCTGATTTTTCACTCGTCTCCGATGACGGCTAGGGCTACGTTTAGTTTTGCTCAGGAACAGCGAACCCGGAGGGTCCAGTTGCATGTGGGGCTGCGTAAAGGCTCCCCTGGGGAGTTCACTTGTACCCAAAGCCTTCCTTTGGGGGCACTTTTGGATGGGCGAAAAGGGCTTGGAACGCATTTCCTGGGGCCTGATTTTTCAGTCGTCTTCGATGCCGGCTAGGGCTATGTTTAGGGATGCTCGGAAACAGCGAACCCGGAGGGTCCTGTTGCATGTGGGGCTGCGTAAAGGCTCCCCTGGGGAGTTCACTTGTACCCATAGTCTTCATTTGGGGCGACTTTTGGAAGGGCAAAAAGGGCTCGGAACTCATTTCCTGGGGCCTGATTTTTTAGTCGTCATCGATGCCGGCTAGGGTTATGTTTAGGAATGCTCGGAAACAGCGAACCCGGAGGGTCCAGTTGCATGTGGGGCTGCGTAAAGGCTCCCCTGGGGAGTTCACTTGTACCCAAAGCCTTCCTTTTGGGGGCACTTTTGGATGGGCGAAAAGGGCTCGCAACGCATTTCCTTGGGCCTGATTTCTCAGTCGTCTTTAATGCCGGCTAGGGCTATGTTTAGGGATGCTCGGAAAAAGCGAACCCGGAGGGTCCAGTTGCATGTGGGGCTGCGTAAAGGCTCCCCTGGGGAGTTCACTTGTACCCAAAGCCTTCCTTTGGGGGCACTTTTGGATGGGCGAAAAGGGCTCGCCACGCAGTTCCTGGGGCCTGATTTTTCACTCGTCTCCAATGAGGGCTAGGGCTTAGTTTAGGTTTGCTCATGAACAGCAAACCCGGAGGGTCAAGTTGCATGTGGGTCTGCGTAAAGGCTCCCCTGGGGAGTTCACTTGTACCCAAAGCCTTCCTTTGGGGGCACTTTTGGATGGGCGAAAAGGGCTCGCAACGCATTTCCTGGGGCCTGATTTTTCAGTCGTCTTCGATGCCGGCTAGGGCTATGTTTAGGGATGCTCGGAAACAGCGAACCCGGAGGGTCCAGTTGCATGTGGGGCTGCGTAAAGGCTCCCCTGGGGAGTTCACTTGTACCCAAAGCCTTCCTTTGGTGGCACTTTTGGATGGGCGAAAAGGGCTCGCAACGCATTTCCTGGGGCCTGATTTTTCAGTCGTCTTCAATGCCGGCTAGGATTATGTTTAGGGATGCTCGGAAAAAGCGAACCCGGAGGGTCCAGTTGCATGTGGGGCTGCGTAAAGGCTCCCCTGGGGAGTTCACTTGTACCCAAAGCCTTCCTTTGGGGCGACTTTTGGAAGGGCAAAAAGGGCTCGGAACTCATTTCCTGGGGCCTGATTTTTCAGTCGTCATCGATGCCGGCTAGGCTTATGTTTAGGAATGCTCGGAAACAGCGAACCCGGAGGGTCCAGTTGCATGTGGGGCTGCGTAAAGGCTCCCCTGGGGAGTTCACTTGTACCCAAAGCCTTCCTTAGGGGGCACTTTTGGATGTTCCAAAGGGGCTCGCAACGCATTTCCTGGGGCCTGATTTTTCACTCGTCTCCGATGACGGCTAGGGCTACGTTTAGGTTTGCTCATGATCAGCGAACCTGGAGGGTCCAGTTGCATGTGGGGCTGCGTAAAGGCTCCCCTGGGGAGTTCACTTGTACCCAAAGCCTTCCTTTGGTGACACTTTTGGATGGTCCAAAGGGGCTCGGAACGCATTTCCTGGGGCCTGATTTTTCACTAGTCTCCAAAGACTGCTAGGGCTATGTTTAGGGATGCTCGGAAACAGCGAACCCGGAGGGTCCAGTTGCATATGGGGCTGCGTAAAGGCTCCCCTGGGAACTTCAGATGTACCCAAAGTCTTCCTTAGGGGGCACTTTTGGATGTTCCAAAGAGGCTCGCAATGCATTTCCTGGGTCCTGATTTTTCAGTCGTCTCCGTTGACGGCTAGGGCTACGTTTAGTTTTGCTCATGAACAGCGAACCTGGAGGGTCAAGTTGCATGTGGGGCTGCGTAAAGGCTCCCCTGGGGAGTTCACTTGTACCCAAAGCCTTCCTTTGGGGGCACTTTTGGATGGGCGAAAAGGGCTTGGAACGCATTTCCTGGGGCCTGATTTTTCAGTCGTCTTCGATGCCGGCTAGGGCTATATTTAGGGATGCTCGGAAACAGCGAACCCGGAGGGTCCAGTTGCATGTGGGGCTGCGTAAAGGCTCCCCTGGGGAGTTCACTTGTACCCATAGTCTTCGTTTGGGGCGACTTTTGGAAGGGCAAAAAGGGCTCGGAACTCATTTCCTGGGGCCTGATTTTTCAGTCGTCATCGATACCGGCTAGGGCTATGTGTAGGGATGCTCGGAAACAGCGAACCCGGAGGGTCCAGTTGCATGTGGGGCTGCGTAAAGGCTCCCCTGGGGAGTTCACTTGTACCCAAAGCCTTCCTTTGGGGGCACTTTTGGATGGGCGAAAAGGGCTCGCAACGCATTTCCTGGGGCATGATTTTTCAGTCGTCTTTAATGCCGGCTAGGGCTATGTTTAGGGATGCTCGGAAACAGCGAACCCGGAGGGTCCAGTTGCATGTGGGGCTGCGTAAAGGCTCCCCTGGGGAGTTCACTTGTACCCAAAGCCTTCCTTTGGGGGCACTTTTGGATGGTCCAAAGGGGCTCGGAACGCAGTTCCTGGGGCCTGATTTTTCACTCGTCTCCAATGACGGCTAGCGCTATTTTTAGGGATGCTCGGAAACAGCGAACCCGGAGGGTCCAGTTGCATGTGGGGCTGCGTAACGGCTCCCCTGGGGAGTTCTCTTGTACCCAAAGCCTTCCTTTTGGGGCACTTTTGGATGGGCGAAAAGGGCTCGCAACGCATTTCCTGGGGCCTGATTTTTCACTCGTCTCCAATGAGGGCTAGGGCTACGTTTAGGTTTGCTCATGAACAGCAAACCCGGAGGGTCAAGTTGCATGTGGGGCTGCGTAAAGGCTCCCCTGGGGAGTTCACTTGTACCCAAAGCCTTCCTTTGGGGGCACTTTTGGATGGGCGAAAAGTGCTCGCAACGCATTTCCTGGGGCCTGATTTTTCAGTCGTCTTCGATGCCGGCTAGGGCTATGTTTAGGGATGCTCGGAAACAGCGAACCCGGAGGGTCCAGTTGCATGTGGGGCTGCGTAAAGGCTCCCCTGGGGAGTTCACTTGTACCCAAAGCCTTCCTTAGGGGGCACTTTTGGATGTTCCAAAGGGGCTCGCAACGCATTTCCTGGGGCCTGATTTTTCACTCGTCTCCGATGACGGCTAGGGCTACGTTTAGGTTTGCTCATGAACAGCGAACCCGGAGGGTCCAGTTGCATGTGGGTCTGCATAAAGGCTCCCCTGGGGAGTTCACTTGTACCCAAAGCCTTCCTTTGGTGACAGTTTTGGATGGTCCAAAGGGGCTTGCCACGCGTTTTCTGGGGCCTGATTTTTCACTCGTGTCCAATGACGGCTAGGGCTACGTTTAGTTTTGCTCAGGAACAGCGAACCCGGAGGGTCCAGTTGCATGTGGGGCTGCGTAAAGGCTCCCCTGGGGAGTTCACTTGTACCCAAAGCCTTCCTTTGGGGGCACTTTTGGATGGGCGAAAAGGGCTTGGAACGCATTTCCTGGGGCCTGATTTTTCAGTCGTCTTCGATGCCGGCTAGGGCTATGTTTAGGGATGCTCGGAAACAGCGAACCCGGAGGGTCCAGTTGCATGTGGGGCTGCGTAAAGGCTCCCCTGGGGAGTTCACTTGTACCCATAGTCTTCATTTGGGGCGACTTTTGGAAGGGCAAAAAGCGCTCGGAACTCATTTCCTGGGGCCTGATTTTTTAGTCGTCATCGATGCCGGCTAGGGTTATGTTTAGGAATGCTCGGAAACAGCGAACCCGGAGGGTCCAGTTGCATGTGGGGCTGCGTAAAGGCTCCCCTGGGGAGTTCACTTGTACCCAAAGCCTTCCTTTGGGGGCACTTTTGGATGGGCGAAAAGGGCTCGCAACGCATTTCCTGGGGCATGATTTTTCAGTCGTCTTTAATGCCGGCTAGGGCTATGTTTAGGGATGCTCGGAAAAAGCGAACCCGGAGGGTCCAGTTGCATGTGGGGCTGCGTAAAGGCTCCCCTGGGGAGTTCACTTGTACCCAAAGCCTTCCTTTGGGGGCACTTTTGTATGGGCGAAAAGGGCTCGCCACGCAGTTCCTGGGGCCTGATTTTTCACTCGTCTCCAATGAGGGCTAGGGCTACGTTTAGGTTTGCTCATGAACAGCAAACCCGGAGGGTCAAGTTGCATGTGGGTCTGCGTAAAGGCTCCCCTGGGGAGTTCACTTGTACCCAAAGCCTTCCTTTGGGGGCACTTTTGGATGGGCGAAAAGGGCTCGCAACGCATTTCCTGGGGCCTGATTTTTCAGTCGTCTTCGATGCCGGCTAGGGCTATGTTTAGGGATGCTCGGAAACAGCGAACCCGGAGGGTCCAGTTGCATGTGGGGCTGCGTAAAGGCTCCCCTGGGGAGTTCACTTGTACCCAAAGCCTTCCTTTGGTGGCACTTTTGGATGGGCGAAAAGGGCTCGCAACGCATTTCCTGGGGCCTGATTTTTCAGTCGTCTTCAATGCCGGCTAGGATTATGTTTAGGGATGCTCGGAAAAAGCGAACCCGGAGGGTCCAGTTGCATGTGGGGCTGCGTAAAGGCTCCCCTGGGGAGTTCACTTGTACCCAAAGCCTTCCTTTGGGGCGACTTTTGGAAGGGCAAAAAGGGCTCGGAACTCATTTCCTGGGGCCTGATTTTTCAGTCGTCATCGATGCCGGCTAGGCTTATGTTTAGGAATGCTCGGAAACAGCGAACCCGGAGGGTCCAGTTGCATGTGGGGCTGCGTAAAGGCTCCCCTGGGGAGTTCACTTGTACCCAAAGCCTTCCTTTGGGGGCACTTTTGGATGGGCGAAAAGTGCTCGCAACGCATTTCCTGGGGCCTGATTTTTCAGTCGTCTTCGATGCCGGCTAGCGCTATGTTTAGGGATGCTCGGAAACAGCGAACCCGGAGGGTCCAGTTCCATGTGGGGCTGCGTAAAGGCTCCCCTGGGGAGTTCACTTGTACCCAAAGCCTTCCTTAGGGGGCACTTTTGGATGTTCCAAAGGGGCTCGCAACGCATTTCCTGGGGCCTGATTTTTCACTCGTCTCCGATGACGGCTAGGGCTACGTTTAGGTTTGCTCATGATCAGCGAACCTGGAGGGTCCAGTTGCATGTGGGGCTGCGTAAAGGCTCCCCTGGGGAGTTCACTTGTACCCAAAGCCTTCCTTTGGTGACACTTTTGGATGGTCCAAAGGGGCTTGCCACGCGTTTTCTGGGGCCTGATTTTTCACTCGTCTCCAATGACGGCTAGTGCTACGTTTAGTTTTGCTCAGGAACAGCGAACCCGGAGGGTCCAGTTGCATGTGGGGCTGCGTAAAGGCTCCCCTGGGGAGTTCACTTGTACCCAAAGCCTTCCTTTGGGGGCACTTTTGGATGGACCAAAACGCTCGCAACGCATTTCCTGGGGCCTGATTTTTCACTTGTCTCCAAAGACGGCTAGGGCTACGTTTAGGTTTGCTCATGAACAGCGAACCCGGAGGGTCCAGTTGCATGTGGGGCTGCGTAAAGGCTCCCCTGGGGAGTTCACTTGTACCCAAAGCCTTCCTTTGGGGGCACTTTTGGATGGGCGAAAAGGGCTCGGAACTCATTTCCTGGGGCCTGATTTTTCATTCGTCTTCAATGCCGGCTAGGGCTATGTTTCGGGATGCTGGGAAACAGCGAACCCGGAGGGTCCAGTTGCATGTGGGTCTGCGTAAAGGCTCCCCTGGGGAGTTCACTTGTACCCAATGTCTTCCTTAGGGGGCACTTTTGGATGGACCAAAACGCTCGCAACGCATTTCCTGGGGCCTGATTTTTCACTTGTCTCCAAAGACGGCTAGGGCTACGTTTAGGTTTGCTCATGAACAGCGAACCCGGAGGGTCCAGTTGCATGTGGGGCTGCGTAAAGGCTCCCCTGGGGAGTTCACTTGTACCCAAAGCCTTCCTTTGGGGGCACTTTTGGATGGGCGAAAGGGGCTCGGAACGCATTTCCTGGGGCCTGATTTTTCACTCTTCTCCGATGACGGCTAGGGCTACGTTTAGGTTTGCTCATGAACAGCGAACATGGAGGGTCCAGTTGCATGTGGGGCAGTGTAAAGGCTCCCCTGGGGAGTTCACTTGTACCCAAAGCCTTCCTTTGGGGGCACTTTTGGATGGGCGAAAGGGGCTCGGAACTCATTTCCTGGGGCCTGATTTTTCACTTGTCTCCAAAGACGGCTAGGGCTATGTTTAGGGATGCTCGGAAACAGCGAACCCGGAGGGTCCAGTTGCATGTGGGTCTGCGTAAAGGCTCCCCTGGGGAGTTCACTTGTACCCAAAGCCTTCCTTTGGGGGCACTTTTGGATGGGCGAAAAGGGCTCGCAACGCATTTCCTGGGGCCTGATTTTTCAGTCGTCATCGATGCCGGCTAGCGCTATGTTTAGGGATGCTCGGAAACAGCGAACCCGGAGGGTCCAGTTGCATGTGGGTCTGCGTAAAGGCTCCCCTGGGGAGTTCACTTGTACCCAAAGCCTTCCTTTGGGGGCACTTTTGGATGGGCGAAAAGGGCTCGGAACGCATTTCCTGGGGCCTGATTTTTCATTCGTCTTCAATGCCGGCTAGGGCTATGTTTAGGGATGCTCGGAAACAGCGAACCCGGAGGGTCCAGTTGCATGTGGGTCTGCGTAAAGGCTCCCCTGGGGAGTTCACTTGTACCCAAAGTCTTCCTTAGGGGGCACTTTTGGATGGACCAAAACGCTCGCAACGCATTTCCTGGGGCCTGATTTTTCACTTGTCTCCAAAGACGGCTAGGGCTACGTTTAGGTTTGCTCATGAACAGCGAACCCGGAGGGTCCAGTTGCATGTGGGGCTGCGTAATGGCTCCCCTGGGGAGTTCACTTGTACCCAAAGCCTTCCTTTGGGGGCACTTTTGGATGGGCGAAAAGGGCTCGCAACGCATTGCCTGGGGCCTGATTTTTCATTCGTCTTCAATGCCGGCTAGGGCTATGTTTAGGGATGCTGGGAAACAGCGAACCCGGAGGGTCCAGTTGCATGTGGGGCTGCGTAAAGGCTCCCCTGGGGAGTTCACTTGTACCCAAAGCCTTCCTTTGGGGGCACTTTTGGATGGGCGAAAAGGGCTCGGAACGCATTTCCTGGGGCCTGATTTTTCATTAGTCTTCGATGCCGGCTAGGGCTATGTTTAGGGATGCTCGGAAACAGCGAACCCGGAGGGTCCAGTTGCATGTGGGGCTGCGTAAAGGCTCCCCTGGGGAGTTCACTTGTACCCAAAGCCTTCCTTTGGTGACACTTTTGGATGGTCCAAAGGGGCTTGCAACGCGTTTTCTGGGGCCCGGGTTTTCAGTCTTCTCCCATGCCGGCTAGTGATATATTTAGTGTTGCTTTGAAAAATCGAACCCGGAGGGTCCAGTTGCATGTGGGGCTGCGTAAAGGCTCCCCTGGGGAGTTCACTTGTACCCAAAGCCTTCCTTTGGGGGCACTTTTGGATGGTCCAAAGGGGCTCGCAACGCATTTCCTGCGGCCTGATTTTTCAGTCGTCTTCGATGCCCGCTAGGGCTATGTTTAGGGATGCTCGGAAACAGCGAACCCGGAGGGTCCAGTTGCATGTGGGGCTGCGTAAAGGCTCCCCTGGGGAGTTCACTTGTACCCATAGTCTTCTTTTGGGGGGACTTTTGGAAGGGCAAAAAGGGGTCGGAACTCATTTCCAGCGGCCTGATTTTTCAGTCGTCATCGATGCCGGCTAGGGCTATGTTTAGGAATGCTCGGAAACAGCGAACCCGGAGGGTCCAGTTGCATATGGGGCTGCGTAAAGGCTCCCCTGGGAACTTCAGATGTACCCAAAGCCTTCCTTAGGGGGCACTTTTGGATGGTCCAAACGGGCTCGCAACGCATTTCCTGGGGCCTGATTTTTCACACTTCTCCGATGATGGCTAGGGCTACGTTTAGGTTTGCTCATGAACAGCGAACCCGGAGGGTCCAGTTGCATGTGGGTCTGCGTAAAGGCTCCCCTGGGGAGTTCACTTGTACCCAAAGCCTTCCTTTGGGGGCACTTTTGGATGGGCGAAAAGGGCTCGCAACGCACTTCCTGGGGCCTGATTTTTCATTCGTCTTCGATGCCGGCTAGGGATATGTTTAGGGATGCTCGGAAACAGCGAACCCGGAGGGTCCAGTTGCATGTGGGGCTGCGTAAAGGCTCCCCTGGGGAGTTCACTTGTACCCAAAGCCTTCCTTTGGGGGCACTTTTGGATGGACCAAAACGCTCGCAACGCATTTCCTGGGGCCTGATTTTTCACTTGTCTCCAAAGACGGCTAGGGCTACGTTTAGGTTTGCTCATGAACAGCGAACCCGGAGGGTCCAGTTGCATGTGGGGCTGCGTAAAGGCTCCCCTGGGGAGTTCACTTGTACCCAAAGCCTTCCTTTGGGGGCACTTTTGGATGGGCGAAAAGGGCTCGGAACGCATTTCCTGGGGCCTGATTTTTCATTCGTCTTCAATGCCGGCTAGGGCTATGTTTCGGGATGCTGGGAAACAGCGAACCCGGAGGGTCCAGTTGCATGTGGGTCTGCGTAAAGGCTCCCCTGGGGAGTTCACTTGTACCCAAAGTCTTCCTTAGGGGGCACTTTTGGATGGACCAAAACGCTCGCAACGCATTTCCTGGGGCCTGATTTTTCACTTGTCTCCAAAGACGGCTAGGGCTACGTTTAGGTTTGCTCATGAACAGCGAACCCGGAGGGTCCAGTTGCATGTGGGGCTGCGTAAAGGCTCCCCTGGGGAGTTCACTTGTACCCAAAGCCTTCCTTTGGGGGCACTTTTGGATGGGCGAAAAGGGCTCGGAACTCATTTCCTGGGGCCTGATTTTTCATTCGTCTTCAATGCCGGCTAGGGCTATGTTTCGGGATGCTGGGAAACAGCGAACCCGGAGGGTCCAGTTGCATGTGGGTCTGCGTAAAGGCTCCCCTGGGGAGTTCACTTGTACCCAATGTCTTCCTTAGGGGGCACTTTTGGATGGACCAAAACGCTCGCAACGCATTTCCTGGGGCCTGATTTTTCACTTGTCTCCAAAGACGGCTAGGGCTACGTTTAGGTTTGCTCATGAACAGCGAACCCGGAGGGTCCAGTTGCATGTGGGGCTGCGTAAAGGCTCCCCTGGGGAGTTCACTTGTACCCAAAGCCTTCCTTAGGGGGCACTTTTGGATGGGCGAAAGGGGCTCGGAACGCATTTCCTGGGGCCTGATTTTTCACTCTTCTCCGATGACGGCTAGGGCTACGTTTAGGTTTGCTCATGAACAGCGAACATGGAGGGTCCAGTTGCATGTGGGGCAGTGTAAAGGCTCCCCTGGGGAGTTCACTTGTACCCAAAGCCTTCCTTTGGGGGCACTTTTGGATGGGCGAAAGGGGCTCGGAACTCATTTCCTGGGGCCTGATTTTTCACTTGTCTCCAAAGACGGCTAGGGCTATGTTTAGGGATGCTCGGAAACAGCGAACCCGGAGGGTCCAGTTGCATGTGGGTCTGCGTAAAGGCTCCCCTGGGGAGTTCACTTGTACCCAAAGCCTTCGTTTGGGGGCACTTTTGGATGGGCGAAAAGGGCTCGCAACGCATTTCCTGGGGCCTGATTTTTCAGTCGTCATCGATGCCGGCTAGCGCTATGTTTAGGGATGCTCGGAAACAGCGAACCCGGAGGGTCCAGTTGCATGTGGGGCTGCGTAAAGGCTCCCCTGGGGAGTTCACTTGTACCCAAAGCCTTCCTTTGGTGACACTTTTGGATGGTCCAAAGGGGCTTGCAACGCGTTTTCTGGGGCCCGGGTTTTCAGTCTTCTCCCATGCCGGCTAGTGATATATTTAGCGTTGCTTTGAAAAATCGAACCCGGAGGGTCCAGTTGCATGTGGGGCTGCGTAAAGGCTCCCCTGGGGAGTTCACTTGTACCCAAAGCCTTCCTTTGGGGGCACTTTTGGATGGTCCAAAGGGGCTCGCAACGCATTTCCTGCGGCCTGATTTTTCAGTCGTCTTCGATGCCCGCTAGGGCTATGTTTAGGGATGCTCGGAAACAGCGAACCCGGAGGGTCCAGTTGCATGTGGGGCTGCGTAAAGGCTCCCCTGGGGAGTTCACTTGTACCCATAGTCTTCTTTTGGGGGGACTTTTGGAAGGGCAAAAAGGGGTCGGAACTCATTTCCAGCGGCCTGATTTTTCAGTCGTCATCGATGCCGGCTAGGGCTATGTTTAGGAATGCTCGGAAACAGCGAACCCGGAGGGTCCAGTTGCATATGGGGCTGCGTAAAGGCTCCCCTGGGAACTTCAGATGTACCCAAAGCCTTCCTTAGGGGGCACTTTTGGATGGTCCAAACGGGCTCGCAACGCATTTCCTGGGGCCTGATTTTTCACACTTCTCCGATGATGGCTAGGGCTACGTTTAGGTTTGCTCATGAACAGCGAACCCGGAGGGTCCAGTTGCATGTGGGTCTGCGTAAAGGCTCCCCTGGGGAGTTCACTTGTACCCAAAGCCTTCCTTTGGGGGCACTTTTGGATGGGCGAAAAGGGCTCGCAACGCACTTCCTGGGGCCTGATTTTTCATTCGTCTTCGATGCCGGCTAGGGATATGTTTAGGGATGCTCGGAAACAGCGAACCCGGAGGGTCCAGTTGCATGTGGGGCTGCGTAAAGGCTCCCCTGGGGAGTTCACTTGTACCCAAAGCCTTCCTTTGGGGGCACTTTTGGATGGACCAAAACGCTCGCAACGCATTTCCTGGGGCCTGATTTTTCACTTGTCTCCAAAGACGGCTAGGGCTACGTTTAGGTTTGCTCATGAACAGCGAACCCGGAGGGTCCAGTTGCATGTGGGGCTGCGTAAAGGCTCCCCTGGGGAGTTCACTTGTACCCAAAGCCTTCCTTTGGGGGCACTTTTGGATGGGCGAAAAGGGCTCGGAACGCATTTCCTGGGGCCTGATTTTTCATTCGTCTTCAATGCCGGCTAGGGCTATGTTTCGGGATGCTGGGAAACAGCGAACCCGGAGGGTCCAGTTGCATGTGGGTCTGCGTAAAGGCTCCCCTGGGGAGTTCACTTGTACCCAAAGTCTTCCTTAGGGGGCACTTTTGGATGGACCAAAACGCTCGCAACGCATTTCCTGGGGCCTGATTTTTCACTTGTCTCCAAAGACGGCTAGGGCTACGTTTAGGTTTGCTCATGAACAGCGAACCCGGAGGGTCCAGTTGCATGTGGGGCTGCGTAAAGGCTCCCCTGGGGAGTTCACTTGTACCCAAAGCCTTCCTTTGGGGGCACTTTTGGATGGGCGAAAAGGGCTCGGAACTCATTTCCTGGGGCCTGATTTTTCATTCGTCTTCAATGCCGGCTAGGGCTATGTTTCGGGATGCTGGGAAACAGCGAACCCGGAGGGTCCAGTTGCATGTGGGTCTGCGTAAAGGCTCCCCTGGGGAGTTCACTTGTACCCAATGTCTTCCTTAGGGGGCACTTTTGGATGGACCAAAACGCTCGCAACGCATTTCCTGGGGCCTGATTTTTCACTTGTCTCCAAAGACGGCTAGGGCTACGTTTAGGTTTGCTCATGAACAGCGAACCCGGAGGGTCCAGTTGCATGTGGGGCTGCGTAAAGGCTCCCCTGGGGAGTTCACTTGTACCCAAAGCCTTCCTTAGGGGGCACTTTTGGATGGGCGAAAAGGGCTCGGAACGCATTGCCTGGGGCCTGATTTTTCATTCGTCTTCAATGCCGGCTAGGGCTATGTTTAGGGATGCTGGGAAACAGCGAACCCGGAGGGTCCAGTTGCATGTGGGGCTGCGTAAAGGCTCCCCTGGGGAGTTCACTTGTACCCAAAGCCTTCCTTTGGGGGCACTTTTGGATGGGCGAAAAGGGCTCGGAACGCATTTCCTGGGGCCTGATTTTTCATTAGTCTTCGATGCCGGCTAGGGCTATGTTTAGGGATGCTCGGAAACAGCGAACCCGGAGGGTCCAGTTGCATGTGGGGCTGCGTAAAGGCTCCCCTGGGGAGTTCACTTGTACCCAAAGCCTTCCTTTGGTGACACTTTTGGATGGTCCAAAGGGGCTTGCAACGCGTTTTCTGGGGCCCGGGTTTTCAGTCTTCTCCCATGCCGGCTAGTGATATATTTAGCGTTGCTTTGAAAAATCGAACCCGGAGGGTCCAGTTGCATGTGGGGCTGCGTAAAGGCTCCCCTGGGGAGTTCACTTGTACCCAAAGCCTTCCTTTGGGGGCACTTTTGGATGGTCCAAAGGGGCTCGCAACGCATTTCCTGCGGCCTGATTTTTCAGTCGTCTTCGATGCCCGCTAGGGCTATGTTTAGGGATGCTCGGAAACAGCGAACCCGGAGGGTCCAGTTGCATGTGGGGCTGCGTAAAGGCTCCCCTGGGGAGTTCACTTGTACCCATAGTCTTCTTTTGGGGGGACTTTTGGAAGGGCAAAAAGGGGTCGGAACTCATTTCCAGCGGCCTGATTTTTCAGTCGTCATCGATGCCGGCTAGGGCTATGTTTAGGAATGCTCGGAAACAGCGAACCCGGAGGGTCCAGTTGCATATGGGGCTGCGTAAAGGCTCCCCTGGGAACTTCAGATGTACCCAAAGCCTTCCTTAGGGGGCACTTTTGGATGGTCCAAACGGGCTCGCAACGCATTTCCTGGGGCCTGATTTTTCACACTTCTCCGATGATGGCTAGGGCTACGTTTAGGTTTGCTCATGAACAGCGAACCCGGAGGGTCCAGTTGCATGTGGGTCTGCGTAAAGGCTCCCCTGGGGAGTTCACTTGTACCCAAAGCCTTCCTTTGGGGGCACTTTTGGATGGGCGAAAAGGGCTCGCAACGCACTTCCTGGGGCCTGATTTTTCATTCGTCTTCGATGCCGGCTAGGGATATGTTTAGGGATGCTCGGAAACAGCGAACCCGGAGGGTCCAGTTGCATGTGGGGCTGCGTAAAGGCTCCCCTGGGGAGTTCACTTGTACCCAAAGCCTTCCTTTGGGGGCACTTTTGGATGGACCAAAACGCTCGCAACGCATTTCCTGGGGCCTGATTTTTCACTTGTCTCCAAAGACGGCTAGGGCTACGTTTAGGTTTGCTCATGAACAGCGAACCCGGAGGGTCCAGTTGCATGTGGGGCTGCGTAAAGGCTCCCCTGGGGAGTTCACTTGTACCCAAAGCCTTCCTTTGGGGGCACTTTTGGATGGGCGAAAAGGGCTCGGAACGCATTTCCTGGGGCCTGATTTTTCATTCGTCTTCAATGCCGGCTAGGGCTATGTTTCGGGATGCTGGGAAACAGCGAACCCGGAGGGTCCAGTTGCATGTGGGTCTGCGTAAAGGCTCCCCTGGGGAGTTCACTTGTACCCAAAGTCTTCCTTAGGGGGCACTTTTGGATGGACCAAAACGCTCGCAACGCATTTCCTGGGGCCTGATTTTTCACTTGTCTCCAAAGACGGCTAGGGCTACGTTTAGGTTTGCTCATGAACAGCGAACCCGGAGGGTCCAGTTGCATGTGGGGCTGCGTAAAGGCTCCCCTGGGGAGTTCACTTGTACCCAAAGCCTTCCTTTGGGGGCACTTTTGGATGGGCGAAAAGGGCTCGGAACTCATTTCCTGGGGCCTGATTTTTCATTCGTCTTCAATGCCGGCTAGGGCTATGTTTCGGGATGCTGGGAAACAGCGAACCCGGAGGGTCCAGTTGCATGTGGGTCTGCGTAAAGGCTCCCCTGGGGAGTTCACTTGTACCCAATGTCTTCCTTAGGGGGCACTTTTGGATGGACCAAAACGCTCGCAACGCATTTCCTGGGGCCTGATTTTTCACTTGTCTCCAAAGACGGCTAGGGCTACGTTTAGGTTTGCTCATGAACAGCGAACCCGGAGGGTCCAGTTGCATGTGGGGCTGCGTAAAGGCTCCCCTGGGGAGTTCACTTGTACCCAAAGCCTTCCTTAGGGGGCACTTTTGGATGGGCGAAAAGGGCTCGGAACGCATTGCCTGGGGCCTGATTTTTCATTCGTCTTCAATGCCGGCTAGGGCTATGTTTAGGGATGCTGGGAAACAGCGAACCCGGAGGGTCCAGTTGCATGTGGGGCTGCGTAAAGGCTCCCCTGGGGAGTTCACTTGTACCCAAAGCCTTCCTTTGGGGGCACTTTTGGATGGGCGAAAAGGGCTCGGAACGCATTTCCTGGGGCCTGATTTTTCATTAGTCTTCGATGCCGGCTAGGGCTATGTTTAGGGATGCTCGGAAACAGCGAACCCGGAGGGTCCAGTTGCATGTGGGGCTGCGTAAAGGCTCCCCTGGGGAGTTCACTTGTACCCAAAGCCTTCCTTTGGTGACACTTTTGGATGGTCCAAAGGGGCTTGCAACGCGTTTTCTGGGGCCCGGGTTTTCAGTCTTCTCCCATGCCGGCTAGTGATATATTTAGCGTTGCTTTGAAAAATCGAACCCGGAGGGTCCAGTTGCATGTGGGGCTGCGTAAAGGCTCCCCTGGGGAGTTCACTTGTACCCAAAGCCTTCCTTTGGGGGCACTTTTGGATGGTCCAAAGGGGCTCGCAACGCATTTCCTGCGGCCTGATTTTTCAGTCGTCTTCGATGCCCGCTAGGGCTATGTTTAGGGATGCTCGGAAACAGCGAACCCGGAGGGTCCAGTTGCATGTGGGGCTGCGTAAAGGCTCCCCTGGGGAGTTCACTTGTACCCATAGTCTTCTTTTGGGGGGACTTTTGGAAGGGCAAAAAGGGGTCGGAACTCATTTCCAGCGGCCTGATTTTTCAGTCGTCATCGATGCCGGCTAGGGCTATGTTTAGGAATGCTCGGAAACAGCGAACCCGGAGGGTCCAGTTGCATATGGGGCTGCGTAAAGGCTCCCCTGGGAACTTCAGATGTACCCAAAGCCTTCCTTAGGGGGCACTTTTGGATGGTCCAAAGGGGCTCGCAACGCATTTCCTGGGGCCTGATTTTTCACACTTCTCCGATGATGGCTAGGGCTACGTTTAGGTTTGCTCATGAACAGCGAAGCCGGAGGGTCCAGTTGCATGTGGGTCTGCGTAAAGGCTCCCCTGGGGAGTTCACTTGTACCCAAAGCCTTCCTTTGGGGGCACTTTTGGATGGGCGAAAAGGGCTCGCAACGCACTTCCTGGGGCCTGATTTTTCATTCGTCTTCGATGCCGGCTAGGGATATGTTTAGGGATGCTCGGAAACAGCGAACCCGGAGGGTCCAGTTGCATGTGGGGCTGCGTAAAGGCTCCCCTGGGGAGTTCACTTGTACCCAAAGCCTTCCTTTGGGGGCACTTTTGGATGGACCAAAACGCTCGCAACGCATTTCCTGGGGCCTGATTTTTCACTTGTCTCCAAAGACGGCTAGGGCTACGTTTAGGTTTGCTCATGAACAGCGAACCCGGAGGGTCCAGTTGCATGTGGGGCTGCGTAAAGGCTCCCCTGGGGAGTTCACTTGTACCCAAAGCCTTCCTTTGGGGGCACTTTTGGATGGGCGAAAAGGGCTCGGAACGCATTTCCTGGGGCCTGATTTTTCATTCGTCTTCAATGCCGGCTAGGGCTATGTTTCGGGATGCTGGGAAACAGCGAACCCGGAGGGTCCAGTTGCATGTGGGTCTGCGTAAAGGCTCCCCTGGGGAGTTCACTTGTACCCAAAGTCTTCCTTAGGGGGCACTTTTGGATGGACCAAAACGCTCGCAACGCATTTCCTGGGGCCTGATTTTTCACTTGTCTCCAAAGACGGCTAGGGCTACGTTTAGGTTTGCTCATGAACAGCGAACCCGGAGGGTCCAGTTGCATGTGGGGCTGCGTAAAGGCTCCCCTGGGGAGTTCACTTGTACCCAAAGCCTTCCTTTGGGGGCACTTTTGGATGGGCGAAAAGGGCTCGGAACTCATTTCCTGGGGCCTGATTTTTCATTCGTCTTCAATGCCGGCTAGGGCTATGTTTCGGGATGCTGGGAAACAGCGAACCCGGAGGGTCCAGTTGCATGTGGGTCTGCGTAAAGGCTCCCCTGGGGAGTTCACTTGTACCCAATGTCTTCCTTAGGGGGCACTTTTGGATGGACCAAAACGCTCGCAACGCATTTCCTGGGGCCTGATTTTTCACTTGTCTCCAAAGACGGCTAGGGCTACGTTTAGGTTTGCTCATGAACAGCGAACCCGGAGGGTCCAGTTGCATGTGGGGCTGCGTAAAGGCTCCCCTGGGGAGTTCACTTGTACCCAAAGCCTTCCTTAGGGGGCACTTTTGGATGGGCGAAAGGGGCTCGGAACGCATTTCCTGGGGCCTGATTTTTCACTCTTCTCCGATGACGGCTAGGGCTACGTTTAGGTTTGCTCATGAACAGCGAACATGGAGGGTCCAGTTGCATGTGGGGCAGTGTAAAGGCTCCCCTGGGGAGTTCACTTGTACCCAAAGCCTTCCTTTGGGGGCACTTTTGGATGGGCGAAAGGGGCTCGGAACTCATTTCCTGGGGCCTGATTTTTCACTTGTCTCCAAAGACGGCTAGGGCTATGTTTAGGGATGCTCGGAAACAGCGAACCCGGAGGGTCCAGTTGCATGTGGGTCTGCGTAAAGGCTCCCCTGGGGAGTTCACTTGTACCCAAAGCCTTCCTTTGGGGGCACTTTTGGATGGGCGAAAAGGGCTCGGAACGCATTTCCTGGGGCCTGATTTTTCAGTCTTCTTCGATGCCGGCTAGCGCTATGTTTAGGGATGCTCGGAAACAGCGAACCCGGAGGGTCCAGTTGCATGTGGGGCTGCGTAAAGGCTCCCCTGGGGAGTTCACTTGTACCCAAAGCCTTCCTTTGGTGACACTTTTGGATGGTCCAAAGGGGCTTGCAACGCGTTTTCTGGGGCCCGGGTTTTCAGTCTTCTCCCATGCCGGCTAGTGATATATTTAGCGTTGCTTTGAAAAATCGAACCCGGAGGGTCCAGTTGCATGTGGGGCTGCGTAAAGGCTCCCCTGGGGAGTTCACTTGTACCCAAAGCCTTCCTTTGGGGGCACTTTTGGATGGTCCAAAGGGGCTCGCAACGCATTTCCTGCGGCCTGATTTTTCAGTCGTCTTCGATGCCCGCTAGGGCTATGTTTAGGGATGCTCGGAAACAGCGAACCCGGAGGGTCCAGTTGCATGTGGGGCTGCGTAAAGGCTCCCCTGGGGAGTTCACTTGTACCCATAGTCTTCTTTTGGGGGGACTTTTGGAAGGGCAAAAAGGGGTCGGAACTCATTTCCAGCGGCCTGATTTTTCAGTCGTCATCGATGCCGGCTAGGGCTATGTTTAGGAATGCTCGGAAACAGCGAACCCGGAGGGTCCAGTTGCATATGGGGCTGCGTAAAGGCTCCCCTGGGAACTTCAGATGTACCCAAAGCCTTCCTTAGGGGGCACTTTTGGATGGTCCAAACGGGCTCGCAACGCATTTCCTGGGGCCTGATTTTTCACACTTCTCCGATGATGGCTAGGGCTACGTTTAGGTTTGCTCATGAACAGCGAACCCGGAGGGTCCAGTTGCATGTGGGTCTGCGTAAAGGCTCCCCTGGGGAGTTCACTTGTACCCAAAGCCTTCCTTTGGGGGCACTTTTGGATGGGCGAAAAGGGCTCGCAACGCACTTCCTGGGGCCTGATTTTTCATTCGTCTTCGATGCCGGCTAGGGATATGTTTAGGGATGCTCGGAAACAGCGAACCCGGAGGGTCCAGTTGCATGTGGGGCTGCGTAAAGGCTCCCCTGGGGAGTTCACTTGTACCCAAAGCCTTCCTTTGGGGGCACTTTTGGATGGGCGAAAAGGGCTCGCAACGCATTTCCTGGGGCCTGATTTTTCAGTCGTCATCGATGCCGGCTAGCGCTATGTTTAGGGATGCTCGGAAACAGCGAACCCGGAGGGTCCAGTTGCATGTGGGGCTGCGTAAAGGCTCCCCTGGGGAGTTCACTTGTACCCAAAGCCTTCCTTTGGGGGCACTTTTGGATGGGCGAAAAGGGCTCGGAACGCATTTCCTGGGGCCTGATTTTTCATTCGTCTTCAATGCCGGCTAGGGCTATGTTTAGGGATGCTCGGAAACAGCGAACCCGGAGGGTCCAGTTGCATGTGGGTCTGCGTAAAGGCTCCCCTGGGGAGTTCACTTGTACCCAAAGTCTTCCTTAGGGGGCACTTTTGGATGGACCAAAACGCTCGCAACGCATTTCCTGGGGCCTGATTTTTCACTTGTCTCCAAAGACGGCTAGGGCTACGTTTAGGTTTGCTCATGAACAGCGAACCCGGAGGGTCCAGTTGCATGTGGGGCTGCGTAATGGCTCCCCTGGGGAGTTCACTTGTACCCAAAGCCTTCCTTTGGGGGCACTTTTGGATGGGCGAAAAGGGCTCGCAACGCATTGCCTGGGGCCTGATTTTTCATTCGTCTTCAATGCCGGCTAGGGCTATGTTTAGGGATGCTGGGAAACAGCGAACCCGGAGGGTCCAGTTGCATGTGGGGCTGCGTAAAGGCTCCCCTGGGGAGTTCACTTGTACCCATAGTCTTCTTTTGGGGGGACTTTTGGAAGGGCAAAAAGGGGTCGGAACTCATTTCCAGCGGCCTGATTTTTCAGTCGTCATCGATGCCGGCTAGGGCTATGTTTAGGAATGCTCGGAAACAGCGAACCCGGAGGGTCCAGTTGCATATGGGGCTGCGTAAAGGCTCCCCTGGGAACTTCAGATGTACCCAAAGCCTTCCTTAGGGGGCACTTTTGGATGGTCCAAACGGGCTCGCAACGCATTTCCTGGGGCCTGATTTTTCACACTTCTCCGATGATGGCTAGGGCTACGTTTAGGTTTGCTCATGAACAGCGAACCCGGAGGGTCCAGTTGCATGTGGGTCTGCGTAAAGGCTCCCCTGGGGAGTTCACTTGTACCCAAAGCCTTCCTTTGGGGGCACTTTTGGATGGGCGAAAAGGGCTCGCAACGCACTTCCTGGGGCCTGATTTTTCATTCGTCTTCGATGCCGGCTAGGGATATGTTTAGGGATGCTCGGAAACAGCGAACCCGGAGGGTCCAGTTGCATGTGGGGCTGCGTAAAGGCTCCCCTGGGGAGTTCACTTGTACCCAAAGCCTTCCTTTGGGGGCACTTTTGGATGGACCAAAACGCTCGCAACGCATTTCCTGGGGCCTGATTTTTCACTTGTCTCCAAAGACGGCTAGGGCTACGTTTAGGTTTGCTCATGAACAGCGAACCCGGAGGGTCCAGTTGCATGTGGGGCTGCGTAAAGGCTCCCCTGGGGAGTTCACTTGTACCCAAAGCCTTCCTTTGGGGGCACTTTTGGATGGGCGAAAAGGGCTCGGAACGCATTTCCTGGGGCCTGATTTTTCATTCGTCTTCAATGCCGGCTAGGGCTATGTTTCGGGATGCTGGGAAACAGCGAACCCGGAGGGTCCAGTTGCATGTGGGTCTGCGTAAAGGCTCCCCTGGGGAGTTCACTTGTACCCAAAGTCTTCCTTAGGGGGCACTTTTGGATGGACCAAAACGCTCGCAACGCATTTCCTGGGGCCTGATTTTTCACTTGTCTCCAAAGACGGCTAGGGCTACGTTTAGGTTTGCTCATGAACAGCGAACCCGGAGGGTCCAGTTGCATGTGGGGCTGCGTAAAGGCTCCCCTGGGGAGTTCACTTGTACCCAAAGCCTTCCTTAGGGGGCACTTTTGGATGGGCGAAAGGGGCTCGGAACGCATTTCCTGGGGCCTGATTTTTCACTCTTCTCCGATGACGGCTAGGGCTACGTTTAGGTTTGCTCATGAACAGCGAACATGGAGGGTCCAGTTGCATGTGGGGCAGTGTAAAGGCTCCCCTGGGGAGTTCACTTGTACCCAAAGCCTTCCTTTGGGGGCACTTTTGGATGGGCGAAAGGGGCTCGGAACTCATTTCCTGGGGCCTGATTTTTCACTTGTCTCCAAAGACGGCTAGGGCTATGTTTAGGGATGCTCGGAAACAGCGAACCCGGAGGGTCCAGTTGCATGTGGGTCTGCGTAAAGGCTCCCCTGGGGAGTTCACTTGTACCCAAAGCCTTCCTTTGGGGGCACTTTTGGATGGGCGAAAAGGGCTCGCAACGCATTTCCTGGGGCCTGATTTTTCAGTCGTCATCGATGCCGGCTAGCGCTATGTTTAGGGATGCTCGGAAACAGCGAACCCGGAGGGTCCAGTTGCATGTGGGGCTGCGTAAAGGCTCCCCTGGGGAGTTCACTTGTACCCAAAGCCTTCCTTTGGGGGCACTTTTGGATGGGCGAAAAGGGCTCGGAACGCATTTCCTGGGGCCTGATTTTTCAGTCGTCATCGATGCCGGCTAGCGCTATGTTTAGGGATGCTCGGAAACAGCGAACCCGGAGGGTCCAGTTGCATGTGGGGCTGCGTAAAGGCTCCCCTGGGGAGTTCACTTGTACCCAAAGTCTTCCTTAGGGGGCACTTTTGGATGGACCAAAACGCTCGCAACGCATTTCCTGGGGCCTGATTTTTCACTTGTCTCCAAAGACGGCTAGGGCTACGTTTAGGTTTGCTCATGAACAGCGAACCCGGAGGGTCCAGTTGCATGTGGGGCTGCGTAATGGCTCCCCTGGGGAGTTCACTTGTACCCAAAGCCTTCCTTTGGGGGCACTTTTGGATGGGCGAAAAGGGCTCGCAACGCATTGCCTGGGGCCTGATTTTTCATTCGTCTTCAATGCCGGCTAGGGCTATGTTTAGGGATGCTGGGAAACAGCGAACCCGGAGGGTCCAGTTGCATGTGGGGCTGCGTAAAGGCTCCCCTGGGGAGTTCACTTGTACCCAAAGCCTTCCTTTGGGGGCACTTTTGGATGGGCGAAAAGGGCTCGGAACGCATTTCCTGGGGCCTGATTTTTCATTAGTCTTCGATGCCGGCTAGGGCTATGTTTAGGGATGCTCGGAAACAGCGAACCCGGAGGGTCCAGTTGCATGTGGGGCTGCGTAAAGGCTCCCCTGGGGAGTTCACTTGTACCCAAAGCCTTCCTTTGGTGACACTTTTGGATGGTCCAAAGGGGCTTGCAACGCGTTTTCTGGGGCCCGGGTTTTCAGTCTTCTCCCATGCCGGCTAGTGATATATTTAGCGTTGCTTTGAAAAATCGAACCCGGAGGGTCCAGTTGCATGTGGGGCTGCGTAAAGGCTCCCCTGGGGAGTTCACTTGTACCCAAAGCCTTCCTTTGGGGGCACTTTTGGATGGTCCAAAGGGGCTCGCAACGCATTTCCTGCGGCCTGATTTTTCAGTCGTCTTCGATGCCCGCTAGGGCTATGTTTAGGGATGCTCGGAAACAGCGAACCCGGAGGGTCCAGTTGCATGTGGGGCTGCGTAAAGGCTCCCCTGGGGAGTTCACTTGTACCCATAGTCTTCTTTTGGGGGGACTTTTGGAAGGGCAAAAAGGGGTCGGAACTCATTTCCAGCGGCCTGATTTTTCAGTCGTCATCGATGCCGGCTAGGGCTATGTTTAGGAATGCTCGGAAACAGCGAACCCGGAGGGTCCAGTTGCATATGGGGCTGCGTAAAGGCTCCCCTGGGAACTTCAGATGTACCCAAAGCCTTCCTTAGGGGGCACTTTTGGATGGTCCAAAGGGGCTCGCAACGCATTTCCTGGGGCCTGATTTTTCACACTTCTCCGATGATGGCTAGGGCTACGTTTAGTTTTGCTCATGAACAGCGAACCGGAGGGTCCAGTTGCATGTGGGTCTGCGTAAAGGCTCCCCTGGGGAGTTCACTTGTACCCAAAGCCTTCCTTTGGGGGCACTTTTGGATGGGCGAAAAGGGCTCGCAACGCACTTCCTGGGGCCTGATTTTTCATTCGTCTTCGATGCCGGCTAGGGATATGTTTAGGGATGCTCGGAAACAGCGAACCCGGAGGGTCCAGTTGCATGTGGGGCTGCGTAAAGGCTCCCCTGGGGAGTTCACTTGTACCCAAAGCCTTCCTTTGGGGGCACTTTTGGATGGACCAAAACGCTCGCAACGCATTTCCTGGGGCCTGATTTTTCACTTGTCTCCAAAGACGGCTAGGGCTACGTTTAGGTTTGCTCATGAACAGCGAACCCGGAGGGTCCAGTTGCATGTGGGGCTGCGTAAAGGCTCCCCTGGGGAGTTCACTTGTACCCAAAGCCTTCCTTTGGGGGCACTTTTGGATGGGCGAAAAGGGCTCGGAACGCATTTCCTGGGGCCTGATTTTTCATTCGTCTTCAATGCCGGCTAGGGCTATGTTTCGGGATGCTGGGAAACAGCGAACCCGGAGGGTCCAGTTGCATGTGGGTCTGCGTAAAGGCTCCCCTGGGGAGTTCACTTGTACCCAAAGTCTTCCTTAGGGGGCACTTTTGGATGGACCAAAACGCTCGCAACTCATTTCCTGGGGCCTGATTTTTCACTTGTCTCCAAAGACGGCTAGGGCTACGTTTAGGTTTGCTCATGAACAGCGAACCCGGAGGGTCCAGTTGCATGTGGGGCTGCGTAAAGGCTCCCCTGGGGAGTTCACTTGTACCCAAAGCCTTCCTTAGGGGGCACTTTTGGATGGGCGAAAGGGGCTCGGAACGCATTTCCTGGGGCCTGATTTTTCACTCTTCTCCGATGACGGCTAGGGCTACGTTTAGGTTTGCTCATGAACAGCGAACATGGAGGGTCCAGTTGCATGTGGGGCAGTGTAAAGGCTCCCCTGGGGAGTTCACTTGTACCCAAAGCCTTCCTTTGGGGGCACTTTTGGATGGGCGAAAGGGGCTCGGAACTCATTTCCTGGGGCCTGATTTTTCACTTGTCTCCAAAGACGGCTAGGGCTATGTTTAGGGATGCTCGGAAACAGCGAACCCGGAGGGTCCAGTTGCATGTGGGTCTGCGTAAAGGCTCCCCTGGGGAGTTCACTTGTACCCAAAGCCTTCCTTTGGGGGCACTTTTGGATGGGCGAAAAGGGCTCGCAACGCATTTCCTGGGGCCTGATTTTTCAGTCGTCATCGATGCCGGCTAGCGCTATGTTTAGGGATGCTCGGAAACAGCGAACCCGGAGGGTCCAGTTGCATGTGGGGCTGCGTAAAGGCTCCCCTGGGGAGTTCACTTGTACCCAAAGCCTTCCTTTGGGGGCACTTTTGGATGGGCGAAAAGGGCTCGGAACGCATTTCCTGGGGCCTGATTTTTCAGTCGTCATCGATGCCGGCTAGCGCTATGTTTAGGGATGCTCGGAAACAGCGAACCCGGAGGGTCCAGTTGCATGTGGGTCTGCGTAAAGGCTCCCCTGGGGAGTTCACTTGTACCCAAAGTCTTCCTTAGGGGGCACTTTTGGATGGACCAAAACGCTCGCAACGCAGTTCCTGGGGCCTGATTTTTCACTTGTCTCCAAAGACGGCTAGGGCTACGTTTAGGTTTGCTCATGAACAGCGAACCCGGAGGGTCCAGTTGCATGTGGGGCTGCGTAATGGCTCCCCTGGGGAGTTCACTTGTACCCAAAGCCTTCCTTTGGGGGCACTTTTGGATGGGCGAAAAGGGCTCGCAACGCATTGCCTGGGGCCTGATTTTTCATTCGTCTTCAATGCCGGCTAGGGCTATGTTTAGGGATGCTGGGAAACAGCGAACCCGGAGGGTCCAGTTGCATGTGGGGCTGCGTAAAGGCTCCCCTGGGGAGTTCACTTGTACCCAAAGCCTTCCTTTGGGGGCACTTTTGGATGGGCGAAAAGGGCTCGCAACGCATTTCCTGGGGCCTGATTTTTCATTAGTCTTCGATGCCGGCTAGGGCTATGTTTAGGGATGCTCGGAAACAGCGAACCCGGAGGGTCCAGTTGCATGTGGGGCTGCGTAAAGGCTCCCCTGGGGAGTTCACTTGTACCCAAAGCCTTCCTTTGGTGACACTTTTGGATGGTCCAAAGGGGCTTGCAACGCGTTTTCTGGGGCCCGGGTTTTCAGTCTTCTCCCATGCCGGCTAGTGATATATTTAGCGTTGCTTTGAAAAATCGAACCCGGAGGGTCCAGTTGCATGTGGGGCTGCGTAAAGGCTCCCCTGGGGAGTTCACTTGTACCCAAAGCCTTCCTTTGGGGGCACTTTTGGATGGTCCAAAGGGGCTCGCAACGCATTTCCTGCGGCCTGATTTTTCAGTCGTCTTCGATGCCCGCTAGGGTTATGTTTAGGGATGCTCGGAAACAGCGAACCCGGAGGGTCCAGTTGCATGTGGGGCTGCGTAAAGGCTCCCCTGGGGAGTTCACTTGTACCCATAGTCTTCTTTTGGGGGGACTTTTGGAAGGGCAAAAAGGGGTCGGAACTCATTTCCAGCGGCCTGATTTTTCAGTCGTCATCGATGCCGGCTAGGGCTATGTTTAGGAATGCTCGGAAACAGCGAACCCGGAGGGTCCAGTTGCATATGGGGCTGTGTAAAGGCTCCCCTGGGAACTTCAGATGTACCCAAAGCCTTCCTTAGGGGGCACTTTTGGATGGTCCAAAGGGGCTCGCAACGCATTTCCTGGGGCCTGATTTTTCACACTTCTCCGATGATGGCTAGGGCTACGTTTAGGTTTGCTCATGAACAGCGAAGCCGGAGGGTCCAGTTGCATGTGGGTCTGCGTAAAGGCTCCCCTGGGGAGTTCACTTGTACCCAAAGCCTTCCTTTGGGGGCACTTTTGGATGGGCGAAAAGGGCTCGCAACGCACTTCCTGTGGCCTGATTTTTCATTCGTCTTCGATGCCGGCTAGGGATATGTTTAGGGATGCTCGGAAACAGCGAACCCGGAGGGTCCAGTTGCATGTGGGGCTGCGTAAAGGCTCCCCTGGGGAGTTCACTTGTACCCAAAGCCTTCCTTTGGGGGCACTTTTGGATGTTCCAAAGGGGCTCGCAACGCATTTCCTGGGGCCTGATTTTTCATTCATCATCGATGCCGGCTAGGGCTATGTTCAGGGATGCTCGGAAACAGCGAACCCGGAGGGTCCAGTTGCATGTGGGGCTGCGTAAAGGCTCCCCTGGGTTGTTCACTTGTACCCAAAGCCTTCCTTTGGTGACACTTTTGGATGGTCCAAAGGGGCTTGTAACGCGTTTTCTGGGGCCCGGGTTTTCAGTCTTCTCCCATGCCGGCTCGTGATATATCTAGCGTTGCTCGGAAAAATCGAACCCGGAGGGTCCAGTTGCATGTGGGGCTGCGTAAAGGCTCCCCTGGGGAGTTCACTTGTACCCAAAGCCTTCCTTTGGGGGCACTTTTGGATGGGCGAAAAGGGCTCGCAACGCATTTCCTGCGGCCTGATTTTTCAGTCGTCTTCGATGCCGGCTAGGGCTATGTTTAGGGATTCTCGGAAACAGCGAACCCGGAGGGTCCAGTTGCATGTGGGGCTGCGTAAAGGCTCCCCTGGGAACTTCAGATGTACCCAAAGCCTTCCTTAGGGGGCACTTTTGGATGGTCCAAAGGGGCTCGCAACGCATTTCCTGGGGCCTGATTTTTCACTCTTCTCCGATGACGGCTAGGGCTACGTTTAGGTTTGCTCATGAACAGCGAACATGGAGGGTCCAGTTGCATGTGGGGCAGTGGAAAGGCTCCCCTGGGGAGTTCACTTGTACCCAAAGCCTTCCTTTGGGGGCACTTTTGGATGGGCGAAAAGGGCTCGCAACGCATTTCCTGGGGCCTGATTTTTCAGTCGTCATCGATGCCGGCTAGCGCTATGTTTAGGGATGCTCGGAAACAGCGAACCCGGAGGGTCCAGTTGCATGTGGGGCTGCGTAAAGGCTCCCCTGGGGAGTTCACTTGTACCCAAAGCCTTCCTTTGGGGGCACTTTTGGATGGACCAAAACGCTCGCAACGCATTTCCTGGGGCCTGATTTTTCACTTGTCTCCAAAGACGGCTAGGGCTACGTTTAGGTTTGCTCATGAACAGCGAACCCGGAGGGTCCAGTTGCATGTGGGGCTGCGTAAAGGCTCCCCTGGGGAGTTCACTTGTACCCAAAGCCTTCCTTTGGGGGCACTTTTGGATGGGCGAAAAGGGCTCGGAACGCATTTCCTGGGGCCTGATTTTTCATTCGTCTTCAATGCTGGCTAGGGCTATGTTTAGGGATGCTGGGAAACAGCGAACCCGGAGGGTCCAGTTGCATGTGGGGCTGCGTAAAGGCTCCCCTGGGGAGTTCACTTGTACCCAAAGTCTTCCTTAGGGGGCACTTTTGGATGGACCAAAACACTCGCAACGCATTTCCTGGGGCCTGATTTTTCACTTGTCTCCAAAGACGGCTAGGGCTACGTTTAGGTTTGCTCATGAACAGCGAACCCGGAGGGTCCAGTTGCATGTGGGGCTGCGTAAAGGCTCCCCTGGTGAGTTCACTTGTACCCAAAGCCTTCCTTTGGTGACACTTTTGGATGGTCCAAAGGGGCTTGCAACGCGTTTTCTGGGGCCCGGGTTTTCAGTCTTCTCCCATGCCGGCTAGTGATATATTTAGCGTTGCTTGGAAAAATCGAACCCGGAGGGTCCAGTTGCATGTGGGGCTGCGTAAAGGCTCCCCTGGGGAGTTCACTTGTACCCAAAGCCTTCCTTTGGGGGCACTTTTGGATGGTCCAAAGGGGCTCGCAACGCATTTCCTGCGGCCTGATTTTTCAGTCGTCTTCGAAGCCCGCTAGGGTTATGTTTAGGGATGCTCGGAAACAGCGAACCCGGAGGGTCCAGTTGCATGTGGGGCTGCGTAAAGGCTCCCCTGGGGAGTTCACTTGTACCCATAGTCTTCTTTTGGGGGGACTTTTGGAAGGGCAAAAAGGGGTCGGAACTCATTTCCAGCGGCCCGATTTTTCAGTCGTCATCGATGCCGGCTAGGGCTATGTTTAGGAATGCTCGGAAACAGCGAACCCGGAGGGTCCAGTTGCATATGGGGCTGCGTAAAGGCTCCCCTGGGAACTTCAGATGTACCCAAAGCCTTCCTTTGGGGGCACTTTTGGATGGTCCAAAGGGGCTCGCAACGCATTTCCTGGGGCCTGATTTTTCAGTCGTCTCCGATGACGGCTGGGGCTACGTTTAGGTTTGCTCATGAACAGCGAACCCGGAGGGTCCAGTTGCATGTGGGGCAGTGTAAAGGCTCCCCTGGGGAGTTCACTTGTACCTAAAGCCTTCCTTTGGTGACACTTTTGGATGGTCCAAAGGGGCTTGCAACGCGTTTTCTGGGGCCCGGGTTTTCAGCCTTCTCCCATGCCGGCTAGTGATATATTTAGCGTTGCTTGGAAAAATCGAACCCGGAGGGTCCAGTTGCATGTGGGGTTGCGTAAAGGCTCCCCTGGGGAGTTCACTTGTACCCAAAGCCTTCCTTTGGGGGCACTTTTGGATGGGTGAAAAGGGCTCGCAACGCATTTCCTGGGGCCTGATTTTTCATTCGTCTTCGATGCCGGCAAGGGCTATGTTTAGGGATGCTCGGAAACAGCGAACCCGGAGGGTCCAGTTGCATGTGGGTCTGCGTAAAGGCTCCCCTGGGGAGTTCACTTGTACCCAAAGCCTTCCTCTGCGAGCACATTTGGATGGGCGAAAAGGGCTCGCAACGCATTTCCTGGGGCCTGATTTTTCACTTGTCTCCAAAGACGGCTAGGGCTACGTTTAGGTTTGCTCATGAACAGCGAACCCGGAGGGTCCAGTTGCATGTGGGTCTGCATAAAGGCTCCCCTGGGGAGTTCACTTGTACCCAAAGCCTTCCTTTGGGGGCACTTTTGGATGGGCGAAAAGGGTTCGAAACACATTTCCTGGGGCCTGATTTTTCATTCGTCTTCAATGCCGGCTAGGGGTATGTTTAGGAATGCTCGGGAACAGCGAACCCGGAGGGTCCAGTTGTATGTGGGGCTGCGTAAAGGCTCCCCTGGGGAGTTCAGTTGTACCCAAAGCCTTCCTTAGGGGGCACTTTTGGATGGGCGAAAAGGGCTCGGAACGCATTTCCTGGGGCCTGATTTTTCAGTCGTCTTCGATGCCGGCTAGCGCTATGTGTAGGGATGCTGGGAAACAGCGAACCCGGAGGGTCCAGTTGCATGTGGGGCTGCATAAAGGCTTCCCTGGGGAGTACACTTGTATCCAAAGCCTTCCTTTGGGGGCACTTTTGGATTGGCGAAAAGGGCTCGCCACGCAGTTCCTGGGGCCTGATTTTTCAGTCGTCTTCGATGCCGGCTAGGGCTATGTTTAGGGATGCTCGGAAACAGCGAACCCGGAGGGTCCAGTTGCATGTGGGGCTGCGTAAAGGCTCCCCTGGGGAGTTCACTTGTACCCAAAGCCTTCCTTTGGGGGCACTCTTGGATGGGCGAAAAGGGCTCGCAACGCAGTTCCTGGGGCCTGATTTTTCATTCGTCTTCGATGCCGGCTAGGGATATGTTTAGGGATGCTCGGAAACAGCGAACCCGGAGGGTCCAGTTGCATGTGGGGCTGCGTAAAGGCTCCCCTGGGGAGTTCACTTGTACCCAAAGCCTTCCTTTGGGGGCACTTTTGGATGGGCGAAAAGGGCTCGCAACGCATTTCCTGGGCCTGATTTTTCATTCATCATCGATGCCGGCTAGGGCTATGTTCAGGGATGCTCGGAAACAGCGAACCCGTAGGGTCCAGTTGCATGTGGGGCTGCGTAAAGGCTCCCCTGGGGAGTTCACTTGTACCCAAAGCCTTCCTTTGGTGACACTTTTGGATTGTCCAACGGGGCTCGGAACGCATTTCGTGGGGCCTGATTTTTCACTAGTCTCCGATGACTGCTAGGGCTATGTTTAGGGATGCTCGGAAACAGCGAACCCGGAGGGTCCAGTTGCATATGGGGCTGCGTAAAGGCTCCCCTGGGGAGTTCACTTGTACCCAAAGCCTTCCTTTGGGGGCACTTTTGGATGTTCCAAAGGGGCTCACAACGCATTTCCTGGGTCCTGATTTTTCACTCGTCTCCGATGACGGCTAGGGCTACGTTTAGGTTTGCTCATGAACAGCGAACCTGGAGGGTCCAGTTGCATGTGGGGCTGCGTAAAGGCTCCCCTGGGGAGTTCACTTGTACCCAAAGCCTTCCTTTGGTGACACTTTTGGATGGTCCAAAGGGGCTTGCAACGCGTTTTCTGGGGCCCGGGTTTTCAGTCTTCTCCCATGCCGGCTCGTGATATATCTAGCGTTGCTCGGAAAAATCGAACCCGGAGGGACCAGTTGCATATGGGGCTGCGTAAAGGATCCCCTGGGGAGTTCAATTGTACCCAAAGCCTTCCTTTGGGGGCACTTTTGGATGGACGAAAAGGGCTCGCAACGCATTTCCTGGGGCCTGATTTTTCAGTCTTCTTCGATGCCGGCTAGGGCTATGTGTAGGGATGCTCGGAAACAGCGAACCCGGAGGGTCCAGTTGCATGTGGGGCTGCGTAAAAGCTCCCCTGGGGAGTTCAGTTGTACCCAAAGCCTTCCTTTGGGGGCACTTTTGGATGGGCGAAAAGGGCTCGCAACGCAGTTCCTGGGGCCTGATTTTTCATTCGTCTTCAATGCCGGCTTGGGCTATGTTTAGGGATGCTCGGAAACAGCGATCCCGGAGGGTCCAGTTGCATGTGGGGCTGCGTAAAGGCTCCCCTGGGGAGTTCACTTGTACCCAAAGCCTTCCTTTGGTGACACTTTTGGATGGTCCAAAGGGGCTTGCAACGCGTTTTCTGGGGCCCGGGTTTTCAGTCTTCTCCCATGCCGGCTCGTGATATATCTAGCGTTGCTCGGAACAATCGAACCCGGAGGGTCCAGTTGCATATGGGGCTGCGTAAAGGATCCCCTGGGGAGTTCAATTGTACCCAAAGCCTTCCTTTGGGGGCACTTTTGGATGGACGAAAAGGGCTCGCAACGCATTTCCTGGGGCCTGATTTTTCAGTCTTCTTCGATGCCGGCTAGCGCTATGTTTAGGGATGCTCGGAAACAGCGAACCCGGAGGGTCCAGTTGCATGTGGGGCTGCGTAAAAGCTCCCCTGGGGAGTTCAGTTGTACCCAAAGCCTTCCTTTGGGGGCACTTTTGGATGGGCGAAAAGGGCTCGCAACGCAGTTCCTGGGGCCTGATTTTTCATTCGTCTTCAATGCCGGCTTGGGCTATGTTTAGGGATGCTCGGAAACAGCGATCCCGGAGGGTCCAGTTGCATGTGGGGCTGCGTAAAGGCTCCCCTGGGGAGTTCACTTGTACCCAAAGCCTTCCTTTGGGGGCACTTTTGGATGGGCGAAAAGGGCTCGCAACGCATTTCCTGGGGCCTGATTTTTCATTCATCATCGATGCCGGCTAGGGTTATGTTCAGGGATGCTCGGAAACAGCGAACCCGGAGGGTCCAGTTGCATGTGGGGCTGCATAAAGGCTCCCCTGGGGAGTTCACTTGTACCCAAAGCCTTCCTTTGGTGACACTTTTGGATGGTCCAAAGGGGCTCGGAACGCATTTCCTGGGGCCTGATTTTTCACTAGTCTCCAATGACTGCTAGGGCTATGTTTAGGGATGCTCAGAAACAGCGAACCCGGAGGGTCCAGTTGCATATGAGGCTGCGTAAAGGCTCCCCTGGGAATTTCAGATGTACCCAAAGCCTTCCTTAGGGGGCACTTTTGGATGTTCCAAAGGGGCTCGCAACGCATTTCCTGGGTCCTGATTTTTCACTCGTCTCCGATGAAGGCTAGGGCTATGTTTAGGTTTGCTCATGAACAGCGAACCTGGAGGGTCCAGTTGCATGTGGGGCTGCGTAAAGGCTCCCCTGGGGAGTTCACTTGTACCCAAAGCCTTCCTTTGGGGGCACTTTTGGATGGGCGAAAAGGGCTGGCAACGCATTTCCTGGGGCCTGATTTTTCATTAGTCTTCGATGCCGGCTAGGGCTATGTTTAGGGATGCTCGGAAACAGCGAACCCGGAGGGTCCAGTTGCATGTGGGGCTGCGTAAAGGCTCCCCTGGGGAGTTCACTTGTACCCATAGTCTTCATTTGGGGCGACTTTTGGAAGGGCAAAAAGGGCTCGGAACTCATTTCCTGGGGCCTGATTTTTCAGTCGTCATCGATGCCGGCTAGGATTATGTTTAGGGATGCTCGGAAACAGCGAACCCGGAGGGTCCAGTTGCATGTGGGGCTGCGTAAAGGCTCCCCTGGGGAGTTCACTTGTACCCAAAGCCTTCCTTTGGGGGCACTTTTGGATGGGCGAAAAGGGCTCGCAACGCATTTCCTGGGGCATGATTTTTCAGTCGTCTTTAATGCCGGCTAGGGCTATGTTTAGGGATGCTCGGAAAAAGCGAACCCGGAGGGTCCAGTTGCATGTGGGGCTGCGTAAAGGCTCCCCTGGGGAGTTCACTTGTACCCAAAGCCTTCCTTTGGGGGCACTTTTGGATGGGCGAAAAGGGCTCGGAACGCAGTTCCTGGGGCCTGATTTTTCACTAGTCTCCAATGACGGCTAGCGCTATTTGTAGGGATGCTCGGAAACAGCGAACCCGGAGGGTCCAGTTGCATGTGGGGCTGCGTAACGGCTCCCCTGGGGAGTTCTCTTGTACCCAAAGCCTTCCTTTGGGGGCACTTTTGGATGGGCGAAAAGGGCTCGCAACGCATTTCCTGGGGCCTGAGTTTTAACTCGTCTCCAATGAGGGCCAGGGCTACGTTTAGGTTTGCTCATGAACAGCGAACCCGGAGGGTCCAGTTGCATGTGGGGCTGCGTAAAGGCTCCCCTGGGGAGTTCACTTTTACCCAAAGCCTTCCTTTGGGGGCACTTTTGGATGGGCGAAAAGGGTTCGGAACACATTTCCTGGGGCCTGATTTTTCAGTCGTCTTCGATGCCGGCCAGGGCTATGTGTAGGGTTGCTCGGAAACAGCGAACCCGGAGGGTCCAGTTGCATATGGGGCTGCGTAAAGGCTCCCCTGGGGAGTTCACTTGTACCCAAAGCCTTCCTTTGGGGGCACTTTTGGATGGGCGAAAAGGGCTCGCAACGCATTTCCTGGGGCCTGATTTTTCACTCGTCTCCGATGACGGCTAGGACTACGTTTAGGTTTGCTCATGAACAGCGAACCTGGAGGGTCCAGTTGCATGTGGGGCTGCGTAAAGGCTCCCCTGGGGAGTTCACTTGTACCCAAAGCCTTCCTTTGGGGGCACTTTTGGATGGGCGAAAATGGCTTGGAACGCATTTCCAGGGGCCTGATTTTTCAGTCGTCTTCGATGCCGGCTAGTGCTATGTTTAGGGATGCTCGGAAACAGCGAACCCGGAGGGTCCAGTTGCATGTGGGGCTGCGTAAAGGCTCCCCTGGGGAGTTCACTTGTACCCATAGTCTTCATTTGGGGCGACTTTTGGAAGGGCAAAAAGGGCTCGGAACTCATTTCCTGGGGCCTGATTTTTCAGTCGTCATCGATGCCGGCTAGGGTTATGTTTAGGAATGCTCGGAAACAGCGAACCCGGAGGGTCCAGTTGCATGTGGGGCTGCGTAAAGGCTCCCCTGGGGAGTTCACTTGTACCCAAAGCCTTCCTTTGGGGGCACTTTTGGATGGGCGAAAAGGGCTCGCAACGCATTTCCTGGGGCATGATTTTTCAGTCGTCTTTAATGCCGGCTAGGGCTATGTTTAGGGATGCTCGGAAAAAGCGAACCCGGAGGGTCCAGTTGCATGTGGGGCTGCGTAAAGGCTCCCCTGGGGAGTTCACTTGTACCCAAAGCCTTCCTTTGGGGGCACTTTTGGATGGGCGAAAAGGGCTCGGAACGCAGTTCCTGGGGCCTGATTTTTCACTCGTCTCCAATGACGGCTAGCGCTATTTTTAGGGATGCTCGGAAACAGCGAACCCGGAGGGTCCAGTTGCATGTGGGGCTGCGTAACGGCTCCCCTGGGGAGTTCACTTGTACCCAAAGCCTTCCTTTGGGGGCACTTTTGGATGGGCGAAAAGGGCTCGCAACGCATTTCCTGGGGCCTGATTTTTAACTCGTCTCCAATGAGGGCTAGGGCTACGTTTAGGTTTGCTCATGAACAGCAAACCCGGAGGGTCAAGTTGCATGTGGGGCTGCGTAAAGGCTCCCCTGGGGAGTTCACTTGTACCCAAAGCCTTCCTTTGGGGGCACTTTTGGATGGGCGAAAAGTGCTCGCAACGCATTTTCTGGGGCCTGATTTTTCACACTTCTCCGATGACGGCTAGGGCTATGTTTAGGGATGCTCGGAAACAGCGAACCCGGAGGGTCCAGTTGCATGTGGGGCTGCGTAAAGGCTCCCATGGGGAGTTCACTTGTACCCAAAGCCTTCCTTAGGGGGCACTTTTGGATGGGCGAAAGGGGCTCGGAACGCATTTCCTGGGGCCTGATTTTTCAGTCGTCTTCGATGACGGCTAGGGCTATGTTTAGGGATGCTCGGAAACAGCGAACCCGGAGGGTCCAGTTGCATGTGGGGCTGCGTAAAGGCTCCCCTGGGGAGTTCACTTGTACCCAAAGCCTTCCTTAGGGGGCACTTTTGGATGGGCGAAAGGGGCTCGGAACGCATTTCCTGGGGTCTGATTTTTCAGTCGTCTTCGATGACGGCTAGGGCTATGTTTAGGGATGCTCGGAAACAGCGAACCCGGAGGTTATAGTTGCATGTGGGGCTGCGTAAAAGCTCCCCTGGGGAGTTCACTTGTACCCAAAGCCTTCCTTTGGGGGCACTTTTGGATGGGCGAAAAGGGCTCGCAACGCATTTCCTGCGGCCTGATTTTTCAGTCGTCTTCGATGCCGGCTAGGGCTATGTTTAGGGATGCTCGGAAACAGCGAACCCGGAGGGTCCAGTTGCATGTGGGGCTGCGTAAAGGCTCCCCTGGGGAGTTCACTTGTACCCATAGTCTTCTTTTGGGGGGACTTTTGGAAGGGCAAAAAGGGCTCGGAACTCATTTCCAGCGGCCTGATTTTTCAGTCGTCATTGATGCCGGCTAGGGCTATGTTTAGGAATGCTCGGAAACAGCGAACCCGGAGGGTCCAGTTGCATATGGGGCTGCGTAAAGGCTCCCCTGGGAACTTCAGATGTACCCAAAGCCTTCCTTAGGGGGCACTTTTGGATGGTCCAAACGGGCTCGCAACGCATTTCCTGGGGCCTGATTTTTCACACTTCTCCGATGACGGCTAGGGCTACGTTTAGGTTTGCTCATGAACAGCGAACCCGGAGGGTCCAGTTGCATGTGGGTCTGCGTAAAGGCTCCCCTGGGGAGTTCACTTGTACCCAAAGCCTTCCTTTGGGGGCACTTTTGGATGAGCGAAAAGGGCTCGCAACGCACTTCCTGGGGCCTGATTTTTCATTCGTCTTCGATGCCGGCTAGGGCTATGTTTAGGGATGCTCGGAAACAGCGAACCCGGAGGGTCCAGTTGCATGTGGGTCTGCATAAAGGCTCCCCTGGGGAGTTCACTTGTACCCAAAGCCTTCCTTTGGTGACACTTTTGGATGGTCCAAAGGGGCTCGGAACGCATTTCCTGGGGCCTGATTTTTCACTAGTCTCCGATGACTGCTAGACTATGTTTAGGGATGCTGGGAAACAGCGAACCCGGAGGGTCCAGTTGCATATGGGGCTGCGTAAAGGCTCCCCTGGGAACTTCAGATGTACCCAAAGCCTTCCTTTGGGGGCACTTTTGGATGGTCCAAAGGGGCTCGCAACGCATTTCCTAGGGCCTGATTTTTCAGTCGTCTCCGATGACGGCTGGGGCTACGTTTAGGTTTGCTCATGAACAGCGAACCCGGAGGGTCCAGTTGCATGTGGGGCTGCGTAAAGGCTCCCCTGGGGAGTTCACTTGTACCTAAAGCCTTCCTTTGGTGACACTTTTGGATGGTCCAAAGGGGCTTGCAACGCGTTTTCTGGGGCCTGGGTTTTGAGCCTTCTCCCATGCAGGCTAGTGATATATTTAGCGTTACTTGGAAAAATCGAACCCGGAGGGTCCAGTTGCATGTGGGGCTGCGTAAAGGCTCCCCTGTGGAGTTCACTTTTACCCAAAGCCTTCCTTTGGGGGCACTTTTTGATGGGTGAAAAGGGCTCGCAACGCATTTCCTGGGGCCTGATTTTTCATTCGTCTTCGATGCCGGCAAGGGCTATGTTTAGGGATGCTCGGAAACAGCGAACCCGGAGGGTCCAGTTGCATATGGGTCTGCGTAAAGGCTCCCCTGGGGAGTTCACTTGTACCCAAAGCCTTCCTCTGGGGGCACATTTGGATAGGCGAAAAAGGCTCGGAACGCATTTCCTGGGGCCTGATTTTTCACTTGTCTCCAAAGACGGCTAGGGCTACGTTTAGGTTTGCTCATGAACAGCGAACCCGGAGGGTCCAGTTGCATGTGGGTCTGCATAAAGGCTCCCCTGGGGAGTTCACTTGTACCCAAAGCCTTCCTTTGGGGGCACTTTTGGATGGGCGAAAAGGGCTCGCAACGCAGTTCCTGGGGCCTGATTTTTCATTCGTCTTCGATGCCGGCTAGGGATATGTTTAGGGATGCTCGGGAACAGCGAACCCGGAGGGTCCAGTTGTATGTGGGGCTGCGTAAAGGCTCCCCTGGGGAGTTCAGTTGTACCCAAAGCCTTCCTTAGGGGGCACTTTTGGATGGGCGAAAAGGGCTCGGAACGCATTTCCTGGGTCCTGATTTTTCAGTCGTCTTCGATGCCGGCTAGCGCTATGTGTAGGGATGCTCGGAAACAGCGAACCCGGAGGGTCCAGTTGCATGTGGGGCTGCATAAAGGCTCCCCTGGGGAGTTCACTTGTACCCAAAGCCTTCCTTTGGGGGCACTTTTGGATGGGCGAAAAGGGCTTGGAACGCATTTCCTGGGGCCTGATTTTTCAGTCGTCTTCGATGCCGGCTAGGGCTATGTTTAGGGATGCTCGGAAACAGCGAACCCGGAGGGTCCAGTTGCATGTGGGGCTGCGTAAAGGCTCCCCTGGGGAGTTCACTTGTACCCAAAGCCTTCCTTTGGGGGCACTTTTGGATGGGCGAAAAGGGCTCGCAACGCAGTTCCTGGGGCCTGATTTTTCATTCGTCTTCGATGCCGGCTAGGGATATGTTTAGGGATGCTCGGAAACAGCGAACCCGGAGGGTCCAGTTGCATGTGGGGCTGCGTAAAGGCTCCCCTGGGGAGTTCACTTGTACCCAAAGCCTTCCTTTGGGGGCACTTTTGGATTGTCCAACGGGGCTCGGAACGCATTTCCTGGGGCTGATTTTTCACTAGTCTCTGATGACTGCTAGGGCTATGTTTAGGGATGCTCGGAAACAGCGAACCCGGAGGGTCCAGTTGCATGTGGGGCTGCGTAAAGGCTCCCCTGGGAACTTCAGATGTACCCAAAGCCTTCCTTAGGGGGCACTTTTGGATGGGCCAAAGGGGCTCGGAACGCATTTCTTGGGGCCTGATTTTTCACTCGTCTCCGATGACGGCTAGGGCTACGTTTAGGTTTGCTCATGAACAGCGAACCTGGAGGGTCCAGTTGCATGTGGGGCTGCGTAAAGGCTCCCCTGGGGAGTTCACTTGTACCCAAAGCCTTCCTTTGGTGACACTTTTGGATGGTCCAAAGGGGCTTGCAACGCGTTTTCTGGGGCCCGGGTTTTCAGTCTTCTCCCATGCCGGCTCGTGATATATCTAGCGTTGCTCGGAAAAATCGAACCCGGAGGGTCCAGTTGCATGTGGGGCTGTGTAAAGGCTCCCCTGGGGAGTTCACTTGTACCCAAAGCCTTCCTTAGGGGGCACTTTTGGATGGTCCAAAGGGGCTCGTAACGCATTTCCTGGGGCCTGATTTTTCACTCGTCTCCAATGACGGCTAGGGCTACGTTTAGTTTTGCTCAGGAACAGCGAACCCGGAGGGTCCAGTTGCATGTGGGGCTGCGTAAAGGCTCCCCTGGGGAGTTCACTTGTACCCAAAGCCTTCCTTTGGGGGCACTTTTGGATGGGCGAAAAGGGCTCGCAACGCATTTCCTGGGGCCTGATTTTTCATTCGTCTTCGATGCCGGCAAGGGCTATGTTTAGGGATGCTCGGAAAAAGCGAACCCGGAGGGTCCAGTTGCATGTGGGTCTGCGTAAAGGCTCCCCTGGGGAGTTCACTTGTACCCAAAGCCTTCCTTTGGGGGCACAATTGGATGGGTGAAAAGGGCTCGCAACGCATTTCCTGGGGCCTGATTTTTGAGTCGTCATCGATGCCGGCTAGGGCTATGTGTAGGGATGCTCGGAAACAGCGAACCCGGAGGGTCCAGTTGCATGTGGGGCTGCGTAAAGGCTCCCCTGGGGAGTTCACTTGTACCCAAAGCCTTCCTTTGGGGGCACTTTTGGATGGACGAAAAGGGCTCGCAACGCATTTCCTGGGGCCTGATTTTTCAGTCTTCTTCGATGCCGGCTAGTGCTATGTGTAGGGATGCTCGGAAACAGCGAACCCGGAGGGTCCAGTTGCATGTGGGGCTGCGTAAAAGCTCCCCTGGGGAGTTCAGTTGTACCCAAAGCCTTCCTTTGGGGGCACTTTGGATGGGCGAAAAGGGCTCGCAACGCATTTCCTGGGGCCTGATTTTTCATTCGTCTTCAATGCCGGCTAGGGCTATGTTCAGGGATGCTCGGAAACAGCGAACCCGGAGGGTCCAGTTGCATGTGGGGCTGCATAAAGGCTCCCCTGGGGAGTTCACTTGTACCCAAAGCCTTCCTTTGGTGACAGTTTTGGATGGTCCAAATGGGCTCGGAACGCATTTCCTGGGGCCTGATTTTTCACTAGTCTCCAATGACTGCTAGGGCTATGTTTAGGGATGCTCGGAAACAGCGAACCCGGAGGGTCCAGTTGCATATGGGGCTGCGTAAAGGCTCCCCTGGGAACTTCAGATGTACCCAAAGCCTTCCTTAGGGGGCACTTTTGGATGTTCTAAAGGGGCTCGCAACGCATTTCCTGGGTCCTGATTTTTCACTCGTCTCCGATGACGGCTAGGGCTACGTTTAGGTTTGCTCATGAACAGAGAACCTGGAGGGTCCAGTTGCATGTGGGGCTGCGTAAAGGCTCCCCTGGGGAGTTCACTTGTACCCAAAGCCTTCCTTTGGGGGCACTTTTGGATGGGCGAAAAGGGCTTGGAACGCATTTCCTGGGGCCTGATTTTTCAGTCTTCTTCGATGCCGGCTAGGGCTATGTTTAGGGATGCTCGGAAACAGCGAACCCGGAGGGTCCAGTTGCATGTGGGGCTGCGTAAAGGCTCCCCTGGGGAGTTCACTTGTACCCAAAGCCTTCCTTTGGGGGCACTTTTGGATGGGCGAAAAGGGCACGGAACGCAGTTCCTGGGTCCTGATTTTTCACTCGTCTCCAATGACGGCTAGCGTTATTTTTAGGGATGCTCGGAAACAGCGAACCCGGAGGGTCCAGTTGCATGTGGGGCTGCGTAACGGCTCCCCTGGGGAGTTCTCTTGTACCCAAAGCCTTCCTTTGGGGGCACTTTTGGATGGGCGAAAAGGGCTCGCAACGCATTTCCTGGGGCCTGATTTTTAACTCGTCTCCAATGAGGGCTAGGGCTACGTTTAGGTTTGCTCATGAACAGCGAACCCGGAGGGTCCAGTTGCATGTGGGGCTGCGTAAAGGCTCCCCTGGGGAGTTCACTTGTACCCAAAGCCTTCCTTTGGGGGCACTTTTGGATGGGCGAAAAGGGTTCGGAACACATTTCCTGGGGCCTGATTTTTCAGTCGTCTTCGATGCCGGCTAGGGCTATGTGTAGGGATGCTCGGAAACAGCGAACCCGGAGGGTCCAGTTGCATGTGGGGCTGCGTAAAGGCTCCCCTGGGGAGTTCACTTGTACCCAAAGCCTTCCTTTGGGGGCACTTTTGGATGGGCGAAAAGGGCTCGCAACGCATTTCCTGGGGCCTGATTTTTCATTCATCATCGATGCCGGCTAGGGCTATGTTCAGGGATGCTCGGAATCAGCGAACCCGGAGGGTCCAGTTGCATGTGGGGCTGCGTAACGGCTCCCCTGGGGAGTTCTCTTGTACCCAAAGCCTTCCTTTGGGGGCACTTTTGGATGGGCGAAAATGGCTCGCAACGCAGTTCCTGGGGCCTGATTTTTCAGTCGTCTCCAATGAGGGCTAGTGCTACGTTTAGGTTTGCTCATGAACAGCAAACCCGGAGGGTCCAGTTGCATGTGGGGCTGCGTAAAGGCTCCCCTGGGGAGTTCACTTGTACCCAAAGCCTTCCTTTGGGGGCACTTTTGGATGGGCGAAAAGTGCTCGCAACGCATTTCCTGGGTCCTGATTTTTCAGTCGTCTCCGATGACGGCTAGGGCTACGTTTAGGTTTGCTCATGAACAGCGAACCCGGAGGGTCCAGTTGCATGTGGGGCTGGGTAAACGCTCCCCTGGGGAGTTCACTTGTACCCAAAGCCTTCCTTTGGTGACACTTTTGGATGGTCCAAAGGGGCTTGCCACGCGTTTTCTGGGGCCTTATTTTTCACTCGTCTCCAATGACGGCTAGGGCTACGTTTAGTTTTGCTCAGGAACAGCGAACCCGGAGGGTCCAGTTGCATGTGGGGCTGCGTAAAGGCTCCCCTGGGGAGTTCACTTGTACCCAAAGCCTTCCTTTGGGGGCACTTTTGGATGGTCCAAAGGGGCTCGCAACGCATTTCCTGCGGCCTGATTTTTCAGTCGTCTTCGATGCCGGCTAGGGCTATGTTTAGGGATGCTCGGAAACAGCGAACCCGGAGGGTCCAGTTGCATGTGGGGCTGCGTAAAGGCTCCCCTGGGGAGTTCACTTGTACCCATAGTCTTCTTTTGGGGGGACTTTTGGAAGGGCAAAAAGGGCTCGGAACTCATTTCCAGCGGCCTGATTTTTCAGTCGTCATCGATGCCGGCTAGGGCTATGTTTAGGAATGCTCGGAAACAGCGAACCCGGAGGGTCCAGTTGCATATGGGGCTGCGTAAAGGCTCCCCTGGGAACTTCAGATGTACCCAAAGCCTTCCTTAGGGGGCACTTTTGGATGGTCCAAAGGGGCTCGTAACGCATTTCCTGGGGCCTGATTTTTCACTCGTCTCCAATGACGGCTAGGGCTACGTTTAGTTTTGCTCAGGAACAGCGAACCCGGAGGGTCCAGTTGCATGTGGGGCTGCGTAAAGGCTCCCCTGGGGAGTTCACTTGTACCCAAAGCCTTCCTTTGGGGGCACTTTTGGATGGGCGAAAAGGGCTCGCAACGCATTTCCTGGGGCCTGATTTTTCATTCGTCTTCGATGCCGGCTAGCGCTATGTTTAGGGATGCTCGGAAAAAGCGAACCCGGAGGGTCCAGTTGCATGTGGGTCTGCGTAAAGGCTCCCCTGGGGAGTTCACTTGTACCCAAAGCCTTCCTTTGGGGGCACAATTGGATGGGTGAAAAGGGCTCGTAACGCATTTCCTGGGGCCTGATTTTTGAGTCGTCATCGATGCCGGCTAGGGCTATGTGTAGGGATGCTCGGAAACAGCGAACCCGGAGGGTCCAGTTGCATGTGGGGCTGCGTAAAGGCTCCCCTGGGGAGTTCACTTGTACCCAAAGCCTTCCTTTGGTGACACTTTTGGATGGTCCAAAGGGGCTTGCAACGCGTTTTCTGGGGCCCGGGTTTTCAGTCTTCTCCCATGCCGGCTAGTGATATATTTAGCGTTGCTTGGAAAAATCGAACCCGGAGGGTCCAGTTGCATGTGGGGCTGCGTAAAGGCTCCCCTGGGGAGTTCACTTGTACCCAAAGCCTTCCTTTGGGGGCACTTTTGGATGGTCCAAAGGGGCTCGGAACTCATTTCCTGGGGCCTGATTTTTCACTAGTCTCCGATGACTGCTAGGGATATGTTTAGGGTTGCTCGGAAACAGCGAACCCGGAGGGTCCAGTTGCATATGGGGCTGCGTAAAGGCTCCCCTGGGGAGTTCACTTGTACCCAAAGCCTTCCTTTGGGGGCACTTTTGGATGGGCGAAAAGTGCTCGCAACGCATTTCCTGGGGCCTGATTTTTCATTCGTCTTCAATGCCGGCTAGGGCTATGTTTAGGGATGCTGGGAAACAGCGAACCCGGAGGGTCCAGTTGCATGTGGGGCTGCGTAAAGGCTCCCCTGGGGAGTTCACTTGTACCCAAAGCCTTCCTTAGGGGGCACTTTTGGATGGGCGAAAAGGGCTCGCAACGCATTTCCTGCGGCCTGATTTTTCAGTCGTCTTCAAAGCCGGCTAGGGCTATGTTTAGGGATGCTCGGAAACAGCGAACCCGGAGGGTCCAGTTGCATGTGGGGCTGCGTAAAGGCTCCCCTGGGGAGTTCACTTGTACCCAAAGCCTTCCTTTGGTGACACTTTTGGATGGTCCAAAGGGGCTTGCAACGCGTTTTCTGGGGCCCGGGTTTTCAGTCTTCTCCCATGCCGGCTAGTGATATAATTAGCGTTGCTTGGAAAAATCGAACCCGGAGGGTCCAGTTGCATGTGGGGCTGCGTAAAGGCTCCCCTGGGGAGTTCACTTGTACCCAAAGCCTTCCTTTGGGGGCACTTTTGGATGGGCGAAAAGGGCTCGCAACGCAGTTCCTGGGGCCTGATTTTTCATTCGTCTTCGATGCCGGCTAGGGATATGTTTAGGGATGCTCGGAAACAGCGAACCCGGAGGGTCCAGTTGCATGTGGGGCTGCGTAAAGGCTCCCCTGGGGAGTTCACTTGTACCCAAAGCCTTCCTTTGGGGGCACTTTTGGATTGTCCAACGGGGCTCGGAACGCATTTCCTGGGGCTGATTTTTCATTAGTCTCTGATGACTGCTAGGGCTATGTTTAGGGATGCTCGGAAACAGCGAACCCGGAGGGTCCAGTTGCATGTGGGGCTGCGTAAAGGCTCCCCTGGGAACTTCAGATGTACCCAAAGCCTTCCTTAGGGGGCACTTTTGGATGTTCCAAAGGGGCTCGGAACGCATTTCTTGGGGCCTGATTTTTCACTCGTCTCCGATGACTGCTAGGGCTACGTTTAGGTTTGCTCATGAACAGCGAACCTGGAGGGTCCAGTTGCATGTGGGGCTGCGTAAAGGCTCCCCTGGGGAGTTCACTTGTACCCAAAGCCTTCCTTTGGTGACACTTTTGGATGGTCCAAAGGGGCTTGCAACGCGTTTTCTGGGGCCCGGGTTTTCAGTCTTCTCCCATGCCGGCTCGTGATATATCTAGCGTTGCTCGGAAAAATCGAACCCGGAGGGTCCAGTTGCATGTGGGGCTGTGTAAAGGCTCCCCTGGGGAGTTCACTTGTACCCAAAGCCTTCCTTAGGGGGCACTTTTGGATGGTCCAAAGGGGCTCGTAACGCATTTCCTGGGGCCTGATTTTTCACTCGTCTCCAATGACGGCTAGGGCTACGTTTAGTTTTGCTCAGGAACAGCGAACCCGGAGGGTCCAGTTGCATGTGGGGCTGCGTAAAGGCTCCCCTGGGGAGTTCACTTGTACCCAAAGCCTTCCTTTGGGGGCACTTTTGGATGGGCGAAAAGGGCTCGCAACGCATTTCCTGGGGCCTGATTTTTCATTCGTCTTCGATGCCGGCAAGGGCTATGTTTAGGGATGCTCGGAAAAAGCGAACCCGGAGGGTCCAGTTGCATGTGGGTCTGCGTAAAGGCTCCCCTGGGGAGTTCACTTGTACCCAAAGCCTTCCTTTGGGGGCACAATTGGATGGGTGAAAAGGGCTCGCAACGCATTTCCTGGGGCCTGATTTTTGAGTCGTCATCGATGCCGGCTAGGGCTATGTGTAGGGATGCTCGGAAACAGCGAACCCGGAGGGTCCAGTTGCATGTGGGGCTGCGTAAAGGCTCCCCTGGGGAGTTCACTTGTACCCAAAGCCTTCCTTTGGGGGCACTTTTGGATGGACGAAAAGGGCTCGCAACGCATTTCCTGGGGCCTGATTTTTCAGTCTTCTTCGATGCCGGCTAGTGCTATGTGTAGGGATGCTCGGAAACAGCGAACCCGGAGGGTCCAGTTGCATGTGGGGCTGCGTAAAAGCTCCCCTGGGGAGTTCAGTTGTACCCAAAGCCTTCCTTTGGGGGCACTTTTGGATGGGCGAAAAGGGCTCGCAACGCATTTCCTGGGGCCTGATTTTTCATTCGTCTTCAATGCCGGCTAGGGCTATGTTCAGGGATGCTCGGAAACAGCGAACCCGGAGGGTCCAGTTGCATGTGGGGCTGCATAAAGGCTCCCCTGGGGAGTTCACTTGTACCCAAAGCCTTCCTTTGGTGACAGTTTTGGATGGTCCAAATGGGCTCGGAACGCATTTCCTGGGGCCTGATTTTTCACTAGTCTCCAATGACTGCTAGGGCTATGTTTAGGGATGCTCGGAAACAGCGAACCCGGAGGGTCCAGTTGCATATGGGGCTGCGTAAAGGCTCCCCTGGGAACTTCAGATGTACCCAAAGCCTTCCTTAGGGGGCACTTTTGGATGTTCTAAAGGGGCTCGCAACGCATTTCCTGGGTCCTGATTTTTCACTCGTCTCCGATGACGGCTAGGGCTACGTTTAGGTTTGCTCATGAACAGAGAACCTGGAGGGTCCAGTTGCATGTGGGGCTGCGTAAAGGCTCCCCTGGGGAGTTCACTTGTACCCAAAGCCTTCCTTTGGGGGCACTTTTGGATGGGCGAAAAGGGCTTGGAACGCATTTCCTGCGGCCTGATTTTTCAGTCTTCTTCGATGCCGGCTAGGGCTATGTTTAGGGATGCTCGGAAACAGCGAACCCGGAGGGTCCAGTTGCATGTGGGGCTGCGTAAAGGCTCCCCTGGGGAGTTCACTTGTACCCAAAGCCTTCCTTTGGGGGCACTTTTGGATGGGCGAAAAGGGCACGGAACGCAGTTCCTGGGTCCTGATTTTTCACTCGTCTCCAATGACGGCTAGCGATATTTTTAGGGATGCTCGGAAACAGCGAACCCGGAGGGTCCAGTTGCATGTGGGGCTGCGTAACGGCTCCCCTGGGGAGTTCTCTTGTACCCAAAGCCTTCCTTTGGGGGCACTTTTGGATGGGCGAAAAGGGCTCGCAACGCATTTCCTGGGGCCTGATTTTTAACTCGTCTCCAATGAGGGCTAGGGCTACGTTTAGGTTTGCTCATGAACAGCGAACCCGGAGGGTCCAGTTGCATGTGGGGCTGCGTAAAGGCTCCCCTGGGGAGTTCACTTGTACCCAAAGCCTTCCTTTGGGGGCACTTTTGGATGGGCGAAAAGGGTTCGGAACACATTTCCTGGGGCCTGATTTTTCAGTCGTCTTCGATGCCGGCTAGGGCTATGTGTAGGGATGCTCGGAAACAGCGAACCCGGAGGGTCCAGTTGCATGTGGGGCTGCGTAAAGGCTCCCCTGGGGAGTTCACTTGTACCCAAAGCCTTCCTTTGGGGGCACTTTTGGATGGGCGAAAAGGGCTCGCAACGCATTTCCTGGGGCCTGATTTTTCATTCATCATCGATGCCGGCTAGGGCTATGTTCAGGGATGCTCGGAATCAGCGAACCCGGAGGGTCCAGTTGCATGTGGGGCTGCGTAACGGCTCCCCTGGGGAGTTCTCTTGTACCCAAAGCCTTCCTTTGGGGGCACTTTTGGATGGGCGAAAATGGCTCGCAACGCAGTTCCTGGGGCCTGATTTTTCAGTCGTCTCCAATGAGGGCTAGTGCTACGTTTAGGTTTGCTCATGAACAGCAAACCCGGAGGGTCCAGTTGCATGTGGGGCTGCGTAAAGGCTCCCCTGGGGAGTTCACTTGTACCCAAAGCCTTCCTTTGGGGGCACTTTTGGATGGGCGAAAAGTGCTCGCAACGCATTGCCTGGGGCCTGATTTTTCACACTTCTCCGATGACGGCTAGGGCTATGTTTAGGGTTGCTCGGAAACAGCGAACCCGGAGGGTCCAGTTGCATGTGGGGCTGCGTAAAGGCTCCCCTGGGGAGTTCACTTGTACCCAAAGCCTTCCTTAGGGGGCACTTTTGGATGTTCCAAAGGGGCTCGCAACGCATTTCCTGGGTCCTGATTTTTCAGTCGTCTCCGATGACGGCTAGGGCTACGTTTAGGTTTGCTCATGAACAGCGAACCCGGAGGGTCCAGTTGCATGTGGGGCTGGGTAAACGCTCCCCTGGGGAGTTCACTTGTACCCAAAGCCTTCCTTTGGTGACACTTTTGGATGGTCCAAAGGGGCTTGCCACGCGTTTTCTGGGGCCTGATTTTTCACTCGTCTCCAATGACGGCTAGGGCTACGTTTAGTTTTGCTCAGGAACAGCGAACCCGGAGGGTCCAGTTGCATGTGGGGCTGCGTAAAGGCTCCCCTGGGGAGTTCACTTGTACCCAAAGCCTTCCTTTGGGGGCACTTTTGGATGGTCCAAAGGGGCTCGCAACGAATTTCCTGCGGCCTGATTTTTCAGTCGTCTTCGATGCCGGCTAGGGCTATGTTTAGGGATGCTCGGAAACAGCGAACCCGGAGGGTCCAGTTGCATATGGGGCTGCGTAAAGGCTCCCCTGGGAACTTCAGATGTACCCAAAGCCTTCCTTAGGGGGCACTTTTGGATGGTCCAAAGGGGCTCGCAACGCAGTTCCTGGGGCCTGATTTTTCACAATTCTCCGATGACGGCTAGGGCTACGTTTAGGTTTGCTCATGAACAGCGAACCCGGAGGGTCCAGTTGCATGTGGGTCTGCGTAAAGGCTCCCCTGGGGAGTTCACTTGTACCCAAAGCCTTCCTTAGGGGGCACTTTTGGATGGGCGAAAGGGGCTCGGAACGCATTTCCTGGGGCCTGATTTTTCAGTCGTCTTCGATGACGGCTAGGGATATGTTTAGGGATGCTCGGAAACAGCGAACCCGGAGGGTCCAGTTGCATGTGGGGCTGCGTAAAAGCTCCCCTGGGGAGTTCACTTGTACCCAAAGCCTTCCTTTGGGGGCACTTTTGGATGGGCGAAAAGGGCTCGCAACGCATTTCCTGGGGCCTGATTTTTCAGTCGTCTTCGATGCCGGCTAGGGCTATGTTTAGGGATGCTCGGAAACAGCGAACCCGGAGGGTCCAGTTGCATGTGGGGCTGCGTAAAGGCTCCCCTGGGGAGTTCACTTGTACCCAAAGCCTTCCTTTGGTGACACTTTTGGATGGTCCAAAGGGGCTTGCAACGCGTTTTCTGGGGCCCGGGTTTTCAGTCTTCTCCCATGCCGGCTAGTGATATATTTAGCGTTGCTTGGAAAAATCGAACCCGGAGGGTCCAGTTGCATGTGGGGCTGCGTAAAGGCTCCCCTGGGGAGTTCACTTGTACCCAAAGCCTTCCTTTGGGGGCACTTTTGGATGGTCCAAAGGGGCTCGGAACTCATTTCCTGGGGCCTGATTTTTCACTAGTCTCCGATGACTGCTAGGGATATGTTTAGGGTTGCTCGGAAACAGCGAACCCGGAGGGTCCACTTGCATATGGGGCTGCGTAAAGGCTCCCCTGGGGAGTTCACTTGTACCCAAAGCCTTCCTTAGGGGGCACTTTTGGATGGGCGAAAAGGGCTCGCAACGCATTTCCTGCGGCCTGATTTTTCAGTCGTCTTCAAAGCCGGCTAGGGCTATGTTTAGGGATGCTCGGAAACAGCGAACCCGGAGGGTCCAGTTGCATGTGGGGCTGCGTAAAGGCTCCCCTGGGGAGTTCACTTGTACCCAAAGCCTTCCTTTGGTGACACTTTTGGATGGTCCAAAGGAGCTTGCAACGCGTTTTCTGGGGCCCGGGTTTTCAGTCTTCTCCCATGCCGGCTAGTGATATAATTAGCGTTGCTTGGAAAAATCGAACCCGGAGGGTCCAGTTGCATGTGGGGCTGCGTAAAGGCTCCCCTGGGGAGTTCACTTGTACCCAAAGCCTTCCTTTGGGGGCACTTTTGGATGGTCCAAAGGGGCTCGCAACGCATTTCCTGCGGCCTGATTTTTCAGTCGTCTTCGATGCCGGCTAGGGCTATGTTTAGGGATGCTCGGAAACAGCGAACCCGGAGGGTCCAGTTGCATGTGGGGCTGCGTAAAGGCTCCCCTGGGGAGTTCACTTGTACCCATAGTCTTCTTTTGGGGGGACTTTTGGAAGGGCAAAAAGGGCTCGGAACTCATTTCCAGCGGCCTGATTTTTCAGTCGTCATCGATGCCGGCTAGGGCTATGTTTAGGAATGCTCGGAAACAGCGAACCCGGAGGGTCCAGTTGCATATGGGTCTGCGTAAAGGCTCCCCTGGGAACTTCAGATGTACCCAAAGCCTTCCTTAGGGGGCACTTTTGGATGGTCCAAAGGGGCTCGCAACGCAGTTCCTGGGGCCTGATTTTTCACACTTCTCCGATGACGGCTAGGGCTACGTTTAGGTTTGCTCATGAACAGCGAACCCGGAGGGTCCAGTTGCATGTGGGTCTGCGTAAAGGCTCCCCTGGGGAGTTCACTTGTACCCAAAGCCTTCCTTAGGGGACACTTTTGGATGGGCGAAAGGGGCTCGGAACGCATTTCCTGGGGCCTGATTTTTCAGTCGTCTTCGATGCCGGCTAGGGCTATGTTTAGGGATGCTCGGAAACAGCGAACCCGGAGGGTCCAGTTGCATGTGGGGCTGCGTAAAAGCTCCCCTGGGGACTTCACTTGTACCCAAAGCCTTCCTTTGGGGGCACTTTTGGATGGGCGAAAAGGGCTCGCAACGCATTTCCTGGGGCCTGATTTTTCATTAGTCTTCGATGCCGGCTAGGGCTATGTTTAGGGATGCTCGGAAACAGCGAACCCGGAGGGTCCAGTTGCATGTGGGGCTGCGTAAAGGCTCCCCTGGGGAGTTCACTTGTACCCAAAGCCTTCCTTTGGGGGCACTTTTGGATGGTCCAAAGGGGCTTGCAACGCGTTTTCTGGGGCCCGGGTTTTCAGTCTTCTCCCATGCCGGCTAGTGATATATTTAGTGTTGCTTGGAAAAATCGAACCCGGAGGGTCCAGTTGCATGTGGGGCTGCGTAAAGGCTCCCCTGGGGAGTTCACTTGTACCCAAAGCCTTCCTTTGGGGGCACTTTTGGATGGTCCAAAGGGGCTCGCAACGCATTTCCTGTGGCCTGATTTTTCAGTCGTCTTCGATGCCGGCTAGGGCTATGTTTACGGATGCTCGGAAACAGCGAACCCGGAGGGTCCAGTTGCATGTGGGGCTGCGTAAAGGCTCCCCTGGGGAGTTCATTTGTACCCATAGTCTTCTTTTGGGGGGACTTTTGGAAGGGCAAAAAGGGCTCGGAACTCATTTCCAGCGGCCTGATTTTTCAGTCGTCATCGATGCCGGCTAGGGCTATGTTTAGGAATGCTCGGAAACAGCGAACCCGGAGGGTCCAGTTGCATATGGGTCTGCGTAAAGGCTCCCCTGGGAACTTCAGATGTACCCAAAGCCTTCCTTAGGGGGCACTTTTGGATGGTCCAAAGGGGCTCGCAACGCATTTCCTGGGGCCTGATTTTTCACACTTCTCTGATGACGGCTAGGGATACGTTTAGGTTTGCTCATGAACAGCGAACCCGGAGGGTCCAGTTGCATGTGGGGCTGCGTAAAGGCTCCCCTGGGGAGTTCACTTGTACACAAAGCCTTCCTTTGGTGACACTTTTGGATGGGCGAAAAGGGCTCGCAACGCATTTCCTGGGGCCTGATTTTTCATTCGTCTTCGATGCCGGCTAGGGCTATGTTTAGGGATGCTCGGAAACAGCGAACCCGGAGGGTCCAGTTGCATGTGGGTCTGCATAAAGGCTCCCCTGGGGAGTTCACTTGTACCCAAAGCCTTCCTTTGGGGACACTTTTGGATGGTCCAAAGGGGCTCGGAACGCATTTCCTGGGGCCTGATTTTTCACTCGTCTCCGATGACTGCTAGGGCTATGTTTAGGGTTGCTGGGAAACAGCGAACCCGGAGGGTCCAGTTGCATATGGGGCTGCGTAAAGGCTCCCCTGGGAACTTCAGATGTACCCAAAGCCTTCCTTTGGGGGCACTTTTGGATGGTCCAAAGGGGCTCGCAACGCATTTCCTGGGGCCTGATTTTTCAGTCGTCTCCGATGACGGCTGGGGCTACGATTAGGTTTGCTCATGAACAGCGAACCCGGAGGGTCCAGTTGCATGTGGGGCAGTGTAAAGGCTCCCCTGGGGAGTTCACTTGTACCCAAAGCGTTCCTTTGGTGACACTTTTGGATGGTCCAAAGGGGCTTGCAACGCGTTTTCTGGGGCCCGGGTTTTCAGCCTTCTCCCATGCCGGCTAGTGATATATTTAGCGTTGCTTGGAAAAATCGAACCCGGAGGGTCCAGTTGCATGTGGGGCTGCGTAAAGGCTCCCCTGGAGAGTTCACTTGTACCCAAAGCCTTCCTTTGGGGGCACTTTTGGATGGGTGAAAAGTGCTCGCAACGCATTTCCTGGGGACTGATTTTTCAGTCGTCTTCGATGCCGGCAAGGGCTATGTTTAGGGATGCTCGGAAACAGCGAACCCGGAGGGTCCAGTTGCATGTGGGGCTGCGTAAAGGCTCCCCTGGGGAGTTCACTTGTACCCAAAGCCTTCCTTTGGGGGCACATTTGGATAGGCGAAAAAGGCTCGCAACGCATTTCCTGGGGCCTGATTTTTCAGTCGTCATCGATGCCGGCTAGGGCTATGTGTAGGGATGCTCGGAAACAGCGAACCCGGAGGGTCCAGTTGCATGTGGGGCTGCGTAAAGGCTCCCCTGGGGAGTTCACTTGTACCCAAAGCCTTCCTTTGGGGGCACTTTTGGATGGGCGAAAAGGGCTCGCAACGAATTTCCTGGGGCCTGATTTTTCACTTGTCTCCAAAGACGGCTAGGGCTACGTTTAGGTTTGCTCATGAACAGCGAACCCGGAGTGTCCAGTTGCATGTGGGGCTGCGTAAAGGCTCCCCTGGGGAGTTCACTTGTACCCAAAGCCTTCCTTTGGGGGCACTTTTGGATGGGCTAAAAGGGTTCGGAACACATTTCCTGAGGCCTGATTTTTCATTCGTCTTCAATGCCGGCTAGGGCTATGTTTAGGGATGCTGGGAAACAGCGAACCCGGAGGGTCCAGTTGTATGTGGGGCTGCGTAAAGGCTCCCCTGGGGAGTTCAGTTGTACCCAAAGCCTTCCTTAGGGGGCACTTTTGGATGGGCGAAAAGGGCTCGCAACGCATTTCCTGGGGCCTGATTTTTCAGTCGTCTTCGATGCCTGCTAGCGCTATGTGTAGGGATGCTCGGAAACAGCGAACTCGGAGGGTCCAGTTGCATGAGGGGCTGCATAAAGGCTTCCCTGGGGAGTACACTTGTATCCAAAGCCTTCCTTTGGGGGCACTTTTGGATTGGCGAAAAGGGCTCGCCACGCAGTTCCTGGGGCCTGATTTTTCAGTCGTCTTCGATGCCGGCTAGGGCTATGTTTAGGGATGCTCGGAAACAGCGAACCCGGAGGGTCCAGTTGCATGTGGGGCTGCGTAAAGGCTCCACTGGGGAGTTCACTTGTACCCAAAGCCTTCCTTTCGGGGCACTTTTGGATGGGCGAAAAGGGCTCGCAACGCAGTTCCTGGGGCCTGATTTTTCAGTCGTCTTCGATGCCGGCAAGGGCTATGTTTAGGGATGCTCGGAAACAGAGAACCCGGAGGGTCCAGTTGCATGTGGGGCTGCGTAAAGGCTCCCCTGGGGAGTTCACTTGTACCCAAAGCCTTCCTTTGGGGGCACATTTGGATAGGCGAAAAAGGCTCGCAACGCATTTCCTGGGGCCTGATTTTTCAGTCGTCATCGATGCCGGCTAGGGCTATGTGTAGGGATGCTCGGAAACAGCGAACCCGGAGGGTCCAGTTGCATGTGGGGCTGCGTAAAGGCTCCCCTGGGGAGTTCACTTGTACCCAAAGCCTTCCTTTGGGGGCACTTTTGGATGGGCGAAAAGGGCTCGCAACGAATTTCCTGGGGCCTGATTTTTCACTTGTCTCCAAAGACGGCTAGGGCTACGTTTAGGTTTGCTCATGAACAGCGAACCCGGAGTGTCCAGTTGCATGTGGGGCTGCGTAAAGGCTCCCCTGGGGAGTTCACTTGTACCCAAAGCCTTCCTTTGGGGGCACTTTTGGATGGGCGAAAAGGGTTCGGAACACATTTCCTGGGGCCTGATTTTTCATTCGTCTTCAATGCCGGCTAGGGCTATGTTTAGGGATGCTGGGAAACAGCGAACCCGGAGGGTCCAGTTGTATGTGGGGCTGCGTAAAGGCTCCCCTGGGGAGTTCAGTTGTACCCAAAGCCTTCCTTAGGGGGCACTTTTGGATGGGCGAAAAGGGCTCGCAACGCATTTCCTGGGGCCTGATTTTTCAGTCGTCTTCGATGCCTGCTAGCGCTATGTGTAGGGATGCTCGGAAACAGCGAACTCGGAGGGTCCAGTTGCATGTGGGGCTGCATAAAGGCTTCCCTGGGGAGTACACTTGTATCCAAAGCCTTCCTTTGGGGGCACTTTTGGATTGGCGAAAAGGGCTCGCAACGCAGTTCCTGGGGCCTGATTTTTCAGTCGTCTTCGATGCCGGCAAGGGCTATGTTTAGGGATGCTCGGAAACAGAGAACCCGGAGGGTCCAGTTGCATGTGGGGCTGCGTAAAGGCTCCCCTGGG